>NW_026061392.1:650000-950000 GCF_024217435.2 Syngnathus scovelli | reverse complement strand
GTTGAACACTAGAACTGTTGAGCTCTAAACTGAACTCTGCATCACACATTCACAGAACTGTACTTTATGACACTACGGACCTCTATCTTGCACTATCTCGCACTACCAACTTTACTGAACTTGTATAAACCCTTTAAATAGAAGTTTAATACATGGTTTAGCATTCCTCTGCACACTCTTGAATACTGTTTTGCCTACTTGCACTATTGCATAATTATCACTGCTGCACTTTATACTTATTTTTAATATATATATATATATATATTTTTTCATAGGATATGTTACTTCTATTCAACTGCAATATCACTACTTTGTTGTAAGACGTATGCAACGGAATTTCGTTTTGTATGCACCATGTGCAGACAAGATGACAATAAAGTTTGTCTAAGTCTAAGTCATGTCAGGTCAGCTGTCTGGAGAGAGAGAGAAGTCAGGACCTGCGGGCGGAGCACCACCGTGCCACCGCCGCCATGACGGAACTCAAAAGCAAACTCCATGAGGAGAAGCAGAAAGAGTTATCCATTACCAGGGAGACATTACTGCGGCAGCATGAAATGGAGCTGATGAGAGTGATCAAAATCAAAGATGGAGAGATCCAGCGACTGAATGCCTTGGTCCTCAGCCTGAGGGACGGCTCCATGGACAAGGTGATCCGCTCTATCCGTGTCTGACTATCCGCACGCCACGTCGGGCTTCGATGCGGCCGCTACCGTATTGTGTAGCTTGTCCCCAGTAAGCGTCGCGGCGCTCCGTTGCGGTCTCAACGGCCCGGTGTGGCGCAATGTCTGCTCAGGTGAGGAGGGGGGGCGCTTTGCTGGCGGAGGTGGAGGAGACGCGGCGGTGTCGGGAGACCGAGCGGTGTCGCCTCCACCAGGAGCGCGGAAGAAGCCCTGGCAGCGGCCCAGCAGGCCTGGCAGTCCCGAGCGGCCGAGCTCCGATCGGCTCATCACCAGCATCGGGAGGAGATGAGCCGAACCAAGAGAGACTGCGAGAGGGAGATCCGCCGACTGGTAGGACTGATCAGATGCGCGGTGCGTGGCTATGTTCCCAATTTCGTTGTATACCTGCAGTGCAATGACACCTAAGGCATTCTATTCTATTCTATTTCACAAGAAGAAAATGTCCGGTTGCTCGCTTCGCTTTTGTCACAGCAAAGGTGTTCTAGTCGATTCAAGAAAAAAATTGGCCGGTTGCTCTCTTTGTTTTTGTCACAATTCTGGCAAATGAGTTTGCCCGCCTGCCTGAGCGCTCCCCGTTTGTACATCCAGACGGATGAGATCAAGCTGAAAGACAGAGCGGTTAGTGTTTTGGATGAAGCCCTGGGGCCGGCCACGTCCACCGCCTTCAGCTGCAGACTCAGGCTGCCGAGCAGCAGATCGCTGCCCTGAGGGATTCCCAAAGGGCGGGCCTAAACTACCCTGGAAGTGGGGTCAACGCCGCTACTAGCAATCCTCTTCATTGCATAAGCCACCTCATCACACACTTGCAGTACGCATGACTTAGTTCGTTGCTGGAGGAAGGTAGCACAAAAACAGTTTTGAACTTTGAACGAGTGCTTGTGTGTGTGTGTTGCGGGGCGTTTTCAGTCTCAGGAGGCTCGGGACACGCGACGGTTTCATCTGAAAATCGCTGAGCTCAGCGCAGTCATCAGGAAACTGGAGGATCGAAACGCCCTGCTTTCTGAAGAGCGCAATGAACTGGTAATTTATTGACGGCACGCTTGAAGGTTTGCGCTACGTTTGATGCGCGCCATCCAGCGAGGCACCCATTGCGCTTGCTTATTAGTTGAGCGGCGCGGCGAGTCGGTTGCCTGGTAGATGTCTTTTATTGGGAGCCAAAGCCACGATTCAGTTCAAACCGATGCAAAAGGAATGGATACGTTCTGGCCCGCGTGTTGTGCGTCTTTCACATCCCGCACTTCATGCTTGCAGCTAAAGCGACTGAGAGAAACAGAAAGCCAGTTTCTGCCACTCCTGTACAAAAACAAACGCCTGAGCAGGAAGAATGAAGAACTCTCGCTGGTGCTGTGTCGCCTTGAAAACAAAGTGCGCTTTGTCACCCAGGAGAACGAGGAGATGGCAAGCTTGGTAAGTCGACGCGGACAACGGCGGCGTGCCAACAGAGTCCACTGCATTTGTGTTCCACAGAGAAGGCCTAGTTCGCTCAATGACCTGGACCGCGGTTGCGGCCAGCAGGACGGTGAAATGGAGTTCCTTCAAGTTGTGGAGCAGCGGCACATCATCGACGACTTGTCCAAGGTCTTCAGGCAGGCGACTCGGTGCACGTACGGCAGCGCCGCGCTCGCTCGCTGTCGCCAGGAAACCTTTTCCGTCCAAAGCTTGGCCGGCGGCCGCCATCCAAAAAATTGGCCCCTTAAATTCCGACCTTTCAAGCAGGAGCATTGTGCGCACGCGTTTGAACACGCTTTAGACTTGTTTTGCCGTTTTCAGCAGCTCAAAGCTCCCGTTTTGTCAGCGCCTTTGCCACTCGCTGTGCGCTGAAAACGACGGACTTGCCCGGCTGCTCAGCCCGTCAACCATGAGCCGCGAGCGCGACGTCATTGTCCGTAGGCAGCTAGTGGCAAAATGCACCCTGTTAGAGTTGCGCTCGCTCCAACTTATTTTGCAAGAACCACACGGGAGACAAGTAAGTTCTTTTGGACACCTGCAGGTGGAGAGTCCATCCGTTGTACGAATGAAGTCTGACTCTCGGCTCCTGCACGAGCATTTTAATTAAGAGAAACAGGGTGGGTGTAAGAGTGGATTGAATAGAGGAAGCCCTTGACCTCTAGTCAAAACATAGCAAGGGGTGTTTTACGACTTTGTGTAGGAAGGGATAAGCGATAGGGATAAATAAGGGATAAATAATATTATTTATTACAGGTCGCAGTCAAAGTCAAAGCAACACAATGATACGATAAAGATAATCTGGAAAACCCTGACACACCCTGTAGTTGTCACTTTTGGAAAAGACGAGCGTCCCTCCAATCATCGCCGGTGACGTGTTTTTCAGGCTCTGGAGACAGGAGCTCATGTCAGAAATGTCATTGTGAGTCGCGTTTGTTTCTGCGCCGGAGCCGTTCGTTCCCTTTGCATCCAAAGAATCTCAAAGGCGGATTATTTGTGTCGACAGGAGAGAGATTTGCTGCTACGATACCGACGTCGAGAATCTCTGAGGAGGAACAAAGCGTGAGGTCCTGCAAGGTGAGTCTGTTTGTTTGCGGCTGCTTGGTGTTGCGCAAGATGAAATGGCCTTTTTCTCGCTATCGTTCCTCTCGTCGATTCATCGTGAGGTGTCGCTTCAGTTTGTTCAGAGAGATGTTTGCTTCCGCGCCCGCAGGTCATCGAAACATTTTACGGCTACGACGAAGACGTGTTGGTGGACCCGGACGGATCGTCCTTGTCTTTTCACACCGACAGAACCCCCGACACGGAACCCGAAGAGGTAGCCCGCCATTTCTGCCAGCGTATTGGCACCAAACATTCCTCTTCAGCCTGGAATCGGACTCGTCTTTGCGTCGCGGGTGCTTTGTCGCCGGTCTGACTGATTCTGGTACTAGTGCTGTGTTGCATTGGTGTGTGCATGAAGAGGCGGAGCTTCGCTACCGCCAGCTGACGCAAGAATATCAAGCGCTGCAACGAGCCTACGCTCTGCTAGCCCAGACCAGCGAAGGGGACTACGACGCCGAGAAGGAGATCAAGGTGGCGCCCCTTCCCGCAACCCCCGGCCGGGTCGCAGCCTCCCCGTTCTCACCCAGCCTCGGGTGTTCTCTGGTCTGAAAGGAGGAGGAGGAGCCTCCCTCCTCCTCCTTTCAGACCAGAGAAAAGCTGATGGTAGAAATGGGTCACTATCAAAGCAGAGTAGCAGATCTGGAGTCAGCGCTGAAGCAACAAGGACAGGTAAGCTCATCAATGAGCACACCTTTTTCTCAGACAAAATAGCTACATTCTTCAGTCACTCATCCGTCTGGCATTACTGGACCAACCCCCCCCCCCCCCGAACGTGGCTGGGAAAATGCGGAGAAAAGCAAATGTCATTTTCCAGTCAACCAAAGAATTTGTGGATGAAAATGACACAACATTCCAAAGCTGTCCACGCGTTTGTCTCTTCTAGAATGTCAAGTGGGTGGAGGAGAAGCAGCTGCTGCGTCAGAGCAATCAGCAGTTGGCCGAAAAGGTGACGGAAAGAAAGGCGCTGGGCGGAGTCGCTTGGCGTCACACCTGTCGGGAAGCCCCGCAGATGAGGTCTGACTGTCTTTTCAGGTCAGGCGGATGGAGGCGGAAGAAGCGCGTCTGAAAGAGCACATCCAGGATATCCGAGACCAAAACGAACTGCTTGAGTTCCGCATCCTGGAGCTGGAGGTGGGAAGACTCGCACAAGCGTGTTGAGGCCAGAGATGTGACGGACGGACGGACGGACGGACGGACGGACGGATGCATGCCTCTGCCTTTCAGGAGAGGGAGTGGCGCTCCCCCGTCTTGAAGTTTCTGCAAGTCCGTTTCCCAGACGGCCTCAGCCCTTTGCAGATCTACTGCGAGGCCGAGGGCGTGAGCGTACGTAAGGCGTCCCTCGCAACCCTAACCTTAACCCGAGGTCCCAGAACACCTTACATTGCTCCTTGCGCCTTTCCCCCGGACATCGTCATCAGTGATCTGATGAAGAAGCTGGACATCCTGGGCTATAACGCCGTAAGTGTATGTCGAACTCCTTATGTTCGCACTCCACGAGACTCGGCGGCTCAAATGTGACTTTTGGAAGGCTTTGCGCTGAAAGAAGCTTGTTGACGCTGTGCCTTTGGGCTCTTGCAGAATCTCACCAACGAGGAGCAGGTGGTCGTGATTCACGCCAGGACCCTTCTCACCCTAGCCGAGAAGGTAACGCGCACGTCCACGCACGCTCTCGCATTCTGCTTATGTGACAGCAGCCTTTCCTCAGTGGTTAGAATACATCAAAGTGACCAAGTCAGCACTTCAACAGAAGATGTTGGACATTGAAAGTGAGAAGGTAGACAGACACGCGACATCAGCCAAGGGGAACTCCGGCAATGTGCCCCAACAATTCTGACCTTGAGCTGTGCTAGGATATGTTCTGCAAGCAGAAGGGCTACCTGGATGAAGAGTTGGACTTCAGGAAGTGTTCCATGGACCAGGCTCATAAGGTAAGCCGCCCTCAAATCTCCCGCCGGACCACTGATGGACGAGGATTGCGGCCCAGAGGATCCTGGAGCTGGAGGCCATGTTGTACGAGGCGCTACCGCAGCGGGACTGCCCCGCCACGGACGGCGAAAAAGCCAGCCACGCTGGCGTGAATGACGTGCTGACGGCGGATCAGAGAGAAGAGCTTAGGAGCGCCGTGGACCAATGGAAGCGAGCCCTGATGTGCGAGTTGAGGGAGCGCGACGCTTGCAATCTCCAAGAGAGAATGGATCTGCTGCACAGCGCGCAACAGGTAAGGGCCCAAAGCCAGCCCGGCACTTACTTGCACGCTTACTGGCTTTTGAATGCCACTTTCCATTTGTCCGTCCTAGAGGAACAAAGAGCTGAAAGAATTCATCGAAGCTCAGAAGAGACAAATCAAACAATTGGAGGAGAAGTTTCTGTTTCTCTTTCTATTCTTCTCCTTGGCCTTCATTCTGTGGCCCTAACACCAGCTGGTGAGTGAGCTCCAGCGGCACCGCACTCGACACCTCCGATACACTGCCAGCCGGTCTCAGACGTTGGCAGACGCTCCGATGCCAACGTATACCCCCCGCCACGGTGACAGAGGCACCGCGTCACACCGGCGCTCATCCAATCAGAAGGCAGGAAAAGCAAATTCACATGCAGGGCACTTTTGAACCAGAAGAGAGCGCCACAAAAAACGGTTGTTGCCCCAAACGCGCACTAAAAAGGGTCAGAATAACAAGAGTCCCACTGGCCAGCCGGGGCCACCCGTCCAGCTGTTTCTTCAGGGGGGAAAAAAATTGGAGTCACCGGTGAGTACATTTTGCATTTAGCTCTGCTTTTCTGCTTCTGTCTTCAAGTGTGTGGCATCCTGCGATCAAAGATTCAGCCAACCCCAAAGCGGTTGACCTCAACGTCCCACCACCATGCCTACCAGAGCAGGTGACGTGATGCTTTGGACATCCTTCCGTCTCAGATGCCCAAAAGTACTCTTTGCCACATCTGCGGCAATACGGTGTCTTTTCAAAGGTGCAAATAAATCCAGCGTGGGCGGAACACGCACGTCTTCGGTTTTTCCCGCTTTGTTTGTGTGACAGCTGTTGTGAAAATTTTATACAAATAAAGTTGTATAGTACAGGTTTGGCCAAGCCGCAACTCCCGAACCGCATGCGGCTCTTTTATGTTCATATCAACATTTGTGTGTGTGTGGGGGGTTGTGCGTGTTGGCTTCACTTGAGTTCAATTTGGTATTTTGGTCAAAAGCGCATGTGGTGAAATTCCACAAAGTAGGATGGGCAAACACATTTCTTTAAACTATGAGTGTCAATTGGGCTCTCGAAATGGCAGGGAAAAGATGCACAGCAAAACGAAAATACGTAGATGAACACAGGACGTTTTAATCAGAGTGGGAAAGTTTCTATTTTTTGTTGAACGTGATGGCAAACCATTCTGCCTGATATGTCAGACCTCAGCGCATTTCAAAGATTCAAATCTTCAGCGCCATGCGCTTCAGCTCACTCCATGCTAACATTGATCAGGCGTCGAACCCGCAACATCATGCTTAAGAGGTGGCCATGCTAACCAGTGCGCCATTATGTCAACGCATAATAACTAAGTCTACTGATCAAAACAGCGGTTACTATATGACGTCACTACGTCGTGGTCACGTGACGCAGACAAGACGTCAATGGACGTGGGCAGAGTTAACTTGTTTAAAAGGGAGTGGGCAGAAGAAATATTTAATTTATTTAAATCTATTTTGAGTGCACACCATTATGCCAATGCATAACAACTGTAAATCTACTAAACAAAACAGCGGTTGCTATATGACATCTGCCACGTCGTGGTCACGTGACATACGTGACGTCGATGGGCGTAACTTTCGCCGGAATTCAAATCCGCGGGGAGAGTTAACTTGTTTAAAAGAGAGTGGGCAGAAGAATTATTTAATTTATTTAAATCTATTTGGTGTGTGCGCCATTATGTCAATGCATAACAACTGTAAGTCTACTAAACAAAACAGCGGTTGCTATATGACGTCTGCCACGTCGTGGTCACGTGACGCGGACGTGACGTCGACGCCTACTTTACATCCCACCGATCACAGGACCCCTCGGCTGCATAACCGTGCCCCCTTCCCAACCAATCGGATTTGCTATACGCGAAAACGACGCCAATGGAAAGAGCTTCCGCCCAAATTTAAATCCGTGGGCGTGGCTCGCAGCAGGAAGTAGGAAAATGGCGGCGATGTTGACAAAGACACAGCGGATGGTAACATACGACTAACAAGAGAAATATTTTTATTTTCTGCTTGCAACTGGACCGTCCAGAGCGTACACGGTAAGTACAACTCATCGTTTTTAAAAAGAAGTACTTTTGTTGCCCTGAAAAGCGAGTGAGCGTGGCGTTTGTGGGGGACGTCGAATTTCGACGATTCTTTCTGGTCAACGGTTGTAAATGATTGTGTTGATTAAAAAAGAAAACTTGATGTAACTCTACTTTTAACTGCCGTTTCAGATAGATTTGGAATTGCATCACATCCAATTTTGCCTAGAGCGTACACGGTAAGTAACACTCGTTGTGTTTAAGGAGATTTACGTTTGTAATAGCAGAAGTGTAGCCGCGTTGCGTTGTACGTGTGAATGTTGGTCCAGGCGAAATGTTAATGTTTAATTTCATTCCTTTAGGTTCCACGGTGTTTGTTGGCTGCAAGTTTTCCACTGCAAGAAGAGGCTCATATCATTGACCAGGAGCGAGCTACAATGGTGAGTAGCCATAACATTTATGTTAAACACTTCCTATTTCATGTCTAACAGTACTTGATTTAACAAATAACCATAAATAAATACAGTGTGGGCACTGAAGTTAACATATGTGATTATACTGCCTAATCTGTCACCGAGTAGATTGTTGCAAAGTAATATAAGATCCAAAGTTGTAATTCAGAATAGTTTTCAAAAGAAGGCCATTAGAATTATATACAAGTCTGATTACCCTGAACAAGCTATTAATTAAATCACAAATTCTTCAATTCAAAGATTTGGTAGATTATCAGACAAATAATGTCTAACAGTAATTGATTTAACACATCACGATAAGTAGATTGAGTGTGGGCACTCTCAAATTAACATATATGATTATACTGCCTAATCTGTTACAGAGTATGTTGTTGCCAAGTAATGTAGAATAGATCCAAAGTAGTAATCCAGAATAGTTTTGAAGAGGCCATTAGAATAATAAACAAATCTGATTACCTTGAACATAATAACAAGCTAAGTGTTTAATATGTCCTATGAAGTCGAAATTGGGCACCGTCATGTGGTGAAATTTGGAATTGCATCACATCCAATTTTGCCTGGGAACAAACAGATTAAATAAATCTTAGTTTTGAATAAGCCACTCCTTCTCAAACAAGTAAACTCTGCCCATTTCGCGCAGTAGATGTTCTGTTAATATCTAGTATTTATACAAAGTCATAATTTAAATTGCTTTCAACCTTCATTCATCGGTTCAACCAACATTACTCGCTCTTACTACCAACTTGTATTGATTTAACTAAGCGTTTAATACTTCCTATCAGGTCTCAAGGCAAGATTTGGCAAAATACAGTTTCAGCAAATCCAATTTTGCCAGGGAACAAAAATAGATTAAATAAACTAAATAAGTCTTCTTCCCAATAAATAAATCAGAAAAGTCTGTCTTGTAACCAGTCCTCTTCAAACAAGTAAAGTCTGCCCATTTTGTGCCGTAGATTTTGTGTCCATGCCTAGTATTTAAACAAAATCATAATTTAAACGACTTCTTGCCTTCATTCACTTTGGATATTTGGAATTGCAGCAAATCGAATTTTGCCAGGGAACAAAAATAGATCAATTAAACTAAGTCTTCTTCCCATTAAATAAATTAAAAAAGTCTGTCTTGTAACCAGTCCTTTTCAAACAAGTAAAGTCTGCCCATTTTGTGCCGTTGATTTTGTGTTAATGCCTAGTATTTATACAAAATCATAATTTAAAGGACTTCATTCCTTCATTCACTTTGGAAATTTGGAATTGCAGCACATCAAATTTTGCCTGGGAAGAAAAGTAGATTAAATAAATTTAATAAGTCTTACTACTTCCCATTAAATAAATTAAATACGTCTTACTTGTTCCCACTCCTTTTCAAAACAGTAGTTTAAAACGAGGGCCCTTCACTCAACCTTTAACCCTATTTATTCACCTTCTAGGCTAAGTGTTAAAGGCTAAGTGTTAAAGGCTAAGTGTTAAAGGCTAAGTGTTAAAGGCTAAGTGTTAAAGGCTAAGTGTTAGAGGCTAAGTGCCAGAGGCTAGGCGCCAGAGGCGAGTTTTTGTGGGCTGAAGTTTTAGTGGGGTTAGTGTGAATACAATCCAAAAGAATACAACAGAATACAATACAATAGAATATAATACATAGATTAAATTCAATAGCTCTTACTACTTCCCATTAAATAAATTAAATACGTCTTACTTGTTCCCAATCCTTTTCAAAAAAGTAGTTTAAAACGAGGGCCCTTCACTCAACCTTTAACCTCAACCCCGCACGTCACATTGTGTTGTATCTGTGAATGTTGGTTGTGGCCAAATGATAGTTTTCTTTCATTCGTTTAGGTTCCACGGTGTTTGTTGGCTATGTTTTCCACTGTCAGAAGGATGAAAATACAAAGTACAACGCTTGGACGTGGGCGAAGACGTCACCGGTGAGTCCTTCCTTCCTATTTATTTACCTTCTAGATGCTAGAGGCTAAGTGTTAGAGGCTAAGTGTTAGAGGCTAAGTGTTAAAGGCAACACAATACGAACAACACAACACAATACGAACAACTCAACACAATATGAACAACACAATATGAACAACACAACACAATACGAACAACACAACACAATACGAACAACACAACACAATACGAACAACACAACACATTACGAACAACACAACACAATACGAACAACACAACGATACTGCACTGAACAACACGATACCGCACTGAGAAACACGATACCGCACTGAACAACACGATACCGCACTGAACAACACCATGCCGCACTGAACACCATGCCACACTGAACAACACCATCCCGCACTGAACAACACCATGCCGCACTAAACAACACCATGCCGCACTGAACAACACCATGCCTCACTGAACGACACCATGCCGCACTGAAAGACACCATGCCGCACTGAACGACACCATGCCGCACTGAAAGACACCATGCCGCACTGAAAGACACCATGCCGCACTGAACAACACCATCCTGCACTGAACAACACCATCCCGCACTGAACAACACCATCCCGCACTGAACAACACCATGCCGCACTGAACAACATTATGCCGCACTGAACAACATTATGCCGCACTGAACATTATGCCGCACTGAACAACACCATGCCGCACTGAACAACACCATGCCGCACTGAACAACACCATGCCGCACTGAACAACACCATGCCGCACTGAACAACACCATGCCGCACTGAACAACACCATGCCGCACTGAACAACACCATGCCGCACTGAACAACATTATGCCGCACTGAACAACACCATGCCGCACTGAACAACACCATCCTGCACTGAACAACACCATTCCGCATTGAACACCATGCCGCACTGAACAACACCATCCCGCACTGAACAACACCATCCCGCACTGAACAACATTATGCCGCACTGAACAACATTATGCCGCACTGAACAACACCATGCCGCACTGAACAACACCATGCCGCACTGAACAACACCATGCCGCACTGAACAACACCATGCCGCACTGAACAACATTATAACGCACTGAACAACACCATCCCGCACTGAACAACACCATGCCGCACTAAACAACATTATGCCGCACTGAACAACATTATGCCGAAATGAACAACACCATGCCGCACTAAACAACACCATGCCGCACTGAACAACACCATGCCGCACTGAACAACACCATGCCGCACTGAACAACACGATCCCGCATTGAACACCATCCCGCACTGAACAACACCATGCCGCACTGAACAACACCATGCCGCACTGAACAACACCATGCCGCACTGAACAACACCATGCCGCACTGAACAACACCATGCCGCACTGAACAACACCATGCCGCACTGAACAACACCATTCCGCACTGAACAACACCATGCCGCACTGAACAACATTATGCTGCACTGAACAACACCATGCCGCACTGAACAACACCATGCCGCACTGAAAAACATTATGCCGCACTGAACAACACCATGCCGCACTGAACAACACCATCCCGAACTGAACAACACCATGCCGCATTGAACAACACCATGCCGCACTGAACAACACCATCCTGCACTGAACAACACCATCCCGCACTGAACAACACCATGCCGCACTGAACAACACCATGCCGCACTGAACAACACCATGCCGCAATGAACAACACCATCCCGCACTGAACAACATTATGCCGCACTGAACAACATTATGCCGCACTGAACAACATTATGCCGCACTGAACAACATTATGCCGCACTGAACAACATTATGCCGCACTGAACAACATTATGCCGCACTGAACAACACCATGCCGCACTGAACAACACCATGCCGCACTGAACAACACCATGCCGCACTGAACAACACCATGCCGCACTGAACAACACGATCCCGCATTGAACAACACCATGCCGCACTGAACAACACCATCCTGCACTGAACAACACCATCCCGCACTGAACAACACCATGCCGCACTGAACAACATTATGGCGCACTGAACAACATTATGCCGCACTGAACAACACCATGCCGCACTGAACAACACCATGCCGCACTGAACAACACCATGCCGCACTGAACAACACCATCCCGCACTGAACAACACCATGCCGCACTGAGCAACACCATGCCGCACTGAACAACACCATCCCGCACTGAACAACACCATGCCGCACTGAACAACACCATTCCGCACTGAACAACACCATGCCGCACTGAACAACATTACGCTGCACTGAACAACACCATGCCGCACTGAACAACACCATGCCGCACTGAACAACACCATGCCGCATTGAACAACACCATGCCGCATTGAACAACACCATGCCGCACTGAACAACACCATCCTGCACTGAACAACACCATGCCGCATTGAACAACACCATGCTGCACTGAACAACACCATCCTGCACTGAACAACACCATCCTGCACTGAACAACACCATCCCGCACTGAACAACACCATCCCGCACTGAACAACACCATCCTGCACTGAACAACACCATGCCGCACTGAACAACACCATGCCGCACTGAACAACACCATGCCGCACTGAACAACACCATTCCGCACTAAACAACACCATGCCGCACTGAACAACACCATCCTGCACTGAACAACACCATCCCGCACTGAACAACACCATGCCGCATTGAACAACACCATCCTGCACTGAACAACACCATCCTGCACTGAACAACACCATGCCGCACTGAACAACACCATGCCGCACTGAACAACACCATGCCGCACTGAAAAACACCATGCCGCACTGAACAACATTATGCCGCACTGAACAACATTATGCCGCACTGAACAACATTATGTCGCACTGAACAAGACCATGCCGCACTGAACAACACCATGCTGCACTGAACAACATTATGCCGCACTGAAAAACACCATGCCGCACTGAACAACACCATCCCGCACTGAACAACACCATGCCGCATTGAACAACACCATGCCGCACTGAACAACACCATGCTGCACTGAACAACACCATGCTGCACTGAACAACACGATCCTGCATTGAACAACATTATGCCGCACTGAACAACATTATGTCGCACTGAACAACACCATGCCGCACTGAACAACACCATGCTGCACTGAACAACATTATGCCGCCCTGAAAAACACCATGCCGCACTGAACAACACCATCCCGCACTGAACAACACCATGCCGCATTGAACAACACCATGCCGCACTGAACAACACCATGCCGCACTGAACAACACCATGCCGCACTGAACAACACCATGCCGCATTGAACAACACCATGCCGCACTGAACAACACCATCCTGCACTGAACAACACCATCCCGCACTGAACAACACCATGCCGCATTGAACAACACCATGCCGCACTGAACAACACCATCCTGCACTGAACAACACCATCCCGCACTGAACAACACCATGCCGCACTGAACAACATTATGGCCTACTGAACAACATTATGCCGCACTGAACAACACCATGCCGCACTGAACAACACCATGCCGCACTGAACAACACCATGCCGCACTGAACAACATTATGCCGCACTGAACAACATTATGCCGCACTGAACAACATTATGCCGCACTGAACAACACCATGCCGCACTGAACAACACCATGCCGCACTGAACAACACCATGCCGCACTGAACAACACGACGTCGCACTGAACAACACGACGCCGCACAGAACAACACGACGCCGCACAGAATAACACAATACCGCACAGAACAACACAATACCGCACAAACAGTTTTAGATAATATTACGTCGCAGTCATGTGACGCGGACATGACGTCAATAGGCGGAACTCACGGCAAAATTATAATCCGTGGGCGTGGCTTGCAACAGGAAGTAGGAAAGCGGCAATTCTGGCAAACAAGACACAGCGGTTAGTAACACGATGACTTACAAGGCAAATATTTTTGTTTTCAGCTTGCAACTTGACCGTCTAGAGCGTACAAGGTAATTACAACTGTTTTTTTTTTGCCCTGAAAAGCAAGGGAGTGTGGCGTTTGGGAGGAATGTCGAACTCGGCGTCTGCTTCCAGCCACAGACGCCAAATTTCGACGATTATTTCGACTGGTCAACGGTTGTAAATTATTGCGTTGACTAAAAACTTTATTTAACTCTACTCTTAACTTTGCCGTTTCAGATATGCGGGTATTACACCGCGGAAATGACGTCAATAGGCTGAACTCTCGCCAAAATTCAAATCTGTGGGCGCAATGGCCTTGAGCGAGACACCGGATACAAACACGACGATTATCAACAGAAATATCTTTATTTTCTGCTTGCAAGTGGACCGTCTAGAGCGTACACGGTAAGTACAACTCATTGTGTTTAAAAAGATTTACGTTTGTGTAGTTTGCGTTGCGTTGTATCTGTGAATGTTGGTTTAGGCTAAATGTTAATGTTTAATTTCATTCCTTTAGGTTCCACGGTGTTTGTTGGCTGTATGTTTTCCACTGCAAGAAGAGGCTCGTATCATTGACCAGCAGGAGCTACAATGGTGAGTACCCCTTTCGTCTTCCATTTATGTTAAACACTTCCTATTTCATGTCTAACAGTACTCGATTTAACAAATAACCATAAATAAATACAGTGTGGGCAGTCACGTTAACATATGTGATTATCCTGCCTAATATGTTTATCACAAATATGTCACTAATCACTAATATGTTTATTTGTTTATCACAACACCTTTGGACCTTCAGCAATCGATTATTTCCCTTCATCTACATAGAGACAGAACGATGGTGTCTTAAACATCTCATTCATTTCACCAAATAACTTCACGCAGGTGGATAACGGCCGTCTCGGTCACGCTATGTTGCGTGATGCAGTTTTGAAGAACCAAATGCATTTATTCAATGAATAAGTCAAGCTAGTTCTATGTTTATGATGTTGTAAGTTACGGTACCGATTGAAGTTGAGTTCGAAGCCAGTGGAAAACAGCGCTGCGTTTGTGCTCTCCAGGTACAAATGTTGTGATCTCTGACTGACGACCGGGCGAGACTCGAGTAAGAGATGTCCAAACGAGCTCCGGCAGGGCGGGCCAAGGCGGAGCGAACGGACGCCCTTCAGGCCGCCAATGACGAGCTGAGAACCAAACTGATGGACGTCCAGTTAGAACTTCAGCAGGAGAAGAACAAGGTGAAAACCTCAACAGACAGACACTGCCTGCCTCCCTGCCTGCCTCCCTGCCTGCCTCCCTGCCTGCCTCCCTCCCTCCCAGTTTTCCCGATGTAGATTAGACATGCGTGTGCCATGACTGTGTCAGCCTACATCAACAAATGCACCGAGGACGTCAGCACCACTAAGAATATCATCACCCGGGGCAACCAACGACCCTGGATGACTGAGGAGGTACGTCAAACGCTACGAGCGCGGAACTCTGCCTTCAAGTCTGGCGACAAGGAGACACTGAGGACAGCGAGAGCCAACTTGAACCGTGCCATCAGGATAGCGAAGCGAGACCGCAGTCGAAAATTTCAGGATCGTTTCCACGACGTCAAAAACATCAGGAGTATGTGGCAAGGCATACGGGCGATTACAGACGACAACTCACCCTCCCCCCCCCGGTGGGTGTAGTTGATGCTGACTTTCTAAATGGTCTAAATAACTTCTTTGGGAGGTTCGAGGCACTAAACGGCACTCCAGCAGTTAAAACTGTCCCCCATCAGGAAGAGGAGGTACTCTGCCTTGACTCCGCCGATGTGTTGAAGACCCTGAGGAGAGTCAACCCCTGTAAGGCCCCTGGCCCGGACAACATTCCTGGGCGTGTGTTCAGGGAATGTGCAAGTCATCTGGCTGGGGTCATCACAGACATTTTTAACACCTCGCTGGGCCAAGCCACAGTGCCGGCGTGCTTTAAGACTGCCTCCATCATTCCGGTGCCGAAGAAACCTCAAATCACCTCATTTAATGATTACCGGCCTGTTGCACTGACTCCGGTTATGATGAAGTGCTTCGAAAGGCTGCTTAAAGGTCACATCGTTTCCAGACTCCCCCTATTATTTGACCCGTTCCAGTTTGCCGACCGGCAAAACCGCTCCACTCAGGAAGCCATCTCCTCCGTTCTTCACCTGAGCCTGGCTCACCTGGAGGAGAAGAACACCCATGTGCGGAGGCTGTTCCTGGACTTCAGCTCAGCGTTTAACACCATCATCCCACAGCATCTGGTAGGAAAATTGGAACACCTGGGCTTCAACACCCCCCTTCGCAACTGGCTGCTAGACTTCCTCACCAACAGACCTCAGTCAGTCCGGGTCGGACAGAACACCTCTGATGTCATCACCCTCAGCACAGGCTCCCTTCAGGGCTGCGTCCTGAGCCCCCTGCTGTGCACCCTGATGACACACGACTGCGTCCTCAGGTTCACCACCAATCACATCGTGAAGTCAGCAGACGACACAACGGTGGTGGGGCTCATCAGAGACAACAACGACCTGGACTACAGAGAGGAGGTGGAGCAGCTGGTGGGCTGGTGCAGAGAAAACAGCCTGATCCTGAATGAGGAGAAGATGAAGGAGATCATCGTCGACTTCAGGAAAAAACAGCCTCACCACGCTCCACTGATCATCAACAGCTCAGCTGTGGAGGTGGTCAGCAGCACCAAATTCCTGGGGGTCCACATCACAGAAGACCTCACCTGGACTATGAACACTACGGCACTGGTCAAGAGGGCACAGAAGCGCTTGTACTTCCTGCGGAGGATGAGGAGAGCCCACCTGCCCCCACCCATCATGAGGACGTTCTACAGGAGCACCATAGAGAGCATTCTGACAAGCTGTCTCTCTGTGTGGTGTGGAGGCTGCACCGCCTCCGATTGGAAGAACGTGAGGAGAGTGGTGAGGACAGCAGAGAGGATCATAGGGGCTCCTCTTCCCTCCATTCAGGATATTTCATCTCAGCGCTGCATGTCCCGTGCCCGTAACATCATCAATGACCCATCACACCCCCACCATGGACTGTTCTCCCTGCTGCCCTCTGGGAAGAGGTTTGCAGCATCCGCTGCAGGTCCACCAGGTTCTGCAACAGCTTTTTCCCTGCTGTCATCAGACTGTTGAACACTAGAACTGTTGAGCTCTAAACTGAACTCTGCATCACACATTCACAGAACTGTACTTTATGACACTACGGACCTCTATCTTGCACTATCTCGCACTACCAACTTTACTGAACTTGTATAAACCCTTTAAATAGAAGTTTAATACATGGTTTAGCATTCCTCTGCACACTCTTGAATACTGTTTTGCCTACTTGCACTATTGCATAATTATCACTGCTGCACTTTATACTTATTTTTAATATATATATATATATATTTTTTCATAGGATATGTTACTTCTATTCAACTGCAATATCACTACTTTGTTGTAAGACGTATGCAACGGAATTTCGTTTTGTATGCACCATGTGCAGACAAGATGACAATAAAGTTTGTCTAAGTCTAAGTCATGTCAGGTCAGCTGTCTGGAGAGAGAGAGAAGTCAGGACCTGCGGGCGGAGCACCACCGTGCCACCGCCGCCATGACGGAACTCAAAAGCAAACTCCATGAGGAGAAGCAGAAAGAGTTATCCATTACCAGGGAGACATTACTGCGGCAGCATGAAATGGAGCTGATGAGAGTGATCAAAATCAAAGATGGAGAGATCCAGCGACTGAATGCCTTGGTCCTCAGCCTGAGGGACGGCTCCATGGACAAGGTGATCCGCTCTATCCGTGTCTGACTATCCGCACGCCACGTCGGGCTTCGATGCGGCCGCTACCGTATTGTGTAGCTTGTCCCCAGTAAGCGTCGCGGCGCTCCGTTGCGGTCTCAACGGCCCGGTGTGGCGCAATGTCTGCTCAGGTGAGGAGGGGGGGCGCTTTGCTGGCGGAGGTGGAGGAGACGCGGCGGTGTCGGGAGACCGAGCGGTGTCGCCTCCACCAGGAGCGCGGAAGAAGCCCTGGCAGCGGCCCAGCAGGCCTGGCAGTCCCGAGCGGCCGAGCTCCGATCGGCTCATCACCAGCATCGGGAGGAGATGAGCCGAACCAAGAGAGACTGCGAGAGGGAGATCCGCCGACTGGTAGGACTGATCAGATGCGCGGTGCGTGGCTATGTTCCCAATTTCGTTGTATACCTGCAGTGCAATGACACCTAAGGCATTCTATTCTATTCTATTTCACAAGAAGAAAATGTCCGGTTGCTCGCTTCGCTTTTGTCACAGCAAAGGTGTTCTAGTCGATTCAAGAAAAAAATTGGCCGGTTGCTCTCTTTGTTTTTGTCACAATTCTGGCAAATGAGTTTGCCCGCCTGCCTGAGCGCTCCCCGTTTGTACATCCAGACGGATGAGATCAAGCTGAAAGACAGAGCGGTTAGTGTTTTGGATGAAGCCCTGGGGCCGGCCACGTCCACCGCCTTCAGCTGCAGACTCAGGCTGCCGAGCAGCAGATCGCTGCCCTGAGGGATTCCCAAAGGGCGGGCCTAAACTACCCTGGAAGTGGGGTCAACGCCGCTACTAGCAATCCTCTTCATTGCATAAGCCACCTCATCACACACTTGCAGTACGCATGACTTAGTTCGTTGCTGGAGGAAGGTAGCACAAAAACAGTTTTGAACTTTGAACGAGTGCTTGTGTGTGTGTGTTGCGGGGCGTTTTCAGTCTCAGGAGGCTCGGGACACGCGACGGTTTCATCTGAAAATCGCTGAGCTCAGCGCAGTCATCAGGAAACTGGAGGATCGAAACGCCCTGCTTTCTGAAGAGCGCAATGAACTGGTAATTTATTGACGGCACGCTTGAAGGTTTGCGCTACGTTTGATGCGCGCCATCCAGCGAGGCACCCATTGCGCTTGCTTATTAGTTGAGCGGCGCGGCGAGTCGGTTGCCTGGTAGATGTCTTTTATTGGGAGCCAAAGCCACGATTCCGTTCAAACCGATGCAAAAGGAATGGATACGTTCTGGCCCGCGTGTTGTGCGTCTTTCACATCCCGCACTTCATGCTTGCAGCTAAAGCGACTGAGAGAAACAGAAAGCCAGTTTCTGCCACTCCTGTACAAAAACAAACGCCTGAGCAGGAAGAATGAAGAACTCTCGCTGGTGCTGTGTCGCCTTGAAAACAAAGTGCGCTTTGTCACCCAGGAGAACGAGGAGATGGCAAGCTTGGTAAGTCGACGCGGACAACGGCGGCGTGCCAACAGAGTCCACTGCATTTGTGTTCCACAGAGAAGGCCTAGTTCGCTCAATGACCTGGACCGCGGTTGCGGCCAGCAGGACGGTGAAATGGAGTTCCTTCAAGTTGTGGAGCAGCGGCACATCATCGACGACTTGTCCAAGGTCTTCAGGCAGGCGACTCGGTGCACGTACGGCAGCGCCGCGCTCGCTCGCTGTCGCCAGGAAACCTTTTCCGTCCAAAGCTTGGCCGGCGGCCGCCATCCAAAAAATTGGCCCCTTAAATTCCGACCTTTCAAGCAGGAGCATTGTGCGCACGCGTTTGAACACGCTTTAGACTTGTTTTGCCGTTTTCAGCAGCTCAAAGCTCCCGTTTTGTCAGCGCCTTTGCCACTCGCTGTGCGCTGAAAACGACGGACTTGCCCGGCTGCTCAGCCCGTCAACCATGAGCCGCGAGCGCGACGTCATTGTCCGTAGGCAGCTAGTGGCAAAATGCACCCTGTTAGAGTTGCGCTCGCTCCAACTTATTTTGCAAGAACCACACGGGAGACAAGTAAGTTCTTTTGGACACCTGCAGGTGGAGAGTCCATCCGTTGTACGAATGAAGTCTGACTCTCGGCTCCTGCACGAGCATTTTAATTAAGAGAAACAGGGTGGGTGTAAGAGTGGATTGAATAGAGGAAGCCCTTGACCTCTAGTCAAAACATAGCAAGGGGTGTTTTACGACTTTGTGTAGGAAGGGATAAGCGATAGGGATAAATAAGGGATAAATAATATTATTTATTACAGGTCGCAGTCAAAGTCAAAGCAACACAATGATACGATAAAGATAATCTGGAAAACCCTGACACACCCTGTAGTTGTCACTTTTGGAAAAGACGAGCGTCCCTCCAATCATCGCCGGTGACGTGTTTTTCAGGCTCTGGAGACAGGAGCTCATGTCAGAAATGTCATTGTGAGTCGCGTTTGTTTCTGCGCCGGAGCCGTTCGTTCCCTTTGCATCCAAAGAATCTCAAAGGCGGATTATTTGTGTCGACAGGAGAGAGATTTGCTGCTACGATACCGACGTCGAGAATCTCTGAGGAGGAACAAAGCGTGAGGTCCTGCAAGGTGAGTCTGTTTGTTTGCGGCTGCTTGGTGTTGCGCAAGATGAAATGGCCTTTTTCTCGCTATCGTTCCTCTCGTCGATTCATCGTGAGGTGTCGCTTCAGTTTGTTCAGAGAGATGTTTGCTTCCGCGCCCGCAGGTCATCGAAACATTTTACGGCTACGACGAAGACGTGTTGGTGGACCCGGACGGATCGTCCTTGTCTTTTCACACCGACAGAACCCCCGACACGGAACCCGAAGAGGTAGCCCGCCATTTCTGCCAGCGTATTGGCACCAAACATTCCTCTTCAGCCTGGAATCGGACTCGTCTTTGCGTCGCGGGTGCTTTGTCGCCGGTCTGACTGATTCTGGTACTAGTGCTGTGTTGCATTGGTGTGTGCATGAAGAGGCGGAGCTTCGCTACCGCCAGCTGACGCAAGAATATCAAGCGCTGCAACGAGCCTACGCTCTGCTAGCCCAGACCAGCGAAGGGGACTACGACGCCGAGAAGGAGATCAAGGTGGCGCCCCTTCCCGCAACCCCCGGCCGGGTCGCAGCCTCCCCGTTCTCACCCAGCCTCGGGTGTTCTCTGGTCTGAAAGGAGGAGGAGGAGCCTCCCTCCTCCTCCTTTCAGACCAGAGAAAAGCTGATGGTAGAAATGGGTCACTATCAAAGCAGAGTAGCAGATCTGGAGTCAGCGCTGAAGCAACAAGGACAGGTAAGCTCATCAATGAGCACACCTTTTTCTCAGACAAAATAGCTACATTCTTCAGTCACTCATCCGTCTGGCATTACTGGACCAACCCCCCCCCCCCCCCCGAACGTGGCTGGGAAAATGCGGAGAAAAGCAAATGTCATTTTCCAGTCAACCAAAGAATTTGTGGATGAAAATGACACAACATTCCAAAGCTGTCCACGCGTTTGTCTCTTCTAGAATGTCAAGTGGGTGGAGGAGAAGCAGCTGCTGCGTCAGAGCAATCAGCAGTTGGCCGAAAAGGTGACGGAAAGAAAGGCGCTGGGCGGAGTCGCTTGGCGTCACACCTGTCGGGAAGCCCCGCAGATGAGGTCTGACTGTCTTTTCAGGTCAGGCGGATGGAGGCGGAAGAAGCGCGTCTGAAAGAGCACATCCAGGATATCCGAGACCAAAACGAACTGCTTGAGTTCCGCATCCTGGAGCTGGAGGTGGGAAGACTCGCACGAGCGTGTTGAGGCCAGAGATGTGACGGACGGACGGACGGACGGACGGACGGACGGACGGATGCATGCCTCTGCCTTTCAGGAGAGGGAGTGGCGCTCCCCCGTCTTGAAGTTTCTGCAAGTCCGTTTCCCAGACGGCCTCAGCCCTTTGCAGATCTACTGCGAGGCCGAGGGCGTGAGCGTACGTAAGGCGTCCCTCGCAACCCTAACCTTAACCCGAGGTCCCAGAACACCTTACATTGCTCCTTGCGCCTTTCCCCCGGACATCGTCATCAGTGATCTGATGAAGAAGCTGGACATCCTGGGCTATAACGCCGTAAGTGTATGTCGAACTCCTTATGTTCGCACTCCACGAGACTCGGCGGCTCAAATGTGACTTTTGGAAGGCTTTGCGCTGAAAGAAGCTTGTTGACGCTGTGCCTTTGGGCTCTTGCAGAATCTCACCAACGAGGAGCAGGTGGTCGTGATTCACGCCAGGACCCTTCTCACCCTAGCCGAGAAGGTAACGCGCACGTCCACGCACGCTCTCGCATTCTGCTTATGTGACAGCAGCCTTTCCTCAGTGGTTAGAATACATCAAAGTGACCAAGTCAGCACTTCAACAGAAGATGTTGGACATTGAAAGTGAGAAGGTAGACAGACACGCGACATCAGCCAAGGGGAACTCCGGCAATGTGCCCCAACAATTCTGACCTTGAGCTGTGCTAGGATATGTTCTGCAAGCAGAAGGGCTACCTGGATGAAGAGTTGGACTTCAGGAAGTGTTCCATGGACCAGGCTCATAAGGTAAGCCGCCCTCAAATCTCCCGCCGGACCACTGATGGACGAGGATTGCGGCCCAGAGGATCCTGGAGCTGGAGGCCATGTTGTACGAGGCGCTACCGCAGCGGGACTGCCCCGCCACGGACGGCGAAAAAGCCAGCCACGCTGGCGTGAATGACGTGCTGACGGCGGATCAGAGAGAAGAGCTTAGGAGCGCCGTGGACCAATGGAAGCGAGCCCTGATGTGCGAGTTGAGGGAGCGCGACGCTTGCAATCTCCAAGAGAGAATGGATCTGCTGCACAGCGCGCAACAGGTAAGGGCCCAAAGCCAGCCCGGCACTTACTTGCACGCTTACTGGCTTTTGAATGCCACTTTCCATTTGTCCGTCCTAGAGGAACAAAGAGCTGAAAGAATTCATCGAAGCTCAGAAGAGACAAATCAAACAATTGGAGGAGAAGTTTCTGTTTCTCTTTCTATTCTTCTCCTTGGCCTTCATTCTGTGGCCCTAACACCAGCTGGTGAGTGAGCTCCAGCGGCACCGCACTCGACACCTCCGATACACTGCCAGCCGGTCTCAGACGTTGGCAGACGCTCCGATGCCAACGTATACCCCCCGCCACGGTGACAGAGGCACCGCGTCACACCGGCGCTCATCCAATCAGAAGGCAGGAAAAGCAAATTCACATGCAGGGCACTTTTGAACCAGAAGAGAGCGCCACAAAAAACGGTTGTTGCCCCAAACGCGCACTAAAAAGGGTCAGAATAACAAGAGTCCCACTGGCCAGCCGGGGCCACCCGTCCAGCTGTTTCTTCAGGGGGGAAAAAAATTGGAGTCACCGGTGAGTACATTTTGCATTTAGCTCTGCTTTTCTGCTTCTGTCTTCAAGTGTGTGGCATCCTGCGATCAAAGATTCAGCCAACCCCAAAGCGGTTGACCTCAACGTCCCACCACCATGCCTACCAGAGCAGGTGACGTGATGCTTTGGACATCCTTCCGTCTCAGATGCCCAAAAGTACTCTTTGCCACATCTGCGGCAATACGGTGTCTTTTCAAAGGTGCAAATAAATCCAGCGTGGGCGGAACACGCACGTCTTCGGTTTTTCCCGCTTTGTTTGTGTGACAGCTGTTGTGAAAATTTTATACAAATAAAGTTGTATAGTACAGGTTTGGCCAAGCCGCAACTCCCGAACCGCATGCGGCTCTTTTATGTTCATATCAACATTTGTGTGTGTGTGGGGGGTTGTGCGTGTTGGCTTCACTTGAGTTCAATTTGGTATTTTGGTCAAAAGCGCATGTGGTGAAATTCCACAAAGTAGGATGGGCAAACACATTTCTTTAAACTATGAGTGTCAATTGGGCTCTCGAAATGGCAGGGAAAAGATGCACAGCAAAACGAAAATACGTAGATGAACACAGGACGTTTTAATCAGAGTGGGAAAGTTTCTATTTTTTGTTGAACGTGATGGCAAACCATTCTGCCTGATATGTCAGACCTCAGCGCATTTCAAAGATTCAAATCTTCAGCGCCATGCGCTTCAGCTCACTCCATGCTAACATTGATCAGGCGTCGAACCCGCAACATCATGCTTAAGAGGTGGCCATGCTAACCAGTGCGCCATTATGTCAACGCATAATAACTAAGTCTACTGATCAAAACAGCGGTTACTATATGACGTCACTACGTCGTGGTCACGTGACGCAGACAAGACGTCAATGGACGTGGGCAGAGTTAACTTGTTTAAAAGGGAGTGGGCAGAAGAAATATTTAATTTATTTAAATCTATTTTGAGTGCACACCATTATGCCAATGCATAACAACTGTAAATCTACTAAACAAAACAGCGGTTGCTATATGACATCTGCCACGTCGTGGTCACGTGACATACGTGACGTCGATGGGCGTAACTTTCGCCGGAATTCAAATCCGCGGGGAGAGTTAACTTGTTTAAAAGAGAGTGGGCAGAAGAATTATTTAATTTATTTAAATCTATTTGGTGTGTGCGCCATTATGTCAATGCATAACAACTGTAAGTCTACTAAACAAAACAGCGGTTGCTATATGACGTCTGCCACGTCGTGGTCACGTGACGCGGACGTGACGTCGACGCCTACTTTACATCCCACCGATCACAGGACCCCTCGGCTGCATAACCGTGCCCCCTTCCCAACCAATCGGATTTGCTATACGCGAAAACGACGCCAATGGAAAGAGCTTCCGCCCAAATTTAAATCCGTGGGCGTGGCTCGCAGCAGGAAGTAGGAAAATGGCGGCGATGTTGACAAAGACACAGCGGATGGTAACATACGACTAACAAGAGAAATATTTTTATTTTCTGCTTGCAACTGGACCGTCCAGAGCGTACACGGTAAGTACAACTCATCGTTTTTAAAAAGAAGTACTTTTGTTGCCCTGAAAAGCGAGTGAGCGTGGCGTTTGTGGGGGACGTCGAATTTCGACGATTCTTTCTGGTCAACGGTTGTAAATGATTGTGTTGATTAAAAAAGAAAACTTGATGTAACTCTACTTTTAACTGCCGTTTCAGATAGATTTGGAATTGCATCACATCCAATTTTGCCTAGAGCGTACACGGTAAGTAACACTCGTTGTGTTTAAGGAGATTTACGTTTGTAATAGCAGAAGTGTAGCCGCGTTGCGTTGTACGTGTGAATGTTGGTCCAGGCGAAATGTTAATGTTTAATTTCATTCCTTTAGGTTCCACGGTGTTTGTTGGCTGCAAGTTTTCCACTGCAAGAAGAGGCTCATATCATTGACCAGGAGCGAGCTACAATGGTGAGTAGCCATAACATTTATGTTAAACACTTCCTATTTCATGTCTAACAGTACTTGATTTAACAAATAACCATAAATAAATACAGTGTGGGCACTGAAGTTAACATATGTGATTATACTGCCTAATCTGTCACCGAGTAGATTGTTGCAAAGTAATATAAGATCCAAAGTTGTAATTCAGAATAGTTTTCAAAAGAAGGCCATTAGAATTATATACAAGTCTGATTACCCTGAACAAGCTATTAATTAAATCACAAATTCTTCAATTCAAAGATTTGGTAGATTATCAGACAAATAATGTCTAACAGTAATTGATTTAACACATCACGATAAGTAGATTGAGTGTGGGCACTCTCAAATTAACATATATGATTATACTGCCTAATCTGTTACAGAGTATGTTGTTGCCAAGTAATGTAGAATAGATCCAAAGTAGTAATCCAGAATAGTTTTGAAGAGGCCATTAGAATAATAAACAAATCTGATTACCTTGAACATAATAACAAGCTAAGTGTTTAATATGTCCTATGAAGTCGAAATTGGGCACCGTCATGTGGTGAAATTTGGAATTGCATCACATCCAATTTTGCCTGGGAACAAACAGATTAAATAAATCTTAGTTTTGAATAAGCCACTCCTTCTCAAACAAGTAAACTCTGCCCATTTCGCGCAGTAGATGTTCTGTTAATATCTAGTATTTATACAAAGTCATAATTTAAATTGCTTTCAACCTTCATTCATCGGTTCAACCAACATTACTCGCTCTTACTACCAACTTGTATTGATTTAACTAAGCGTTTAATACTTCCTATCAGGTCTCAAGGCAAGATTTGGCAAAATACAGTTTCAGCAAATCCAATTTTGCCAGGGAACAAAAATAGATTAAATAAACTAAATAAGTCTTCTTCCCAATAAATAAATCAGAAAAGTCTGTCTTGTAACCAGTCCTCTTCAAACAAGTAAAGTCTGCCCATTTTGTGCCGTAGATTTTGTGTCCATGCCTAGTATTTAAACAAAATCATAATTTAAACGACTTCTTGCCTTCATTCACTTTGGAAATTTGGAATTGCAGCAAATCGAATTTTGCCAGGGAACAAAAATAGATCAATTAAACTAAGTCTTCTTCCCATTAAATAAATTAAAAAAGTCTGTCTTGTAACCAGTCCTTTTCAAACAAGTAAAGTCTGCCCATTTTGTGCCGTTGATTTTGTGTTAATGCCTAGTATTTATACAAAATCATAATTTAAAGGACTTCATTCCTTCATTCACTTTGGAAATTTGGAATTGCAGCACATCAAATTTTGCCTGGGAAGAAAAGTAGATTAAATAAATTTAATAAGTCTTACTACTTCCCATTAAATAAATTAAATACGTCTTACTTGTTCCCACTCCTTTTCAAAACAGTAGTTTAAAACGAGGGCCCTTCACTCAACCTTTAACCCTATTTATTCACCTTCTAGGCTAAGTGTTAAAGGCTAAGTGTTAAAGGCTAAGTGTTAAAGGCTAAGTGTTAAAGGCTAAGTGTTAAAGGCTAAGTGTTAGAGGCTAAGTGCCAGAGGCTAGGCGCCAGAGGCGAGTTTTTGTGGGCTGAAGTTTTAGTGGGGTTAGTGTGAATACAATCCAAAAGAATACAACAGAATACAATACAATAGAATATAATACATAGATTAAATTCAATAGCTCTTACTACTTCCCATTAAATAAATTAAATACGTCTTACTTGTTCCCAATCCTTTTCTAAAAAGTAGTTTAAAACGAGGGCCCTTCACTCAACCTTTAACCTCAACCCCGCACGTCACATTGTGTTGTATCTGTGAATGTTGGTTGTGGCCAAATGATAGTTTTCTTTCATTCGTTTAGGTTCCACGGTGTTTGTTGGCTATGTTTTCCACTGTCAGAAGGATGAAAATACAAAGTACAACGCTTGGACGTGGGCGAAGACGTCACCGGTGAGTCCTTCCTTCCTATTTATTTACCTTCTAGATGCTAGAGGCTAAGTGTTAGAGGCTAAGTGTTAGAGGCTAAGTGTTAAAGGCAACACAATACGAACAACACAACACAATACGAACAACTCAACACAATATGAACAACACAATATGAACAACACAACACAATACGAACAACACAACACAATACGAACAACACAACACAATACGAACAACACAACACATTACGAACAACACAACACAATACGAACAACACAACGATACTGCACTGAACAACACGATACCGCACTGAGAAACACGATACCGCACTGAACAACACGATACCGCACTGAACAACACCATGCCGCACTGAACACCATGCCACACTGAACAACACCATCCCGCACTGAACAACACCATGCCGCACTAAACAACACCATGCCGCACTGAACAACACCATGCCTCACTGAACGACACCATGCCGCACTGAAAGACACCATGCCGCACTGAACGACACCATGCCGCACTGAAAGACACCATGCCGCACTGAAAGACACCATGCCGCACTGAACAACACCATCCTGCACTGAACAACACCATCCCGCACTGAACAACACCATCCCGCACTGAACAACACCATGCCGCACTGAACAACATTATGCCGCACTGAACAACATTATGCCGCACTGAACATTATGCCGCACTGAACAACACCATGCCGCACTGAACAACACCATGCCGCACTGAACAACACCATGCCGCACTGAACAACACCATGCCGCACTGAACAACACCATGCCGCACTGAACAACACCATGCCGCACTGAACAACACCATGCCGCACTGAACAACATTATGCCGCACTGAACAACACCATGCCGCACTGAACAACACCATCCTGCACTGAACAACACCATTCCGCATTGAACACCATGCCGCACTGAACAACACCATCCCGCACTGAACAACACCATCCCGCACTGAACAACATTATGCCGCACTGAACAACATTATGCCGCACTGAACAACACCATGCCGCACTGAACAACACCATGCCGCACTGAACAACACCATGCCGCACTGAACAACATTATAACGCACTGAACAACACCATCCCGCACTGAACAACACCATGCCGCACTAAACAACATTATGCCGCACTGAACAACATTATGCCGAAATGAACAACACCATGCCGCACTAAACAACACCATGCCGCACTGAACAACACCATGCCGCACTGAACAACACCATGCCGCACTGAACAACACGATCCCGCATTGAACACCATCCCGCACTGAACAACACCATGCCGCACTGAACAACACCATGCCGCACTGAACAACACCATGCCGCACTGAACAACACCATGCCGCACTGAACAACACCATGCCGCACTGAACAACACCATGCCGCACTGAACAACACCATTCCGCACTGAACAACACCATGCCGCACTGAACAACATTATGCCGCACTGAACAACACCATGCCGCACTGAACAACACCATGCCGCACTGAAAAACATTATGCCGCACTGAACAACACCATGCCGCACTGAACAACACCATCCCGAACTGAACAACACCATGCCGCATTGAACAACACCATGCCGCACTGAACAACACCATCCTGCACTGAACAACACCATCCCGCACTGAACAACACCATGCCGCACTGAACAACACCATGCCGCACTGAACAACACCATGCCGCAATGAACAACACCATCCCGCACTGAACAACATTATGCCGCACTGAACAACATTATGCCGCACTGAACAACATTATGCCGCACTGAACAACATTATGCCGCACTGAACAACATTATGCCGCACTGAACAACATTATGCCGCACTGAACAACACCATGCCGCACTGAACAACACCATGCCGCACTGAACAACACCATGCCGCACTGAACAACACCATGCCGCACTGAACAACACGATCCCGCATTGAACAACACCATGCCGCACTGAACAACACCATCCTGCACTGAACAACACCATCCCGCACTGAACAACACCATGCCGCACTGAACAACATTATGGCGCACTGAACAACATTATGCCGCACTGAACAACACCATGCCGCACTGAACAACACCATGCCGCACTGAACAACACCATGCCGCACTGAACAACACCATCCCGCACTGAACAACACCATGCCGCACTGAGCAACACCATGCCGCACTGAACAACACCATCCCGCACTGAACAACACCATGCCGCACTGAACAACACCATTCCGCACTGAACAACACCATGCCGCACTGAACAACATTACGCTGCACTGAACAACACCATGCCGCACTGAACAACACCATGCCGCACTGAACAACACCATGCCGCATTGAACAACACCATGCCGCATTGAACAACACCATGCCGCACTGAACAACACCATCCTGCACTGAACAACACCATGCCGCATTGAACAACACCATGCTGCACTGAACAACACCATCCTGCACTGAACAACACCATCCTGCACTGAACAACACCATCCCGCACTGAACAACACCATCCCGCACTGAACAACACCATCCTGCACTGAACAACACCATGCCGCACTGAACAACACCATGCCGCACTGAACAACACCATGCCGCACTGAACAACACCATTCCGCACTAAACAACACCATGCCGCACTGAACAACACCATCCTGCACTGAACAACACCATCCCGCACTGAACAACACCATGCCGCATTGAACAACACCATCCTGCACTGAACAACACCATCCTGCACTGAACAACACCATGCCGCACTGAACAACACCATGCCGCACTGAACAACACCATGCCGCACTGAAAAACACCATGCCGCACTGAACAACATTATGCCGCACTGAACAACATTATGTCGCACTGAACAACACCATGCCGCACTGAACAACACCATGCTGCACTGAACAACATTATGCCGCACTGAAAAACACCATGCCGCACTGAACAACACCATCCCGCACTGAACAACACCATGCCGCATTGAACAACACCATGCCGCACTGAACAACACCATGCTGCACTGAACAACACCATGCTGCACTGAACAACACGATCCTGCATTGAACAACATTATGCCGCACTGAACAACATTATGTCGCACTGAACAACACCATGCCGCACTGAACAACACCATGCTGCACTGAACAACATTATGCCGCCCTGAAAAACACCATGCCGCACTGAACAACACCATCCCGCACTGAACAACACCATGCCGCATTGAACAACACCATGCCGCACTGAACAACACCATGCCGCACTGAACAACACCATGCCGCACTGAACAACACCATGCCGCATTGAACAACACCATGCCGCACTGAACAACACCATCCTGCACTGAACAACACCATCCCGCACTGAACAACACCATGCCGCATTGAACAACACCATGCCGCACTGAACAACACCATCCTGCACTGAACAACACCATCCCGCACTGAACAACACCATGCCGCACTGAACAACATTATGGCCTACTGAACAACATTATGCCGCACTGAACAACACCATGCCGCACTGAACAACACCATGCCGCACTGAACAACACCATGCCGCACTGAACAACATTATGCCGCACTGAACAACATTATGCCGCACTGAACAACACCATGCCGCACTGAACAACACCATGCCGCACTGAACAACACCATGCCGCACTGAACAACACGACGTCGCACTGAACAACACGACGCCGCACAGAACAACACGACGCCGCACAGAATAACACAATACCGCACAGAACAACACAATACCGCACAAACAGTTTTAGATAATATTACGTCGCAGTCATGTGACGCGGACATGACGTCAATAGGCGGAACTCACGGCAAAATTATAATCCGTGGGCGTGGCTTGCAACAGGAAGTAGGAAAGCGGCAATTCTGGCAAACAAGACACAGCGGTTAGTAACACGATGACTTACAAGGCAAATATTTTTGTTTTCAGCTTGCAACTTGACCGTCTAGAGCGTACAAGGTAATTACAACTGTTTTTTTTTTGCCCTGAAAAGCAAGGGAGTGTGGCGTTTGGGAGGAATGTCGAACTCGGCGTCTGCTTCCAGCCACAGACGCCAAATTTCGACGATTATTTCGACTGGTCAACGGTTGTAAATTATTGCGTTGACTAAAAACTTTATTTAACTCTACTCTTAACTTTGCCGTTTCAGATATGCGGGTATTACACCGCGGAAATGACGTCAATAGGCTGAACTCTCGCCAAAATTCAAATCTGTGGGCGCAATGGCCTTGAGCGAGACACCGGATACAAACACGACGATTATCAACAGAAATATCTTTATTTTCTGCTTGCAAGTGGACCGTCTAGAGCGTACACGGTAAGTACAACTCATTGTGTTTAAAAAGATTTACGTTTGTGTAGTTTGCGTTGCGTTGTATCTGTGAATGTTGGTTTAGGCTAAATGTTAATGTTTAATTTCATTCCTTTAGGTTCCACGGTGTTTGTTGGCTGTATGTTTTCCACTGCAAGAAGAGGCTCGTATCATTGACCAGCAGGAGCTACAATGGTGAGTACCCCTTTCGTCTTCCATTTATGTTAAACACTTCCTATTTCATGTCTAACAGTACTCGATTTAACAAATAACCATAAATAAATACAGTGTGGGCAGTCACGTTAACATATGTGATTATCCTGCCTAATATGTTTATCACAAATATGTCACTAATCACTAATATGTTTATTTGTTTATCACAACACCTTTGGACCTTCAGCAATCGATTATTTCCCTTCATCTACATAGAGACAGAACGATGGTGTCTTAAACATCTCATTCATTTCACCAAATAACTTCACGCAGGTGGATAACGGCCGTCTCGGTCACGCTATGTTGCGTGATGCAGTTTTGAAGAACCAAATGCATTTATTCAATGAATAAGTCAAGCTAGTTCTATGTTTATGATGTTGTAAGTTACGGTACCGATTGAAGTTGAGTTCGAAGCCAGTGGAAAACAGCGCTGCGTTTGTGCTCTCCAGGTACAAATGTTGTGATCTCTGACTGACGACCGGGCGAGACTCGAGTAAGAGATGTCCAAACGAGCTCCGGCAGGGCGGGCCAAGGCGGAGCGAACGGACGCCCTTCAGGCCGCCAATGACGAGCTGAGAACCAAACTGATGGACGTCCAGTTAGAACTTCAGCAGGAGAAGAACAAGGTGAAAACCTCAACAGACAGACACTGCCTGCCTCCCTGCCTGCCTCCCTGCCTGCCTCCCTGCCTGCCTCCCTCCCTCCCAGTTTTCCCGATGTAGATTAGACATGCGTGTGCCATGACTGTGTCAGCCTACATCAACAAATGCACCGAGGACGTCAGCACCACTAAGAATATCATCACCCGGGGCAACCAACGACCCTGGATGACTGAGGAGGTACGTCAAACGCTACGAGCGCGGAACTCTGCCTTCAAGTCTGGCGACAAGGAGACACTGAGGACAGCGAGAGCCAACTTGAACCGTGCCATCAGGATAGCGAAGCGAGACCGCAGTCGAAAATTTCAGGATCGTTTCCACGACGTCAAAAACATCAGGAGTATGTGGCAAGGCATACGGGCGATTACAGACGACAACTCACCCTCCCCCCCCCGGTGGGTGTAGTTGATGCTGACTTTCTAAATGGTCTAAATAACTTCTTTGGGAGGTTCGAGGCACTAAACGGCACTCCAGCAGTTAAAACTGTCCCCCATCAGGAAGAGGAGGTACTCTGCCTTGACTCCGCCGATGTGTTGAAGACCCTGAGGAGAGTCAACCCCTGTAAGGCCCCTGGCCCGGACAACATTCCTGGGCGTGTGTTCAGGGAATGTGCAAGTCATCTGGCTGGGGTCATCACAGACATTTTTAACACCTCGCTGGGCCAAGCCACAGTGCCGGCGTGCTTTAAGACTGCCTCCATCATTCCGGTGCCGAAGAAACCTCAAATCACCTCATTTAATGATTACCGGCCTGTTGCACTGACTCCGGTTATGATGAAGTGCTTCGAAAGGCTGCTTAAAGGTCACATCGTTTCCAGACTCCCCCTATTATTTGACCCGTTCCAGTTTGCCGACCGGCAAAACCGCTCCACTCAGGAAGCCATCTCCTCCGTTCTTCACCTGAGCCTGGCTCACCTGGAGGAGAAGAACACCCATGTGCGGAGGCTGTTCCTGGACTTCAGCTCAGCGTTTAACACCATCATCCCACAGCATCTGGTAGGAAAATTGGAACACCTGGGCTTCAACACCCCCCTTCGCAACTGGCTGCTAGACTTCCTCACCAACAGACCTCAGTCAGTCCGGGTCGGACAGAACACCTCTGATGTCATCACCCTCAGCACAGGCTCCCTTCAGGGCTGCGTCCTGAGCCCCCTGCTGTGCACCCTGATGACACACGACTGCGTCCTCAGGTTCACCACCAATCACATCGTGAAGTCAGCAGACGACACAACGGTGGTGGGGCTCATCAGAGACAACAACGACCTGGACTACAGAGAGGAGGTGGAGCAGCTGGTGGGCTGGTGCAGAGAAAACAGCCTGATCCTGAATGAGGAGAAGATGAAGGAGATCATCGTCGACTTCAGGAAAAAACAGCCTCACCACGCTCCACTGATCATCAACAGCTCAGCTGTGGAGGTGGTCAGCAGCACCAAATTCCTGGGGGTCCACATCACAGAAGACCTCACCTGGACTATGAACACTACGGCACTGGTCAAGAGGGCACAGAAGCGCTTGTACTTCCTGCGGAGGATGAGGAGAGCCCACCTGCCCCCACCCATCATGAGGACGTTCTACAGGAGCACCATAGAGAGCATTCTGACAAGCTGTCTCTCTGTGTGGTGTGGAGGCTGCACCGCCTCCGATTGGAAGAACGTGAGGAGAGTGGTGAGGACAGCAGAGAGGATCATAGGGGCTCCTCTTCCCTCCATTCAGGACATTTCATCATTTCATTCATCTTTATACTTATTTTTAATATATATATATATATATATATATATATATATATATATATATATATATATATATATATATATATATATATATATATAGTATATGTATATATATATATATATATTTTCATAGGATATGTTACTTCTATTCAACTGCAATATCACTACTTTGTTGTAAGACGTATGCAACGGAATTTCGTTTTGTATGCACCATGTGCAGACAAGATGACAATAAAGTTTGTCTAAGTCTAAGTCATGTCAGGTCAGCTGTCTGGAGAGAGAGAGAAGTCAGGACCTGCGGGCGGAGCACCACCGTGCCACCGCCGCCATGACGGAACTCAAAAGCAAACTCCATGAGGAGAAGCAGAAAGAGTTAGCCATTACCAGGGAGACATTACTGCGGCAGCATGAAATGGAGCTGATGAGAGTGATCAAAATCAAAGATGGAGAGATCCAGCGACTGAATGCCTTGGTCCTCAGCCTGAGGGACGGCTCCATGGACAAGGTGATCCGCTCTATCCGTGTCTGACTATCCGCACGCCACGTCGGGCTTCGATGCGGCCGCTACCGTATTGTGTAGCTTGTCCCCAGTAAGCGTCGCGGCGCTCCGTTGCGGTCTCAACGGCCCGGTGTGGCGCAATGTCTGCTCAGGTGAGGAGGGGGGGCGCTTTGCTGGCGGAGGTGGAGGAGACGCGGCGGTGTCGGGAGACCGAGCGGTGTCGCCTCCACCAGGAGCGCGGAAGAAGCCCTGGCAGCGGCCCAGCAGGCCTGGCAGTCCCGAGCGGCCGAGCTCCGATCGGCTCATCACCAGCATCGGGAGGAGATGAGCCGAACCAAGAGAGACTGCGAGAGGGAGATCCGCCGACTGGTAGGACTGATCAGATGCGCGGTGCGTGGCTATGTTCCCAATTTCGTTGTATACCTGCAGTGCAATGACACCTAAGGCATTCTATTCTATTCTATTTCACAAGAAGAAAATGTCCGGTTGCTCGCTTCGCTTTTGTCACAGCAAAGGTGTTCTAGTCGATTCAAGAAAAAAATTGGCCGGTTGCTCTCTTTGTTTTTGTCACAATTCTGGCAAATGAGTTTGCCCGCCTGCCTGAGCGCTCCCCGTTTGTACATCCAGACGGATGAGATCAAGCTGAAAGACAGAGCGGTTAGTGTTTTGGATGAAGCCCTGGGGCCGGCCACGTCCACCGCCTTCAGCTGCAGACTCAGGCTGCCGAGCAGCAGATCGCTGCCCTGAGGGATTCCCAAAGGGCGGGCCTAAACTACCCTGGAAGTGGGGTCAACGCCGCTACTAGCAATCCTCTTCATTGCATAAGCCACCTCATCACACACTTGCAGTACGCATGACTTAGTTCGTTGCTGGAGGAAGGTAGCACAAAAACAGTTTTGAACTTTGAACGAGTGCTTGTGTGTGTGTGTTGCGGGGCGTTTTCAGTCTCAGGAGGCTCGGGACACGTGACGGTTTCATCTGAAAATCGCTGAGCTCAGCGCAGTCATCAGGAAACTGGAGGATCGAAACGCCCTGCTTTCTGAAGAGCGCAATGAACTGGTAATTTATTGACGGCACGCTTGAAGGTTTGCGCTACGTTTGATGCGCGCCATCCAGCGAGGCACCCATTGCGCTTGCTTATTAGTTGAGCGGCGCGGCGAGTCGGTTGCCTGGTAGATGTCTTTTATTGGGAGCCAAAGCCACGATTCCGTTCAAACCGATGCAAAAGGAATGGATACGTTCTGGCCCGCGTGTTGTGCGTCTTTCACATCCCGCACTTCATGCTTGCAGCTAAAGCGACTGAGAGAAACAGAAAGCCAGTTTCTGCCACTCCTGTACAAAAACAAACGCCTGAGCAGGAAGAATGAAGAACTCTCGCTGGTGCTGTGTCGCCTTGAAAACAAAGTGCGCTTTGTCACCCAGGAGAACGAGGAGATGGCAAGCTTGGTAAGTCGACGCGGACAACGGCGGCGTGCCAACAGAGTCCACTGCATTTGTGTTCCACAGAGAAGGCCTAGTTCGCTCAATGACCTGGACCGCGGTTGCGGCCAGCAGGACGGTGAAATGGAGTTCCTTCAAGTTGTGGAGCAGCGGCACATCATCGACGACTTGTCCAAGGTCTTCAGGCAGGCGACTCGGTGCACGTACGGCAGCGCCGCGCTCGCTCGCTGTCGCCAGGAAACCTTTTCCGTCCAAAGCTTGGCCGGCGGCCGCCATCCAAAAAATTGGCCCCTTAAATTCCGACCTTTCAAGCAGGAGCATTGTGCGCACGCGTTTGAACACGCTTTAGACTTGTTTTGCCGTTTTCAGCAGCTCAAAGCTCCCGTTTTGTCAGCGCCTTTGCCACTCGCTGTGCGCTGAAAACGACGGACTTGCCCGGCTGCTCAGCCCGTCAACCATGAGCCGCGAGCGCGACGTCATTGTCCGTAGGCAGCTAGTGGCAAAATGCACCCTGTTAGAGTTGCGCTCGCTCCAACTTATTTTGCAAGAACCACACGGGAGACAAGTAAGTTCTTTTGGACACCTGCAGGTGGAGAGTCCATCCGTTGTACGAATGAAGTCTGACTCTCGGCTCCTGCACGAGCATTTTAATTAAGAGAAACAGGGTGGGTGTAAGAGTGGATTGAATAGAGGAAGCCCTTGACCTCTAGTCAAAACATAGCAAGGGGTGTTTTACGACTTTGTGTAGGAAGGGATAAGCGATAGGGATAAATAAGGGATAAATAATATTATTTATTACAGGTCGCAGTCAAAGTCAAAGCAACACAATGATACGATAAAGATAATCTGGAAAACCCTGACACACCCTGTAGTTGTCACTTTTGGAAAAGACGAGCGTCCCTCCAATCATCGCCGGTGACGTGTTTTTCAGGCTCTGGAGACAGGAGCTCATGTCAGAAATGTCATTGTGAGTCGCGTTTGTTTCTGCGCCGGAGCCGTTCGTTCCCTTTGCATCCAAAGAATCTCAAAGGCGGATTATTTGTGTCGACAGGAGAGAGATTTGCTGCTACGATACCGACGTCGAGAATCTCTGAGGAGGAACAAAGCGTGAGGTCCTGCAAGGTGAGTCTGTTTGTTTGCGGCTGCTTGGTGTTGCGCAAGATGAAATGGCCTTTTTCTCGCTATCGTTCCTCTCGTCGATTCATCGTGAGGTGTCGCTTCAGTTTGTTCAGAGAGATGTTTGCTTCCGCGCCCGCAGGTCATCGAAACATTTTACGGCTACGACGAAGACGTGTTGGTGGACTCGGACGGATCGTCCTTGTCTTTTCACACCGACAGAACCCCCGACACGGAACCCGAAGAGGTAGCCCGCCATTTCTGCCAGCGTATTGGCACCAAACATTCCTCTTCAGCCTGGAATCGGACTCGTCTTTGCGTCGCGGGTGCTTTGTCGCCGGTCTGACTGATTCTGGTACTAGTGCTGTGTTGCATTGGTGTGTGCATGAAGAGGCGGAGCTTCGCTACCGCCAGCTGACGCAAGAATATCAAGCGCTGCAACGAGCCTACGCTCTGCTAGCCCAGACCAGCGAAGGGGACTACGACGCCGAGAAGGAGATCAAGGTGGCGCCCCTTCCCGCAACCCCCGGCCGGGTCGCAGCCTCCCCGTTCTCACCCAGCCTCGGGTGTTCTCTGGTCTGAAAGGAGGAGGAGGAGCCTCCCTCCTCCTCCTTTCAGACCAGAGAAAAGCTGATGGTAGAAATGGGTCACTATCAAAGCAGAGTAGCAGATCTGGAGTCAGCGCTGAAGCAACAAGGACAGGTAAGCTCATCAATGAGCACACCTTTTTCTCAGACAAAATAGCTACATTCTTCAGTCACTCATCCGTCTGGCATTACTGGACCAACCAAATGTCATTGTTGGGTTGACAACATTTATCTGAAATCAATCTCGGAGACGGTAGGTCTTTCTTGGCTTAGCGTTTTCTCCTGCGCAGAAGGGCGCATCCCAGACACAGCAAGTGTGGCTGAGATTCGCGCTTTGCGCTGAGTTTTGCCGACCTTTTTATTGAGAAAGAAACAATTGGGCAAGTGTACATGATCGGGTAGGTTCACAGGCAGGAAATACATTCCAAAGTTATATCTCATTACCACAGAACAAAGGGGATACTCTCGTGGACGGAGCAGTATTGGACGTCTCATGACTATTAGCTTAAATGAGACCTCTGTCTGCTTCAGCCATCCCATGACAATCTCATGATCTGAACATGTCTAGCTAACTATGGGGCTTATTGTATAGCGTGGCTAATGACTCCAGTCATTAGCCGGCCATATGCCCCCAAATCATTTTCACAAGGCTAGATGGTCACATACTGCGGAGAGTCTTGCACACAAAAGTAGATACATAGAATCCAATGATAAAAAGTATATCATTTCCAACATTCCCTCCTGTTTTTAACATTGGAATTCATGGGAAAACAAAACATCAACTAATAACTACATATGTGTATAAATGAGTATATGCTTACACAATATAGTATAGTACCATCAAAAAGCATGAAAATTTACATTCCAGAGTTTATCAGAACTACAGCCCTTCATCCGGCTTTGGCTATGTTCGTTATAATGGAATGTATTTTGTTCTGGATCGTCAAGAAAAATAGACAGGTAGGCGATTTACGCAAGGCGGTCCCACTCATCTTGTTCACACTGGGCCAACATGATATTCTGGGCAGCAGATGCTGATGTCAGCCTTTTAGTCATGTGACTAATTAAAATAATGCCGCATGTGGTCATTTGATAAAGTAATGAAGGACATAATATTGACACAATATCACAGCATACTGCAAAGTTGAAATGCTCTTAGTTTTGCCCCCCTTGCATATGTATGTGTCTGTCGATGAATTGCTCTGGGATCACTGCCCAGGGCCTGCTGTCCATCCAAGATCTTTATGTCCACTTCACCGTCCTCAGAGTCTCTTCCCAGGCCCCGGTCAGCGTTCAGGAGTTCCCTAGTAATCGACATCTCCATAACCAGTCGTCAGCAAACAATTCTTCTCCTTTGTGGTTGTTTGGGGCACGGGGATGATTGGTGGTCGTTGTTCAATAGAACCTCCAAGCGTCCCTGCATCTACTCCTACGATCCAGAGGCCCGCGTGAACCTAAAACAAACAAACAAACAAACAACAACACTCCCCCCAGGAGTTATGAATTATCTTCCTTATTTCTCATCGTGCTGTCAGTCTCGCACGATTTCTCCTGTGACTGCTGCCTGTTGAATTCTGGCACGTCCTGTTAAAGCCTCCAAAACAAGTGAATCCAAAAAAGCATTGAATGTCACAATTAAATTTTATATGTATCTACTTACGCACTCAAACGTAACTCCACCCCCCTTTAACACATTCGCCCAATGTGTCATTAGGCATTTAAAAAGGAACCGGCAAACGTCCTACCACATCATCACGTCTTGCAGCCAGTCCTGTCGAACCTTGCAGTCATCCAGGATCGTCATCCCCAAGTTCCTGAAAATTGACTGTGCACCTCACACTCGGCAATACCAACAACGAACACTTGTACTCACAAAACTACACAGGCATCGAGTATCTACTAAATGAAAATAGACACACAATGAATCATGGCGCACGGGGATTCCGTCCTGAAAATCATCAATCATCATAAAAATCAAAAGGGTTAGGGTTAACATTTTCACGTGAATTCAACATAAACTTTCCAAGACTGCAATCGACAACCTGCAAAAGTAATACAAGTTATAAAACAACCAGCAATCTGCTCCTTGGCTGTCGGTTGACGCTGCAATAAGTCAAGTGACACACAGAAACAAAGCCAAGCTCGCACTTGCCACAAGCAAGCTTAAGTTCCATATGTATGGTTGTCATCTACATAGTCTGTCACCTTGTCGGGTGAGTTCAGGTTCGTCATGTCATATGTCCATCGTCCTAGTGTTCGATATCAGTCCTGTCTTGTCCATCCGTGTTGCTGAATTCGGCCTTCTCCATGAACTATTTTTGTTGTTCATGGTGCCTTTGATTAACCATCGGCTGTTAGTCATCACGCTTGGGTGTTCCCGTCTCAGGTGAGAGGAATCTCACCCTCAACTGTGACCCTTTCATACCAACCACAAAATACTTTGGCCTTTCATACTGCCCTCAACACACACACACACACACATATTCGTAACCACACAAGCGCCAATCCATTTGCATCTATCACTCATACAACAGCAAACAAATTTAGTATGTGTAAGTGAACAGGCAATCAGCGAATATTAACGGTAAACCCTTCATTTCTGGATGTTCTTCCCAAGTGAATATTTCGTACATTCGTACCGGACCTTTACTGTAAAATTGCCAATTAAATGCCTAAAAATTCAGTCATTTGTACTGCTGAGCATGTTCATGGATGAGCATGGGAAAAGAAGCAGCCTCAGTAGGTCCTTAAATAATCTTGTCCTAATCCATCGTTCTGATCGAGCACCTGGGTAAAGATACTCAAAAGTCTTCCTCCAACAGTCCACTCCACTACATTATTTTCACTTTGCCATGTTAAGGCATTTGTTTTCCGAGTCCTATCACATTTGTCATCGCGTTCACTGTCACTTGGTGTGAGTCTCATGCAGTGTTATTCTTAACTGTCAAAAGTTTTCATGGCTGTTATTCCTTGATCTTATCAAACTTTTTGTTTTGACACCAGAATTTCCCTATGAGGTGTGATTAACTTCTACTTTATTAATTACCTCCATTGAATAATCTAATCACCTTTTGACTGCATCCTAGTAGATCCTAATGCCCTATTTTTCCTTCTCCGAACTGTTAATGACTAAATGTCTAATTGTTAAGCTGGATGGGCTAAATGTGATTCTACTCTTATTTCTTACAATTTTAGCCTATCTGTTTCATCCAAATTTATCCTCTGACTATGATACTTCTTCTTTCTTCGTAACACTACACAATTTGTTCCTTATTTGTTTATCTTTTAGCAAGACTCCTCAGTTGTGTCAAACTCAGTGCCCAAGCAAGCTTCCATCCACTCTGACCCAAGCTCCACCAAGTTTGATAACGTCTTGATGCATCTTTCAGGTCTTGTGTGTCTTTCGCCGCACCTCATTGTCAGGTTGTTATCTTTGGTTGTAGTCTCAGAATCAACTCATCCCTCACTCTTGGATGAGTCCATTTTCAACTGAGTCCATTCTCATCTTGTGAGTCCATTCACTCTTTGTACTCCGCCGCCGAGGATGTCGTTCTCCTCCAGAAGCGTTGTGCTCCCCCCAAAGCACAAATTTAGTCCTTCTTTGCTCTTGCAAAGGTCAAAGGTGCCTTAGAGCCATGCACCATTTTTCTTGATGTTCTCAGCTGTCGGTGGAGTCTCGGGATCGAGTTTCAGAGTCACTGATGGATACTGAAAAAACAGACTGGGATACCAAACTTAAATATCATCTTCCAATTTGACATAAATTCCATAGTGCCTTCTGTTAATCAAACTTCAAATTCTACTATTATCAATAATCTAATCTACCTGAGAAGAACAGCGCCTTTCCTTCATGAGCGCTCGGATGTATTGTGATGGACCTCATTTGAACCATTTTAAATTGACAGATTACCCTAAACTTAAATTGCAAGTCTTAACTGTTATTTCTCTCAATTATACTGTTATTTCCAGAAACTCCTCCTATTTTCAGGCCACTATCTATCTTTTGTTTTCCTAATTTTGATTTTATGCCATTCTCTCTATTACCTTTCCACCTTTCCTGATTTGAGCCTTCAATTTCTGATCTAGTTTCCAAATTTTGCCTAGTATCATCTCTATTTTGACCTCAGTATTAATGGTGTTGTGCTCACTTTACAGATATTACTGAACTGTCCTGAATTTATAATTCACTGCCAGTACATCGAAGGCCATTTCTCAGCTGTTCACTTTTTCCATGTTCCTGTTAGGCTCCACTATTCGAATCTTCGAATTTTCATATAGAGTTTCTTTTAGGTTCCTGTGTGGATCATGTTTCACACAAACAGGACATGCTTAAAAAAAATTTTTTTTTTTTCAAGAATCTAAACCAAAGGTAACTAATAGGTAACTAATAACTCATCTCCCCCCTGTTGTCACATAAGTGACACAACAGGCGTTGCCTTAAAAGTCCATCCATCCATCCATTTTCTGAACCGCTTAGTCCCCACGGGGGTCGCGGGCGTGCTGGAGCCTATCCCAGCCGTCATCGGGCAGTAGGCGGGGGACACCCTGAACTGGTTGCCAGCCAATCGCAGGGCACACAGAGACAGACAACCAATCGCACTCACACTCACACCTAGGGACAATTTGGAGTGATCAATCGGCCTACCAAGCATGTTTTTGGAATGTGGGAGGAAACCGGAGTGCCCGGAGAAAACCCACGCGGGCCCGGGAAGAACATGCAAACTCCACACAGGGAGGGCCGGAGGTGGAATCGAACCCGCACCCTCCTTACTGTGAGGCGGACGTGCTACCCAGTGCGCCACCGAGCCGCCCGCCTTAAAAGTCATTTTGGCAAAACAGTTTTGTTATTGACATCGTCAATAGCACCTTATCCATTATCACACCCTTTGTTGTTTGAACTAATATCATTTTCAATCTTGTCAATCCTTCTTCTACTTTTGGTGTCCACGCGAATGTATCTTTGACTGCTAACGGCTGTCCATGTGCCACTCCTGTTAGTGGGTTAGCAATTTCAGCATAGCATGGAGCCCAAGCTCTGCAGTAATGACAAAAAAAACATCAGTTGTTCTTCGTGACAGGTCGTGGTGTGTCTAATATAACCTGTTCCCTGCTCTCCCTTTCGCTGAGAGTAAACCAAGATAGTTTACTTCTGGTTTTTACCCATCCTAACTTCTGTTACTTGACTTCACTTCCTCTCTGGCCTAAATGCTGCATGAGGAGAAAGGAATCTCATCCTTTCACTTCCTTTGTTTCAAAAGCAATTATCATCATTGTAGACGAAAACTTGAATTTTTCTCTATATGGAGCCCTTTGAGACTGTTTGTGATTTAGGGCTATACAAATAAACTTGACTTGACTTTTAGATGAAAGCCTAAAACGAGCCATTCAATTCATGATAATCAGTCAACCACTGTGAAATAAGCCCTATTTTCTTTTCTTAGCATTAAATATGCTCAAAATCATTCTTTCTTCAAAGTTGTTCTACTACTTTTCACATAGTAGTCTCCAACAACGTCAACCAGTCAAGCTGTATCTTTTTTTTCTTTTTAAGCCAAATCTTGTCATTCATTCCTGCTCATTTGCATCTCACACACGCGCACACAGGCACGCACGCATGCACTGTTCTCACTCTCCTCAAGCTCTCTTCAAGCTGTCCACACAGTCATACTACATCATTTTTAATTCACAGTCCTCATTTGAATCTGTCCTATCTCAAGGTTCTTGGTAAAACAACCCACTCATTCCGATTTTGACATATTCCAAAAATTCACTCAAGAGATGCTTGCATTCAATTAATTCCATAAGCTTTTCATTTCCACAAAATTTGCAAATTTAGGGCAATTTTCCTTCCACTCATTCTTAAAGGCAAATTCTACATTTCACCTTTACATTGTCCCAGTTTGAAATTCACATCATTCAGCCCATTTAAATCACACTGGAAATGTTTTTAAGCATTCCCGAAATTGCAAAATTAAAAAATTCATATTTTCACGTTAAATTATTACTTCTTTGTAATGCTATGGCATGCTCAAACTTGGCCAATAAAAGATTGATTAAAATTTCTGCAAAATTTTACAAAATTCATATTTCACCTCTAAGTTCTACATGTTTCAACTGATTCAATTCTGCTCGAACATCATTCTGTTGCATCTCCTAAATATTTATTCATCTTTTTCGCCTGTCTTTACACCAATTTCTCCAAAAAATGCATTTTCCAGTTTCAATGTCTCCTTTTTTATTTTATTTTTTCTTGCAGTGCAAATCGAATAGACCCCAGTCTAGTAACTTTCCTTGCACACTATTGTAGCCAATTTCAAAATTTTAACACATAGACACACATAAACACACAGAGAACACAAGGACAACACAAAGGCCCACAACAAAACACAGTGCACAAACAACATCAACAAACAATGCTGCGCAAACGTCTTCCTCTATTTGATGTTTTGGTTTTACTATTTTTATTTATTTTTTCTCACATTACTGGCCTTTCAATAAGGTTTGACAACTGTATCATTCGCATACATCAGCGTCATTTATACTTTGGGGAAATTTAACAGCCTTGGTAATGTTTCTTTAGTGCAATAACAACTTTCTGTGGTAATTCCTGCTTTGACCAGTTTTCTGGTGAGGAACTCCACAGAAATTTGCCATTTCTTCCCACCATGTTACATGCAGCACAATAGCGAGTGATACGTGCTACCATTCACACACATTCACACCGCGGAATTTTCTTAACACAACGAGGTGTATTTCCGTCTACAAGTTCCATCTGTAGACCGAATTCCTATCACTTGGAATTCACAACAAGGACTCCGCCGTCCTTACCCAGGTACCCTTTTTCTGGGGACTAAAATACCCCAACCACGCAGCCAACAAAGAGGTCTCACCGAGTCTCTGAGAGATTTCTTTTGAAGTTTCCGTCAATCCTCGCTGCCGAGAGGTGCTGAACCGGACGCCGGCCTGGTGGATGAACATTGTTCCCCAGGGCTTTCCTTCAGGCGTCCTGTGACCTCTGCCGTGCACGGATTCGGCGTCTTCAACACTCTTCGGATCAGCGAGCAGATTTTCAGGAAATCCCGGACGAGCCCCCAAAAATGTTGGGTTGACAACATTTATCTGAAATCAATCTCGGAGACGGTAGGTCTTTCTTGGCTTAGCGTTTTCTCCTGCGCAGAAGGGCGCATCCCAGACACAGCAAGTGTGGCTGAGATTCGCGCTTTGCGCTGAGTTTTGCCGACCTTTTTATTGAGAAAGAAACAATTGGGCAAGTGTACATGATCGGGTAGGTTCACAGGCAGGAAATACATTCCAAAGTTATATCTCATTACCACAGAACAAAGGGGATACTCTCGTGGACGGAGCAGTATTGGACGTCTCATGACTATTAGCTTAAATGAGACCTCTGTCTGCTTCAGCCATCCCATGACAATCTCATGATCTGAACATGTCTAGCTAACTATGGGGCTTATTGTATAGCGTGGCTAATGACTCCAGTCATTAGCCGGCCATATGCCCCCAAATCATTTTCACAAGGCTAGATGGTCACATACTGCGGAGAGTCTTGCACACAAAAGTAGATACATAGAATCCAATGATAAAAAGTATATCATTTCCAACAGTCATTTTCCAGTCAACCAAAGAATTTGTGGATGAAAATGACACAACATTCCAAAGCTGTCCACGCGTTTGTCTCTTCTAGAATGTCAAGTGGGTGGAGGAGAAGCAGCTGCTGCGTCAGAGCAATCAGCAGTTGGCCGAAAAGGTGACGGAAAGAAAGGCGCTGGGCGGAGTCGCTTGGCGTCACACCTGTCGGGAAGCCCCGCAGATGAGGTCTGACTGTCTTTTCAGGTCAGGCGGATGGAGGCGGAAGAAGCGCGTCTGAAAGAGCACATCCAGGATATCCGAGACCAAAACGAACTGCTTGAGTTCCGCATCCTGGAGCTGGAGGTGGGAAGACTCGCACAAGCGTGTTGAGGCCAGAGATGTGACGGACGGACGGACGGACGGACGGACGGACGGACGGATGCATGCCTCTGCCTTTCAGGAGAGGGAGTGGCGCTCCCCCGTCTTGAAGTTTCTGCAAGTCCGTTTCCCAGACGGCCTCAGCCCTTTGCAGATCTACTGCGAGGCCGAGGGCGTGAGCGTACGTAAGGCGTCCCTCGCAACCCTAACCTTAACCCGAGGTCCCAGAACACCTTACATTGCTCCTTGCGCCTTTCCCCCGGACATCGTCATCAGTGATCTGATGAAGAAGCTGGACATCCTGGGCTATAACGCCGTAAGTGTATGTCGAACTCCTTATGTTTGCACTCCACGAGACTCGGCGGCTCAAATGTGACTTTTGGAAGGCTTTGCGCTGAAAGAAGCTTGTTGACGCTGTGCCTTTGGGCTCTTGCAGAATCTCACCAACGAGGAGCAGGTGGTCGTGATTCACGCCAGGACCCTTCTCACCCTAGCCGAGAAGGTAACGCGCACGTCCACGCACGCTCTCGCATTCTGCTTATGTGACAGCAGCCTTTCCTCAGTGGTTAGAATACATCAAAGTGACCAAGTCAGCACTTCAACAGAAGATGTTGGACATTGAAAGTGAGAAGGTAGACAGACACGCGACATCAGCCAAGGGGAACTCCGGCAATGTGCCCCAACAATTCTGACCTTGAGCTGTGCTAGGATATGTTCTGCAAGCAGAAGGGCTACCTGGATGAAGAGTTGGACTTCAGGAAGTGTTCCATGGACCAGGCTCATAAGGTAAGCCGCCCTCAAATCTCCCGCCGGACCACTGATGGACGAGGATTGCGGCCCAGAGGATCCTGGAGCTGGAGGCCATGTTGTACGAGGCGCTACCGCAGCGGGACTGCCCCGCCACGGACGGCGAAAAAGCCAGCCACGCTGGCGTGAATGACGTGCTGACGGCGGATCAGAGAGAAGAGCTTAGGAGCGCCGTGGACCAATGGAAGCGAGCCCTGATGTGCGAGTTGAGGGAGCGCGACGCTTGCATCCTCCAAGAGAGAATGGATCTGCTGCACAGCGCGCAACAGGTAAGGGCCCAAAGCCAGCCCGGCACTTACTTGCACGCTTACTGGCTTTTGAATGCCACTTTCCATTTGTCCGTCCTAGAGGAACAAAGAGCTGAAAGAATTCATCGAAGCTCAGAAGAGACAAATCAAACAATTGGAGGAGAAGTTTCTGTTTCTCTTTCTATTCTTCTCCTTGGCCTTCATTCTGTGGCCCTAACACCAGCTGGTGAGTGAGCTCCAGCGGCACCGCACTCGACACCTCCGATACACTGCCAGCCGGTCTCAGATGTTGGCAGACGCTCCGATGCCAACGTATACCCCCCGCCACGGTGACAGAGGCACCGCGTCACACCGGCGCTCATCCAATCAGAAGGCAGGAAAAGCAAATTCACATGCAGGGCACTTTTGAACCAGAAGAGAGCGCCACAAAAAACGGTTGTTGCCCCAAACGCGCACTAAAAAGGGTCAGAATAACAAGAGTCCCACTGGCCAGCCGGGGCCACCCGTCCAGCTGTTTCTTCAGGGGGGAAAAAAATTGGAGTCACCGGTGAGTACATTTTGCATTTAGCTCTGCTTTTCTGCTTCTGTCTTCAAGTGTGTGGCATCCTGCGATCAAAGATTCAGCCAACCCCAAAGCGGTTGACCTCAACGTCCCACCACCATGCCTACCAGAGCAGGTGACGTGATGCTTTGGACATCCTTCCGTCTCAGATGCCCAAAAGTACTCTTTGCCACATCTGCGGCAATACGGTGTCTTTTCAAAGGTGCAAATAAATCCAGCGTGGGCGGAACACGCACGTCTTCGGTTTTTCCCGCTTTGTTTGTGTGACAGCTGTTGTGAAAATTTTATACAAATAAAGTTGTATAGTACAGGTTTGGCCAAGCCGCAACTCCCGAACCGCATGCGGCTCTTTTATGTTCATATCAACATTTGTGTGTGTGGGGGGGGGTTGTGCGTGTTGGCTTCACTTGAGTTCAATTTGGTATTTTGGTCAAAAGCGCATGTGGTGAAATTCCACAAAGTAGGATGGGCAAACACATTTCTTTAAACTATGAGTGTCAATTGGGCTCTCGAAATGGCAGGGAAAAGATGCACAGCAAAACGAAAATACGTAGATGAACACAGGACGTTTTAATCAGAGTGGGAAAGTTTCTATTTTTTGTTGAACGTGATGGCAAACCATTCTGCCTGATATGTCAGACCTCAGCGCATTTCAAAGATTCAAATCTTCAGCGCCATGCGCTTCAGCTCACTCCATGCTAACATTGATCAGGCGTCGAACCCGCAACATCATGCTTAAGAGGTGGCCATGCTAACCAGTGCGCCATTATGTCAACGCATAATAACTAAGTCTACTGATCAAAACAGCGGTTACTATATGACGTCACTACGTCGTGGTCACGTGACGCAGACAAGACGTCAATGGACGTGGGCAGAGTTAACTTGTTTAAAAGGGAGTGGGCAGAAGAAATATTTAATTTATTTAAATCTATTTTGAGTGCACACCATTATGCCAATGCATAACAACTGTAAATCTACTAAACAAAACAGCGGTTGCTATATGACATCTGCCACGTCGTGGTCACGTGACATACGTGACGTCGATGGGCGTAACTTTCGCCGGAATTCAAATCCGCGGGGAGAGTTAACTTGTTTAAAAGAGAGTGGGCAGAAGAATTATTTAATTTATTTAAATCTATTTGGTGTGTGCGCCATTATGTCAATGCATAACAACTGTAAGTCTACTAAACAAAACAGCGGTTGCTATATGACGTCTGCCACGTCGTGGTCACGTGACGCGGACGTGACGTCGACGCCTACTTTACATCCCACCGATCACAGGACCCCTCGGCTGCATAACCGTGCCCCCTTCCCAACCAATCGGATTTGCTATACGCGAAAACGACGCCAATGGAAAGAGCTTCCGCCCAAATTTAAATCCGTGGGCGTGGCTCGCAGCAGGAAGTAGGAAAATGGCGGCGATGTTGACAAAGACACAGCGGATGGTAACATACGACTAACAAGAGAAATATTTTTATTTTCTGCTTGCAACTGGACCGTCCAGAGCGTACACGGTAAGTACAACTCATCGTTTTTAAAAAGAAGTACTTTTGTTGCCCTGAAAAGCGAGTGAGCGTGGCGTTTGTGGGGGACGTCGAATTTCGACGATTCTTTCTGGTCAACGGTTGTAAATGATTGTGTTGATTAAAAAAGAAAACTTGATGTAACTCTACTTTTAACTGCCGTTTCAGATAGATTTGGAATTGCATCACATCCAATTTTGCCTAGAGCGTACACGGTAAGTAACACTCGTTGTGTTTAAGGAGATTTACGTTTGTAATAGCAGAAGTGTAGCCGCGTTGCGTTGTACGTGTGAATGTTGGTCCAGGCGAAATGTTAATGTTTAATTTCATTCCTGTAGGTTCCACGGTGTTTGTTGGCTGCAAGTTTTCCACTGCAAGAAGAGGCTCATATCATTGACCAGGAGCGAGCTACAATGGTGAGTAGCCATAACATTTATGTTAAACACTTCCTATTTCATGTCTAACAGTACTTGATTTAACAAATAACCATAAATAAATACAGTGTGGGCACTGAAGTTAACATATGTGATTATACTGCCTAATCTGTCACCGAGTAGATTGTTGCAAAGTAATATAAGATCCAAAGTTGTAATTCAGAATAGTTTTCAAAAGAAGGCCATTAGAATTATATACAAGTCTGATTACCCTGAACAAGCTATTAATTAAATCACAAATTCTTCAATTCAAAGATTTGGTAGATTATCAGACAAATAATGTCTAACAGTAATTGATTTAACACATCACGATAAGTAGATTGAGTGTGGGCACTCTCAAATTAACATATATGATTATACTGCCTAATCTGTTACAGAGTATGTTGTTGCCAAGTAATGTAGAATAGATCCAAAGTAGTAATCCAGAATAGTTTTGAAGAGGCCATTAGAATAATAAACAAATCTGATTACCTTGAACATAATAACAAGCTAAGTGTTTAATATGTCCTATGAAGTCGAAATTGGGCACCGTCATGTGGTGAAATTTGGAATTGCATCACATCCAATTTTGCCTGGGAACAAACAGATTAAATAAATCTTAGTTTTGAATAAGCCACTCCTTCTCAAACAAGTAAACTCTGCCCATTTCGCGCAGTAGATGTTCTGTTAATATCTAGTATTTATACAAAGTCATAATTTAAATTGCTTTCAACCTTCATTCATCGGTTCAACCAACATTACTCGCTCTTACTACCAACTTGTATTGATTTAACTAAGCGTTTAATACTTCCTATCAGGTCTCAAGGCAAGATTTGGCAAAATACAGTTTCAGCAAATCCAATTTTGCCAGGGAACAAAAATAGATTAAATAAACTAAATAAGTCTTCTTCCCAATAAATAAATCAGAAAAGTCTGTCTTGTAACCAGTCCTCTTCAAACAAGTAAAGTCTGCCCATTTTGTGCCGTAGATTTTGTGTCCATGCCTAGTATTTAAACAAAATCATAATTTAAACGACTTCTTGCCTTCATTCACTTTGGAAATTTGGAATTGCAGCAAATCGAATTTTGCCAGGGAACAAAAATAGATCAATTAAACTAAGTCTTCTTCCCATTAAATAAATTAAAAAAGTCTGTCTTGTAACCAGTCCTTTTCAAACAAGTAAAGTCTGCCCATTTTGTGCCGTTGATTTTGTGTTAATGCCTAGTATTTATACAAAATCATAATTTAAAGGACTTCATTCCTTCATTCACTTTGGAAATTTGGAATTGCAGCACATCAAATTTTGCCTGGGAAGAAAAGTAGATTAAATAAATTTAATAAGTCTTACTACTTCCCATTAAATAAATTAAATACGTCTTACTTGTTCCCACTCCTTTTCAAAACAGTAGTTTAAAACGAGGGCCCTTCACTCAACCTTTAACCCTATTTATTCACCTTCTAGGCTAAGTGTTAAAGGCTAAGTGTTAAAGGCTAAGTGTTAAAGGCTAAGTGTTAAAGGCTAAGTGTTAAAGGCTAAGTGTTAGAGGCTAAGTGCCAGAGGCTAGGCGCCAGAGGCGAGTTTTTGTGGGCTGAAGTTTTAGTGGGGTTAGTGTGAATACAATCCAAAAGAATACAACAGAATACAATACAATAGAATATAATACATAGATTAAATTCAATAGCTCTTACTACCGTAATTTCCGGACTATAAGTCGCGCTTTTTTTCATAGTTTGGGTGGGGGGGCGACTTATACTCAGGAGCGACTTATATATGTTTTATTTCACAAATTTTTACTTGAGCATTAAGACATCACTTACTTACAAGTATAGTTGACCACTTCCCATGTTATTTTTAGTATAGTTGATGCTTTTATATCTTTATCTTTATTCAAAACATAAAAAAATGGAGAAAACATCAAATAAAGCTATTAACACTTTAAAGCACCATATCCAAGTCCACTGTCTGCTGTATGTACACTTGCTCTATTTTTGCTCCTCTTATATTTATTATTATTATTTATTATTATTTGGCCTGTTCTCAGCTCTTTGTTTGTGTTTGTCACGTTAGCATACCTATCGTTTAGCCTGTTGTTGCTATTTAATGAATTGGAGTGACACCGATGGTTTTATAAACATGTTATTCATGTAATAGTTGTCCTTAATCACTCTATATGTTACGTCAGGCCCGTTCTCAGCTCTTTGTTTGTATTTGTCACGTTAGCATACCTATCATTTAGCCTGTTGTTGCTATTGTTTAGCCTGTTGTTGCTCGTTCATGACTGTTTTTGGTGTGGGATTTTGTCGAATAAATTGCCCCCCAAAATGCGACTTATACTCCGGAGCGACTTATATATGTTTTTTTCACTTTTTGGGGCATTTTATGGCTGGTGCGACTTATACTCCGGAGCGACTTATAGTCCGGAAAATACGGTACTTCCCATTAAATAAATTAAATACGTCTTACTTGTTCCCAATCCTTTTCAAAAAAGTAGTTTAAAACGAGGGCCCTTCACTCAACCTTTAACCTCAACCCCGCACGTCACATTGTGTTGTATCTGTGAATGTTGGTTGTGGCCAAATGATAGTTTTCTTTCATTCGTTTAGGTTCCACGGTGTTTGTTGGCTATGTTTTCCACTGTCAGAAGGATGAAAATACAAAGTACAACGCTTGGACGTGGGCGAAGACGTCACCGGTGAGTCCTTCCTTCCTATTTATTTACCTTCTAGATGCTAGAGGCTAAGTGTTAGAGGCTAAGTGTTAGAGGCTAAGTGTTAAAGGCAACACAATACGAACAACACAACACAATACGAACAACTCAACACAATATGAACAACACAATATGAACAACACAACACAATACGAACAACACAACACAATACGAACAACACAACACAATACGAACAACACAACACATTACGAACAACACAACACAATACGAACAACACAACGATACTGCACTGAACAACACGATACCGCACTGAGAAACACGATACCGCACTGAACAACACGATACCGCACTGAACAACACCATGCCGCACTGAACACCATGCCACACTGAACAACACCATCCCGCACTGAACAACACCATGCCGCACTAAACAACACCATGCCGCACTGAACAACACCATGCCTCACTGAACGACACCATGCCGCACTGAAAGACACCATGCCGCACTGAACGACACCATGCCGCACTGAAAGACACCATGCCGCACTGAAAGACACCATGCCGCACTGAACAACACCATCCTGCACTGAACAACACCATCCCGCACTGAACAACACCATCCCGCACTGAACAACACCATGCCGCACTGAACAACATTATGCCGCACTGAACAACATTATGCCGCACTGAACATTATGCCGCACTGAACAACACCATGCCGCACTGAACAACACCATGCCGCACTGAACAACACCATGCCGCACTGAACAACACCATGCCGCACTGAACAACACCATGCCGCACTGAACAACACCATGCCGCACTGAACAACACCATGCCGCACTGAACAACATTATGCCGCACTGAACAACACCATGCCGCACTGAACAACACCATCCTGCACTGAACAACACCATTCCGCATTGAACACCATGCCGCACTGAACAACACCATCCCGCACTGAACAACACCATCCCGCACTGAACAACATTATGCCGCACTGAACAACATTATGCCGCACTGAACAACACCATGCCGCACTGAACAACACCATGCCGCACTGAACAACACCATGCCGCACTGAACAACATTATAACGCACTGAACAACACCATCCCGCACTGAACAACACCATGCCGCACTAAACAACATTATGCCGCACTGAACAACATTATGCCGAAATGAACAACACCATGCCGCACTAAACAACACCATGCCGCACTGAACAACACCATGCCGCACTGAACAACACCATGCCGCACTGAACAACACGATCCCGCATTGAACACCATCCCGCACTGAACAACACCATGCCGCACTGAACAACACCATGCCGCACTGAACAACACCATGCCGCACTGAACAACACCATGCCGCACTGAACAACACCATGCCGCACTGAACAACACCATTCCGCACTGAACAACACCATGCCGCACTGAACAACATTATGCTGCACTGAACAACACCATGCCGCACTGAACAACAACATGCCGCACTGAAAAACATTATGCCGCACTGAACAACACCATGCCGCACTGAACAACACCATCCCGAACTGAACAACACCATGCCGCATTGAACAACACCATGCCGCACTGAACAACACCATCCTGCACTGAACAACACCATCCCGCACTGAACAACACCATGCCGCACTGAACAACACCATGCCGCACTGAACAACACCATGCCGCAATGAACAACACCATCCCGCACTGAACAACATTATGCCGCACTGAACAACATTATGCCGCACTGAACAACATTATGCCGCACTGAACAACATTATGCCGCACTGAACAACATTATGCCGCACTGAACAACATTATGCCGCACTGAACAACACCATGCCGCACTGAACAACACCATGCCGCACTGAACAACACCATGCCGCACTGAACAACACCATGCCGCACTGAACAACACGATCCCGCATTGAACAACACCATGCCGCACTGAACAACACCATCCTGCACTGAACAACACCATCCCGCACTGAACAACACCATGCCGCACTGAACAACATTATGGCGCACTGAACAACATTATGCCGCACTGAACAACACCATGCCGCACTGAACAACACCATGCCGCACTGAACAACACCATGCCGCACTGAACAACACCATCCCGCACTGAACAACACCATGCCGCACTGAGCAACACCATGCCGCACTGAACAACACCATCCCGCACTGAACAACACCATGCCGCACTGAACAACACCATTCCGCACTGAACAACACCATGCCGCACTGAACAACATTACGCTGCACTGAACAACACCATACCGCACTGAACAACACCATGCCGCACTGAACAACACCATGCCGCATTGAACAACACCATGCCGCATTGAACAACACCATGCCGCACTGAACAACACCATCCTGCACTGAACAACACCATGCCGCATTGAACAACACCATGCCGCACTGAACAACACCATCCTGCACTGAACAACACCATCCCGCACTGAACAACACCATCCCGCATTGAACAACACCATCCTGCACTGAACAACACCATGCCGCACTGAACAACACCATGCCGCACTGAACAACACCATGCCGCACTGAACAACACCATTCCGCACTGAACAACACCATGCCGCACTGAACAACACCATCCTGCACTGAACAACACCATCCCGCACTGAACAACACCATGCCGCATTGAACAACACCATCCTGCACTGAACAACACCATCCTGCACTGAACAACACCATGCCGCACTGAACAACACCATGCCGCACTGAACAACACCATGCCGCACTGAAAAACACCATGCCGCACTGAACAACATTATGCCGCACTGAACAACATTATGTCGCACTGAACAACACCATGCCGCACTGAACAACACCATGCTGCACTGAACAACATTATGCCGCACTGAAAAACACCATGCCGCACTGAACAACACCATCCCGCACTGAACAACACCATGCCGCATTGAACAACACCATGCCGCACTGAACAACACCATGCTGCACTGAACAACACCATGCTGCACTGAACAACACGATCCTGCATTGAACAACACCATGCCGCACTGAACAACACCATCCTGCACTGAACAACACCATCCAAACAAGACACAGCGGTTAGTAACACGACGACTAACAAGACAAATATTTTTGTTTTCAGCTTGCAACTTGACCGTCTAGAGCGTACAGGTAATTACAACTCATTGTTTTGAAAAATATGTTTTTTTTGTGTAGCCCTGAAAAGCGAGGGAGTGTGGCGTTTGGGAGGAACGTCGAACTCGGCGTCTGCTTCCAGCCACAGACGCCAAATTTCGACGATTATTTCGACTGGTCAACGGTTGTAAATGATTGCGTTGATTAAAAACGTTAACTCTACTCTTAACTTTGCCGTTTCAGATATGCGGGTATTACACCGCGGAAATGATGTCAATAGGCTGAACTCTCGCCAAAATTCAAATCTGTGGGCGCAATGGCCTTGAGCGAGACAACAGATACAAACACGACGATTATCAACAGAAATATCTTTATTTTCTGCTTGCAAGTGGACCGTCTAGAGCGTACACGGTAAGTACAACTCATTGTGTTTAAAAATATTTACGTTTGTGAATGTTGGTTGAGGCTAAATGTTAATGTTTAATTTCATTCCTTTAGGTTCCATGGTGTTTGTTGGCTGTATGTTTTCCACTGCAAGAAGAGGCTCGTATCATTGACCAGCAGGAGCTACAATGGTGAGTACCCCTTTCGTCGTCCATTTATGTGAAACACTTCCTATTTCACGTCTAACAGTACTCGATTTAACAAATAACCATAAATAAATACAGTGTGGGCAGTCAAGTTAACATATGTGATTATCCTGCCTAATATGTTTATCACAAATATGTCACTAATCACTAAAATGTTTGTTTATCACAACACCTTTGGACCTTCAGCAATCGATTATTTCCCTTCATCTACATAGAGACAGAACGATGGTGTCATAAACATCTCATTCATTTCACCAAATAACTTCACGCAGGTGGATAACGGCCGTCTCGGTCACGCTATGTTGCGTGATGCAGTTTTGAAGAACTAAATGCATTTATTCAATGAATAAGTCAAGCTAGATCTATGTTTACGATGTTGTAAGTTACGGTACCGATTGAAGTTGAGTCCGAAGCCAGTGGAAAACAGCACTGCGTTTGTGCTCTCCAGGTACAAATGTTGTGATCTCTGACTGACGACCGGGCGAGACTCGAGTAAGAGATGTCCAAACGAGCTCCGGCAGGGCGGGCCGAGGCGGAGTGAACGGGCACCCTTCAGGCCGCCAATGACGAGCTGAGAGCCAAACTGATGGACGTCCAGTTAGAACTTCAGCAGGAGAAGAACAAGGTGAAAACCTCAACAGACAGACACTGCCTGCCTCCAGTGGCAGAGTTTACTTGTTTGAGAAGGAGTGGCTTATTCAAAACTAAGATTTATTTAATCTGTGTGTTCCCAGGCAAAATTGGATGTGATGCAATTCCAAATTTCACCACATGATGGTGCCCAATTTTGACTTCATAGGACATATTAAACACTTAGCTTGTTATTATGTTCAAGGTAATCATATTTGTTTATTATTCTAATGGCCTTTTCAAAACTATTCTGGATTACTACTTTGGATCTATTCTACATTACTCGGCAACAACATACTCTGTAACAGATTAGGCAGTATAATCACATATGTTAACTTGAGAGTGCCCACACTCAATCTACTTATCGTGATGTGTTAAATCAATTACTGTTAGACATTATTTGTCTGATAATCTACCAAATCTTTGAATTGAAGAATTTGTGATTTAATTAACGGCTTGCTATTATGTTCAGGGTAATCAGACTTGTATATAATTCTAATGGCCTTCTTTTGAAAACTATTCTGAATTACAACTTTGGATCTTATATTACTTTGCAACAATATACTCGGTGACAGATTAGGCAGTATAATCACATATGTTAACTTCAGTGCCCACACTGTATTTATTTATGGTTATTTGTTAAATCAAGTACTGTTAGACATGAAATAGGAAGTGTTTAAGATAAATGTTATGGTTACTCACAATTGTAGATTGCTCCTGGTCAATGATACGAGCCTCTTCTTGCAGTGGAAAACTTGCAGCCAACAAACACCGTGGAACCTAAAGGAATGAAATTAAACATTAACACTTCGCCTCGACCAATATTCACACGTACAACGCAACGCGGCTACACTTCTGCTAGGGTTAGCGCCTCAGCTACACGTTGCTATTACCGTGAACGCTAGCTACATCGACAACTTTAGTCAAACTACACAAACGTAAATCTCCTTAAACACAATGAGTGTTACTTACCGTGTACGCTCTAGACGGTCCAGTTGCAAGCAGAAAATAAAGATATTTCTGTTGATAATCGTCGTTGCTCAGTGGCTCACGGCCATCGCGCCAACAGATTTGAATTTTGGCGGAAGTTCCGCCAATTACGTCATATCCGCGGCACATGACTGCGACGTAATACCCGCTTATCTGAAACGGCAGTTAAAAGTAGAGTTACATCAAGTTTTCTTGGAACCTAAACGAATGAAAGAAAACTATCATTTGGCCACAACCAACATTCACAGATACAACACAATGTGACGTGCGGGGTTGAGGTTAAAGGTTGAGTGAAGGGCCCTCGTTTTAAACTACTTTTTTGAAAAGGAGTGGGAACAAGTAAGACATATTTAATTTATTTAATGGGAAGTAGTAAGACTTATTAAATTTATTTAATCTACTTTTCTTCCCAGGCAAAATTTTATGTGCTGCAATTCCAAATTTCCAAAGTGAATGAAGGAATGAAGTCCTTTAAATTATGATTTTGTATAAATACTAGGCATAAACACAAAATCTACGGCACAAAATGGGCAGACTTTACTTGTTTGAAAAGGACTGGTTACAAGACATACTTTTATAATTTATTTAATGGGAAGAAGACTTATTTAGTTTAATTGATCTATTTTTGTTCCCTGGCAAAATTCGATTTGCTGCAATTCCAAATTTCCAAAGTGAATGAAGGAAAGAAGTCGTTTAAATTATGATTTTTTATAAATACTAGGCATAGACACAAAATCTACGGCACAAAATGGGCAGACTTTACTTGTTTGAAGAGGACTGGTTACAAGACAAACTTTTCTGATGTATTTAATGGGAAGAAGACTTATTTAGTTTATTTAATCTATTTTTGTTCCCTGGCAAAATTGGATTTGCTGAAATTGTATTTTGCCAAATCTTGACTTGAGACCTGATAGGAAGTATTAAACGCTTAGTTAAATCGATACAAATTGGTAATAAGAGCGAGTAATGTTGGTTGAACCGATGAATGAAGGTTGAAAGCAATTTAAATTATGACTTTGTATAAATACTAGATATTAACAGAACATCTACTGCGCAAAATGGGCAGAGTTTACTTGTTTGAGAAGGAGTGGCTTATTCAAAACTAAGATTTATTTAATCTGTTTGTTCCCAGGCAAAATTGGATGTGATGCAATTCCAAATTTCACCACATGATGGTGCCCAATTTTGACTTCATAGGACATATTAAACACTTAGCTTGTTACTATGTTCAAGGTAATCAGATTTGTTTATTATTCTAATGGCCTTTTCAAAACTATTCTGGATTACTACTTTGGATCTATTCTACATTACTTGGCAACAACATACTCTGTAACAGATTAGGCAGTATAATCACATATGTTAACTTGAGAGTGCCCACACTCAATCTACTTATCGTGATGTGTTAAATCAATTACTGTTAGACATTATTTGTCTGATAATCTACCAAATCTTTGAGTTGAAGAATTTGTGATTTAATTAATAGCTTGTTATTATGTTCAGGGTAATCAGACTTGTATATAATTCTAATGGCCTTCTTTTGAAAACTATTCTGAATTACAACTTTGGATCTTTTATTACTTTGCAACAATATACTCGGTGACGGATTAGGCAGTATAATCACATATGTTAACTTCAGTGCCCACACTGTATTTATTTATGGTTATTTGTTAAATCAAGTACTGTTAGACATGAAATAGGAAGTGTTTAACATGAATGTTATGGCTACTCACCATTGTAGCTCGCTCCTGGTCAATGATACTTGTAGCTCGCTCCTGGTCAATGATACGAGCCTCTTCTTGCAGTGGAAAACTTACAGCCAACAAACACCGTGGAACCTAAAGGAAGGAAATTGAACATTAACATTTAGCCTCAACCAACATTCACAGATGTAACGCAACGCAAACTACACAAACGTAAATATTTTTAAACACAATGAGTTGTACTTACCGTAGAGTTGTAGACCAGGGGTGTCAAAGTCAAATGGACGGAGGGCCCAATAAAAAATTTAGCTACAAGCCGAGGGCCGGACTGATCGAATGTTCATTGAATTTTTTTTTTTAAATGACGCATGTAGTCTAGTGAACCTAATTGAACCTACTGAAAACCTAACAAATATATTCCAATATGATCAGATAAATAAAGCAATATTTTCTTATGGCTTTGTCAATAATCTTTAATTTTCAACAGACAGAAAAGACAAATTTCCTTTATATAAAAATCCCCATAACATGAACATTAAATGAAAGAAACCTGTATTATTCAAGGCACCACCAGTAACCTATATTTTCTATTTTAGCAAAAGTGAGCTAAATTTACTTCAAAGAAAAAAATAATAGCAATTTTCTATTATCCACTCAACTGAAATATTTTAAAAATATAATTGGATTGAAATACAATAAAATAAAGTGCAGAAATCTGTTAATCAAAAACAACACTTTCCTCAAGGATAAGTAACATGCAGTGAAAAAAATATTAAACTTTAACTTTTAAACTTGAACTGAGTAAAAACACAAACTTTAATCAGACAGTTTTTGATGAAATCCCCCTCCTTAAATGGCCGGGCTAATTTAGCGATCTCTTCTGCCAAAATAAAACTGGCCTTGACAGCAGCCTAGCCTTGTGTTTTGGCTTTTTAGAACAGAGCCTGTCGAGATTTGAGGCCTCGTTTTAATTCCTCGGCCTTCTGTAGCCTTTGTTCCATGTCTATATTCTTGTTTTTGTCCGCGTGTTCCGTTTCATAATGTCTCAGATAATACTCTTTCAGTACCGCCACACTTTCTCCACACAGAAGACACACAGATTTTCCAGCTACCTCCGCGAACATATACTCCGACTCCCACCTTGTTTGAAACCCCCGGTTCTCAGTGTCCACCTTCCTTTTTGCCATTTATGATGGGTATCTGAGGGTTAATTTTACAGTTATGCTGACGACTGCTTTGCTAATAAACACTGAAATCAAGCAGCCTACTGCTCGGTGCTTCAGCGTTGCATTGTGGGAAAATATAGTATTGGTGCGTGTGAAAGATCTGCGGGCTGCCGGCTTGCTGCGGTCTGCGGGCCGGTTCTAATAATAAATCAAGATCATCCCAGGGGCCGTACAAAACCTTCTCGCGGGCCGGATGTGGCCCGCGGGCCTTGACTCTGACATATGTGCTCTAGACGGTCCACTTGCAAGCAGAAAATAAAGATATTTCTGTTGATAGTCGTCGTGTTTGTATCCGTTGTCTCGCTCAAGGCCATTGCGCCCACAGATTTGAATTTTGGTGACAGTTCAGCCTATTGACGTCATTTCCGCGGTGTAATACCCGCATATCTGAAACGGCAAAGTTAAGAGTAGAGTTAAATAAAGTTTTTAATCAACGCAATCATTTACAACCGTTGACCAGTCGAAATAATCGTCGAAATTCGACGTTCCCCCCAAACGCCACACTCACTCGCTTTTCAGGGCAACAAAAGTACTTCTTTTTAAAAACGATGAGTTGTACTTACCGTGTACACTCTGGACGGTCCAGTTGCAAGCAGAAAATAAAAATATTTCTCTCGTTAGTCGTATGTTACCATCCGCTGTGTCTTTGTCAACATTTTCCTACTTCCTGTTGCGAGCCACGCCCACGGATTTAAATTCTGGCGGAAGAGCCCGCCCATTGGCGTCGTTTTCGCGTATAGCAAATCCGATTGGTTGGGAAGGGGGCGCGGTTATGCAGCCGAGGGGTCCTGTGATCGGTGGGATTTAAAGTAGGCGTCGACGTCACATCCGCGTCACGTGACCACGACGTGGCAGACGTCATATAGCAACCGCTGTTTTGTTTAGTAGACTTACAGTTGTTATGCATTGACATAATGGCGCACACTCCAAATGGATTTGAATAAATTAAATAATTCTTCTGCCCACTCCCTTTTAAACAAGTTAACTCTCCCCGCGGATTTGAATTCCGGCGGAAGTTTCGCCCATCGACGTCACGTCTGTCACGTGACCACAACGTGGCAGATGTCATATAGCAACCGCTGTTTTGTTTTCAAAGTCAAAGTCAAAGTCAGCTTTATTGTCAATTTCTCCACATGCCAAAGACACATAAAGAAACCGAAATTTCGTTCCCCCCTATCCCACGGTGACAAGACATGAAGAACAATGAACAGACAAACAAGTAAACAAGTATAACAAAAGCGTGCTGAATAAATAATGAATAAATAACACAACAATAAATAAATAAGTAAGAGGAGCAGAAAAAAAAGGAGCAAGTGCGCGTACAGCAGACATTCCATTTAGTAGATTTACAGTTGTTATGCATTGGCATAATGGTGTGCACTCAAAATAGATTTAAATAAATTAAATATTTCTTCTGCCCACTCCCTTTTAAACAAGTTAACTCTGCCCACGGATTCTAATTTCGGAGGAAGGTCCGTCCATTGATGTCTTGTCTGCGTCACTTGACCACGACGTAGCGACGTCATATAGTAACCGCTGTTTTGATCAGTAGACTTAGTTATTATGCGTTGACATAATGGCGCACTGGTTAGCATGTCCACCTCTTAAGCATGATGTTGCGGGTTCGACGCCTGATCAATGTTAGCCATGGAGTGAGCTGAAGTGCATGGCGCTGAAGATTTGAATCTTTGAAATGCGCTGAGGTCTGACATATCAGGCAGAATGGTTTGCCATCACGTTCAACAAAAAATAGAAACTTTCCCACTCTGATAAAAACGTCCTGTGTTCATCTACATATTTCCGTTTTGCTGTGCATCTTTTCCCTGCCATTTCGAGAGCCCAATTGACACTAATAGTTTACTGGAATGTGTTTGCCCATCCTACTTTGTGAAATTTCACCACATGCGCTTTTGACCAAAATACCAAATTGAACTCAAGTGAAGCCAACACGCACAACCCCCCCCCCCCCCCACACACACACACACACACAAACAAAGCGGGAAAAAACGAAGACGTGCGTGTTAGGGTTTTCCAGGTTATCTTTATCGTAGGATTATGTTGGAATGTAGACTGTAATGATTAAATCAATCTTGTCTTGCCCTCACAATGTAATGATTAAATCAATCACGTCTTGCCCTCACAATGCAGAGTAAGATGAAGTGGTTGCTTCCTCTGCTTGATTGACCAGCTGCAGGGGAAGCAATCAAAGTTGTTCTGTTTCCCACAACAGTGTAAAACACCCCCTGCTCTGATCTTATCAGAGCCCGGGGGTTCACCAAACCTGTCCACTCACCCCCACTCTGTTCCTCCTAATAAATATGCCCTTGCAGGGAGGAGATTTTTAGACTTCATTCGATAATCGCTGTTCAGACAGCGACGAATGGACTCTCCACCTGCAGGTGTCTAAAAGAACTTGCTTGTCTTCTGTTTGGTTCTTGCAAAATAAGTTGGAGTGAGCAAATCTCTAACATTTTGGTGCCGTGACCCGGGATCCTCATACCCACCATCTGACCGGCGAAGGAGGACGTGCTGCATTGTCGACAAGCCAGCGTCCATTAGGAGGACCTGGAAAAGAAAGTCCTGGGAAGAGAATTCTTCGCTGGGCCAGCATCTTAGGTCTGCCTTCGTCTGACAGAGGTGGATTGACGGGATCCGGCGGTGCAATGAACCAGGGGACAAGTAAGTTAAAGCGCTAAAGATACGGCTTTGGTTTGTCCGAGCTATGAGATTCGGCTTTGGTTTGTCCGAGCTATGAGATTCGGCTTTGGTTTGTCCGAGCTATGAGATTCGGCTTTGGTTTGTCCGAGCTATGAGATTCGGCTTTGGTTTGTCCGAGCTATGAGATTCGGCTTTGGTTTATCCGAGCTATGAGATACGGCTTTGGTTTGTCCGAGCCATGAGGCCTAAAAAAGCGCTGGAGTTAGTGTGATTGAGTGTGTGACTGGTAGGATAAATTGACTAAGAAGCAGTTCTAGCGTTGATCCATGGCAAAAAAACAGGCTAGTAATTTGTTGAAAGGTCAATTTAAACCTGCATTGAGGATCCTCAAAGCAATAGTTAAAGAAATAAATAAGTAATAATAGTAATAATAATAATAATAATATTTTTGAGACAAAGAGATTGTATAACCTAAAACTACTAGAATTAATATGGGAAATAAAAACGGTAAATCTCTTGCTCTGCTCTTCTTTAAAACGAGAAGTTCATGGCAAGTAGATTTCTTAATTGTATGCAATATATGCCGAAGTGGAAGAGAAAGTATGGAGTAGAAAGGAAGTTGAGAGTTCAAGTGGTAAAGAAATGCAACTTGCTTCTAGAAGATAAATAAATAAAATTAGAATGTGCTGTCCTCGTGTGCATGGGAGGGACCAGCTCATGATCGACCACAGGAAATGGCCAGCCTGTGACGAATCATTGGTGCTGGGAACTACCTTTTGCGTGCGAGAGCTGTGCATGTGTGTGCGTATGTTAAAATGATGAACATTGGCTAAAGTTTTAGTATAAAAAAAAAAAAAAAAAAAAAAAATTTTTGCTAGACTGTGGTCTATCCAATTTGCACCGCAGAACAGAAATGATTTTGAAAGATAAAAATGAGAGGAAAAAGAGAGAAATCTGTTTGCAAGCAGAAACTAATCCACATTAGTGCATGTTAAGTGTCGAGCCCACATGAGAAATTCGAAGAAAAAAAAAAAAAAAAAAAAAAAAAATGACAGAACATGCTTTCAGGAATTGGAAGAAGCTAAATTGTGAATTTAAGATTTTGCAACGCTACATTTAATAGGAATAATTGATTGGTTGTGTTATAAGATTATGCAAAATTCTAATTGCAAGCTAAATCTGAGAGATTGAGTTCTTCAAATTTAAAAACAAAGAAAAAATTCAGATTAATTTGCCAATTGTTTGTTTTAGTTAAGTTTTTTTGAATTGGTGGATTGTTCTACCAGGAAACCTGAGTTGAAAATGATATATGAATGTTGTGTGGTGAGCTTGGATGAATTGGGACCAATGTGATAGGAAGACTCCTTTTTGGAGACTGTGTGAGATACATATGATGAGCATTGATGAATGATTGCCTGAATGAAAGGTTGAATGGTTGAAGTCGTTGGCGACTACTATGGAAAATTAGTAGAACGACTTTGATGAAAGAATGATTTTGAGCAGGTTGAATGTTAGAAAGAAACACGTAACTTTTGGATTGATAATTAACTAGAAAAAAAATGGAGAACCAGTAACACATGTAGAAGATGTGTGAACTGAGAAATTAAGAAGCGTTTTGGAAAGAAAGTCAAACTAAATGATGATGAAATCATATGTAGTACTACAAAACTTTACTACATATGGATTCTCTAAATCATACAATTGAGTAAAATAAAACATACGTTTTGATTTGTATTCAAATTTCTAAGATTCTTGTGATAAACAATGAGAAAACGATTGAAAAGTAACTAAAGAAACTACAACAAAGTGAAAATGTCTAATCATTTGCTAGCTGAGTCGCTCCCCATTCGGGGAGGCCATCCATTTACTTGCTAAGCTAGTTGTCAAAACAGGGGCAAGATTAGAGAAGGGCATCTATAAATGACCTACCCTACCAAAGAACCTATGCAAATGGGCTGCAATATTGAGCCATGGTGCGCGTCACATGGCTCAAGAGGAGGGATAGTGGGGCAGGTCAGTCAGCTTTATACAACATATGGATTTGATTCATATTCAAAATATTTTCAAAACAAAACAAACATTTTTTTTTGTAGAGCTTGTTTCAAAAAAAAAAACAAAACAAAACAAAAAACAAACAAAAAAAAAAACAAAAAAAACAAAAAAAACTCCTGTTTGCCAGTTAAATGGGCACTACAATTGACTACGAGAGTTGCAAGCAACAGATGAAGAGCAGTCCTGGGCAGATTATCTAATCAGGACGCTCAAACTGAAAGATGTGTCCAATGCAAATTTACTGCCGCCTGATCTCTCCCCCTCACAGGTGGACAACCCTCAGGTTCACTGTGAGAGCTCACACACAGGAGGCGTGCTATGCGTGTTCGAAACTCCCCCCTTCCTCCACGCAAGTTCGCTTGGAGGCCAGAGCAATGAATGTCACTGAAGCGAAACGTATGGCATCCATGGGAGGAGTTGGATATCAACGCCGAGCAGTCACAATCAGTGATGCCGACCCATCCCACTCTGGACTTGCAGACGGTGCCTATGATGAACACTTCTGGGCAAATCTCAATGTGACTGTTAAAGGACGAACAATACCACAAGTGGCCTACACAGAGAGACCAGCTGGAGTGAATTACACATGTTACATCCAAGGTAACAAGACCCACGTCTGCATTAACGACGACTGCTCTCCAGGAGGAAACTGGATGGGAGCTCTGGACATCACCGATGAGTGTCAAGATAAGAGAGCCATTTCAGGTGGTCAGGGCTCTCCAACCAACATGGCTACACCATCAAACGGAACATACTTCATACAGAATGGCTGGTGGCTTTGTGGTCACAAGGTTTATCCGATGCTGCCCGCCAACTGGACAGGAGTGTGTGCACCAGTGTGGGTGACAGACCACACCTACAGGATATGGCATCATCAGCTGACAGGAGCACACAACTCTTCTGGACTCGACGCAGAGCAGTTGCAACCTTTGACCCTCATGACCCTGTCTGGGGTGCGAACGTTCCAGATGACCATAAAGTATGGTCCGTCGGAGACAAAGTTGTCCTTGCGCTCTTCCCTCAGATGTACTGTTTCTGTGTTTTTCTTTTTCTTTTTTATTGATAGCATTCTGGTCGCCTGTGGCAACGGGGCCGTGTAAGAATTTTCCTGCTAATGACATCTGGCCAGCAGGTTTTTCGCTTACACAATAAGTTTGATCTGGGGTATTGAGGTAATGCCTCATCTTCACTGGAAAGTGTTGCTATCATTGTTTGTTGTTTTTATTTTTACCATTCTACTTTCTTCATTATACGTGTATATATATATATATATATATATATATATATATATATATATGTGGTTTTTTTTTTCTTCTTGCTTATCGTTGTTGTTTGGGGTGGCATAATCATATGATAAAACAGGAGGGAGATGTTAGGGTTTTCCAGGTTATCTTTATCGTAGGATTATGTTGGAATGTAGACTGTAATGATTAAATCAATCTTGTCTTGCCCTCACAATGTAATGATTAAATCAATCACGTCTTGCCCTCACAATGCAGAGTAAGATGAAGTGGTTGCTTCCTCTGCTTGATTGACCAGCTGCAGGGGAAGCAATCAAAGTTGTTCTGTTTCCCACAACAGTGTAAAACACCCCCTGCTCTGATCTTATCAGAGCCCGGGGGTTCACCAAACCTGTCCACTCACCCCCACTCTGTTCCTCCTAATAAATATGCCCTTGCAGGGAGGAGATTTTTAGACTTCATTCGATAATCGCTGTTCAGACAGCGACGAATGGACTCTCCACCTGCAGGTGTCTAAAAGAACTTGCTTGTCTTCTGTTTGGTTCTTGCAAAATAAGTTGGAGTGAGCAAATCTCTAACAGTGCGTGTTCCGCCCACGCTGGATTTATTTGCACCTTTGAAAAGACACCGTATTGCCGCAGATGTGGCAAAGAGTACTTTTGGGCATCTGAGACGGAAGGATGTCCAAAGCATCACGTCACCTGCTCTGGTCGGCATGGTGGTGGGACGTTGAGGTCAACCGCTTTGGGGTTGGCTGAATCTTTGGTCGCAGGATGCCACACACTTGAAGACAGAAGCAGAAAAGCAGAGCTAAATGCAAAATGTACTCACCGGTGACTCCAATTTTTTTCCCCCCTGAAGAAATGGATGGACGGGTGGCCCCGGCTGGCCGGTGGGACTCTTGTTATTCTGACCCTTTTTAGTGCGCGTTTGGGGCAACAACCGTTTTTTGTGGCGCTCTCTTCTGGTTCAAGAGTGCCCTGCATGTGAATTTGCCTTTCCTGCCTTCTGATTGGATGAGCGCCGGTGTGACGCGGTGCCTCTGTCACTGTGGCGGGGGGTATACGTCGGCATCGGAGCGTCTGCCAACGTCTGAGACCGGCTGGCGGTGTATCGGAAGTGTCGAGTGCGGTGCCGCTGGAGCTCACTCACCAGCTGGTGTTAGGGCCACAGAATGAAGGCCAAGGAGAAGAATAGAAAGAGAAACAGAAACTTCTCCTCCAATTGTTTGATTTGTCTCTTCTGAGCTTCGATGAATTCTTTCAGCTCTTTGTTCCTCTAGGACGGAGAAATGGAAAGCGGCCTTCAAAAGCCAGTAAGCGTGCAAGTAAGTGCCGGGCTGGCTTTGGGCCCTTACCTGTTGCGCGCTGTGCAGCAGATCCATTCTCTCTTGGAGGATGCAAGCGTCGCGCTCCCTTAACTCGCACATCAGGGCTCGCTTCCATTGGTCCACGGCGCTCCTAAGCTCTTCTCTCTGATCCGGCGTCAGCACGTCATTCACGCCAGCGTGGCTGGCTTTTTCGCCGTCCGTGGCGGGCCAGTCCCGCTGCGGTAGCGCCTCGTACAATATGGCCTCCAGCTCCAGGATCCTCTGGGCCGCAATCCTTGTCCATCAGTGGTCCGGCGGGAGATTTGAGGGCGGCTTACCTTATGAGCCTGGTCCATGGAACGCTTCCTGAAGTCCAACTCTTCATCCAGGTAGCCCTTCTGCTTACAGAACATATCCTAGCACAGCTCAAGGTCAGAATTGTTGGGGCACATTGCCGGAGTTCCCCTTGGCTGATGTCGCGTGTCTGTCTACCTTCTCACTTTCAATGTCCAACATCTACTGTTGAAGTGCTGACTTGGTCACTTTGATGTATTCTAACCACTGAGGAAAGGCTGCTGTCACATAAGCAGAATGCGAGAGCGTGCGTGGACGTGCCCGTTACCTTCTCGGCTAGGGTGAGAAGGGTCCTGGCGTGAATCACGACCACCTGCTCCTCGTTGGTGAGATTCTGCAAGAGCCCAAAGGCACAGCGTCAACAAGCTTCTTTCAGCGCAAAGCCTTCCAAAAGTCACATTTGAGCCGCCGAGTCTCGTGGAGTGCGAACATAAGGAGTTCGACATACACTTACGGCGTTATCGCCCAGGATGTCCAGCTTCTTCATCAGATCACTGATGACGATGTCCGGGGGAAAGGCGCAAGGAGCAATGTAAGGTGTTCTGGGACCTCGGGTTAAGGTTAGGGTTGCGAGGGACGCCTTACGTACGCTCACGCCCTCGGCCTCGCAGTAGATCTGCAAAGGACTGAGGCTGTCTGGGAAACGGACTTGCAGAAACTTCAAGACGGGGGAGCGCCATTCCCTCTCCTGAAAGGCAGAGGCATGCATCCGTCCGTCCGTCCGTCTGTCACATCTCTGGCCTCAACACGCTTGTGCGAGTCTTCCCACCTCCAGCTCCAGGATGCGGAACTCAAGCAGTTCGTTTTGGTCTCGGATATCCTGGATGTGCTCTTTCAGACGCGCTTCTTCCGCCTCCATCCGCCTGACCTGAAAAGACAGTCAGACCTCATCTGCGGGGCTTCCCGACGGGTGTGACGCCAAGCGACTCCGCCCAGCGCCTTTCTTTCCGTCACCTTTTCGGCCAACTGCTGATTGCTCTGACGCAGCAGCTGCTTCTCCTCCACCCACTTGACATTCTAGAAGAGACAAACGCGTGGACAGCTTTGGAATGTTGTGTCATTTTCATCCACAAATTCTTTGTTTGACTGGAAAATGACATTTGCTTTTCTCCGCATTTTCCCAGCCACGTTCAGGGAGGGGTTGGTCCAGTAATGCCAGACGAATGAATGACTGAAGAATGTAGCTATTTTGTCTGAGAAAAAGGTGTGCTCATTGATGAGCTTACCTGTCCTTGTTGCTTCAGCGCTGACTCCAGATCTGCTACTCTGCTTTGATAGTGACCCATTTCTACCACCAGCTTTTCTCTGGTCTGAAAGGAGGAGGAGGGAGGCTCCTCCTCCTCCTTTCAGACCAGAGAACACCCGAGGCTGGGTGAGAACGGGGAGGCTGCGACCCGGCCGGGGGTTGCGGGAAGGGGCGCCACCTTGATCTCCTTCTCGGCGTCGTAGTCCCCTCCGCTGGTCTGGGCGAGAAGCGCGTAGGCTCGTTGCAGCGCTTGATATTCTTGCGTCAGCTGGCGGTAGCGAAGCTCCGCCTCCTCATGCACACACCAATGCAACACAGCACTAGTGTTAGGGTTTTCCAGGTTATCTTTATCGTAGGATTATGTTGGAACGCAACAGGTAATAAATACCTTACCTTGTCCTCCTTATCTCAAGGTCGTAAAACATCCCCTGACATGTTTAGACTAGAGGACAAGGGCTTTAGCCAGCCTACCCATACCCCCACTCTGTTTCTCTTAATAAATATCCACGTGCAGGAAGGAGGGCAGATTTCATTCCTGAAGCGAGTGATCTCTCCACCTGCAGGTGTCTAAAAGAACTTGCCTTGTCTCCTGTGTGGTTCTTGCAAAATAAGTTGGAGTGAGCAAATCTCTAACATTTTGGTGCCGAAACCCGGGATCCTCATACCCACCATCTGACCGGCGAAGGAAGACGTGCTGCATTGTCGACAAGCCAGCGTCCATTAGGAGGACCTGGAAGAGAAAGTCCTGGGAAGAGAATTCTTCGCTGGGCCAGCATCTTAGGTCTGCCTTCGTCTGACAGAGGTGGATTGACGGGACCCGGCAGTGCAACGAACCAGGGGACAAGTAAGTTAAAGGCCTGAAGTTGTGTGATTGTGTTGTTGCTTGTGAAACGCGTAAAAAGGAAGAAGTGCACAGGAATAAGTTTTGTGGAAGGAGGGGGTGTTGTAGAGTCCCCCTCTGGATGAGGTGTCTCTTTTGGAGCAGTGGTTCTCAAACTGTTTTAAAATCTCAGTACCTCCGTGAATCATTATTTGACGACCACTGTTCTAGGGAGTACAACCTCGCGTTGGCAGGGCTGGGGACAAGGACTTTTGTCTTTAGTTCCCAGGGAAGGTGGGGGGTGTTGTAGAGTCCCCTCACTGGATGAAGCAGCTCCTTTTTTTAAAAAAAAAGGAGGACTTCGCGTTGGCAGGGCTGGGGACAAGGACTTTTGTCTTTAGTTCCCAGGGAAGGTGGGGGGTGTTGTAGAGTCCCCTCACTGGATGAAGCAGCTCCTTTTTTTTTTAAAAGGAGGACTTCGCGTAGGCAGGGATAACTTGCGTGATTGAGTGTGTGACTGGTAGGATAAATTGACTAAGAAGCAGTTCTAGCGTTGATCCACGGCAATAAAACAGGCTAGTAATCTGTCGAAAGGTCAATTTAAACCTGCATTGAGGATCCTCAAAGAAAAAAAATTGGAAAAAAAATGTAAAACCTTAAACTACTGAAATTAAGATGGGAAAAAAGAACGGTAAATCTCTTGCTCTGCTCTTCTTTAAAACGAGAAGTTCATGGCAAGTAGATTTCTTAATTGTATGGAATACATGCTGAAGTGGTAGAAGTGCTAGAGTGTGGTTGAAATCTTCACAAAGAGATGAGAACGAATTCAAGAGACAAAAGCTAGAAAGATGAAAACTGATGTGGTCACAAGTGTTTGTCAGACCAGGAGACAATAAGGCCCCTGTGAGCAGGTGCAAGGCCGCAGCTCAAGCCGCGGCTCAAGCAAGGGGCAAGAGGAGTTTCCGGTCCTATGCAAATCATGTATCGAAATTTAAAAGATCTGAAACCTCTCCCATATGACAGCAAAACATGTCATTGTCAGGTTATCAAAAATCGTTTTAGATTGTTAGAGCCCCTGTCCACACAAGAAGTATGACAATGCTGTTTGTAGGCCCAATTACAAATGAATAGGGATCAAATTGTGTTACACTGAAGTTAAAATATGCAAATCAAGTGGTAAAGAAATGCAACTTGCTTCTAGAAGATAAATAAATAAAAGTAGAATGTGCTGTCCTCGTGTGCATGGGAGGGACCAGCTCATGATCGACCACAGGAAATGGCCAGCCTGTGACGAATCATTGGTGCTGGGAACTACCTTTTGCATGCGAGAGCTGTGCATGTGTGTGCGTATATGTTAAAATGATGAACATTGGCTAAAGTTTTAGTATAAAAAAATTTGCTAGACTGTGGTCTATTCAATTTACACCGCAGAACAGAAACAATTTTGACAGATAAAAATGAAAGAAAAAGAGAGAAATCTGTTTGCGAACAGAAACTAATCCACACTAGTGCATGTTAGTGTCAAGCCCTCATGAGAAATTCTGAGTTAACAAAACAACAGAACATGCTTTCAGGAATTGGGAGAAGTTAAATTGTGAATTTAAGATTTTGCAATGCTACATTTAATAGGAATAATTGATTGGTTGTGTTATAAGATTATGCAAACTTTTAAATGCAAGCTAAATCTGAGAGATTGAGTTCTTCAAATTTAAAAACAAAGAAAAGAAATTCAGATTAATTTGCCAATTGTTTGTTTTAGTTAAGTTTTTTTGAATTGGTGGATTGTTCTACCAGGAAACCTGAGTTGAAAATGATATATGAATGTTGTGTGGTGAGCTTGGATGAATTGGGACCAATGTGATAGAAAGACTCCTTTTTGGAGACTGCGTGTGAGATGCAAATGAACATTGATGAATGATAGCCTGAATGAAAAGAAATTACAGGTTGAATGGTTGAAGTCGTTGGCGACTACTATAGAAAATTAGTAGAGCGACTTCGATGAAAGAGTGATTTTGAGCAGGTTGAATGTTAGAAAGAAACACATAGCTTTTGGATTGATAATTAACTAGAAGAAAAAATACTGGAGAACCAGTAACACATGCAGAAGATGTGTGAACTGAGAAATTGAGAAGCGTTTTGGAAAGAAAGTCAACTTAAATGATGATGGAATCGTATGTAGTAAAGAACGCATTCTCCCAAAAAGTTTGTCAAGGTGTGAGGCATGGGCGTTGCCAAGCCTCAAAAAGGGGGGAGTGAGTAGGACAGATAGTGGAAGATAGTAATAATACAACACGTTATGACAATGAATTTTCAAATACATTTGGTGTTATATTGTGGTAATTTTTTTGTTCTGGTGTAGATAGGTTAGCAACACGAGAGATTTAGAGGTTCAAAAGAAAGACAGTTAAAAGAAAACATTTTTGATTTGGACAATTGCAGGCTAACAGGAACATGAGAACGATAAGAACTACGAGGTGGGATCCAATTTCATTGGGGAGATTGAGAATTCACAGCACCATACTCTAAGTCACATTTTTGAGCAAGCATGACAATAACATGTGAGAGGTCAAGACATACAGATCAGGGCTTGATGTGGAAAGCAGACCTCGATGAGTTGATTTTCAATAATGATACTGAAGACAACATACTGTCCGATTAAATTGGAACTATAGATAAAATGTAGCTCAAAAATAGGATGAGTTGCAGGATTTACGATATAAAACCGAGACCGCTGTTATTAGGAGAATTTGAAGTTTGGTAAATAAACGTTACCAGCAAATTGATGGAAGCAGCTACATTTGGAAATAGTCTTACAAGTTTGATGTCCCAGCCTGTCATTCTCAGTGTCAGAGTCCCTGAAACCCAATCCGAGACTTCGCCTGCAGCCGTGAACAACTACAAAATGGTGCCTGGCTCTGAAGCACCTTTGACCTTTGGCGAAGGACAAGAAAAGACTGCTGTTGTGCTTGGAGGAGGACAAGTACACTCCGGAGGACAGACAACATCCTCGGGGACGAGAAAAGACAGTGAAAAGCGGAGGAACTCACAATGATGAAAATTGACTCATTTGAACAATGGACTCATTCAAGAGTGATGGATGGGGTCGCTCTGAAGCAACAACAAAAGAACACCAACTTGAGAGGGTGAAGTGCGGCAAAAAGATATGGACTTGGAGTGTCCGACAACCAAATCGCACTCCTTGCTACGGCGTTCCCAAATTTGGTGAAGCTTGGTTCAAAGTGGAAGGGAGGTTCATTGTGCACTGAGTTTGACAGAACTGAGGAGATTTGATAAATAAATAAATAAAAATTTGAAAAATACGTAGGGCTACAGATTATAATCAGAGATTGAACAGATTTGGATAAAACAAATAGGCTAAAACGGTAGGAAACAAGAGCAAGATCTGATATTTTGGCTCATCAAGCTTAAAACGTAGAGGTCGAGTTATATAAATTCAATGACCCCCGCCTCCCCCGGGACGTGGGAAAAGCTCTGCCGGAGGTGGGAGTTGAAGCTCTTCCTGACAGGAGATTCTGCCAGACGTTCCCAGCAGACCCTCACAGAGTGTTTGGGTCTTCCAGGTCGGACCAGCATCTTCCCCCACCATCGGAGCCAACCCACCAACAGGTGGTGATCAGTTGACAGCTCCGCCCCTCTTTTCTCCCGAGTGTCCAAAACATGCGGCCGCAAATCTGATGACACAACTACAAAGTCCTGGTGCCATTGCCCACGTGAGCATTGAAGTCACCCAGTAGAACGATGGAGTCCCCAGAAGGAGCGCTCTCCAGCACTTCCTCCAGGGACTCCAAGAAGGGTGGGCATAGACACAAACAACAGTCAGGACCCGTCCCCCCACCTGAAGGCGGAGGGAAGCTACCCTCTCGTTCACCGGGGTGAACCCCAATGTGCAGACGCCCAGCCGGGGGGGCAATAAGTATACCCACCACATCTGCTCGACACATCTCACCGTGGGCAACTCCAGAGTGGAAGAGAGTCTAGCCCCTCTCGAGAGGGCTTCTACCGGAACCCAAACTGTGCGTGGAGGCTAGTCCGACTATATCTAGTCAGAATTTTTCTGCCTCGCACACCAGCTCGGGCTCCTTTCCAGCCAGAGAGGTGATATTCCATGTCCCAAGAGCTAGCTTCTGCAGCCGGGGATCAGACCGCCAAGGTCCCTGCCTTTGGCCACCGCCCAGCTCACACTGCACTCGACCCCTTTGGCCCCTCGCACAGGTGGTGAGCCCATGGGAAGGGGGACCAACGTTTCCTTTTCGGGTTGTGCCCGGCCGGGCCCCATGGGCGAAGGCCCGGCCACCAGACGCTCGCCTTCGAGCCCTGCCTCCAGGTGCAGCACAACCAACGTGTGGAAAAGATAATGCGCACGACATTTTTTCTCAAAAGCATGACTTGAAAGAAGGTCCAAACCAGACAAACAGCAGAGGATGGTTTTGATCTATCCACCTCTGGGTTATGGGCCCAGCACGCTCCCGCTGCGCCACTCTGCTGCTCAGTGCTAGCAATTCATCAAGTCCTCTAATCGGCTAACAAGCATTCGGTTCCAACTCGTAACTGGATTCTGACTGTCACTCATTACATTATGAACAAAGCTCAGTCGGGCAGCACTAACCTGGATGCTGGTGGAGAAACCAACTTTTTATCCACTTTCACATTTTATTAGAAATGTCAACAAAATTCAATGTTGAAACTGCAGTTGGTAGGTAGTGTCGCTGAAGCGCTGGATTTAGGCTCTCAGTCTCTACTAAGGCGTGCGTTCAAATCTTGTGTTAGTTCCGCTGTATTCTTCTGGCCTGACTCCTTTTGGCGCAGCCGTTGTACATATGATGACCCTGGAAAGTTCTTGGCAAATTCTCATTTGCCTTTCATGTTCATCGGGTCTACCATTTTAATAGGTATCTACACTGTGTATTTGGATAGAGACTGGTCAAAGGGGACACATATATGCCTCGTGAACTACTACATGCATTACTGCGGATGAAGAAGAGTGAACAAATAAGTCATCAGACAAGTTTGCCGATTTTTTAGTGCCCATTAGAGCAGCACTCTGTTCCGTACTGTAACCTGTTAGGTTTGTTCCCAGTTCTTTATCTTTAATGCTCGATATGCTAACAGTAATTACCAAGAGAAAGCCTTCACAGTTTAACTATTTAATGTATGCCAAAATGATTGATGCACAGCTGTGGAGCCCTTTCTGCGAGATGCAGAAGAAGGTTCCTCTCCCAGCGCCAAGGTTCCTGCTCTTATACTACTCTGGCCGCCTTCCTGCAAGGAGGCGACTGCCTAGCCTGTGTGATAATGTGTGACCTTGTCATCTTAACCGAGAGCGACTTCTACATATGTGCAAAGGGTTTCATAGAGTAGAGAAAGCTAATAAAGCAAGAGAAGTGTTACAGCGATATAATGGCATAGCTCAAGCTCCCTAGCTAATCACATGTGCCAAAGAGGCCTATTCTAACAAACCGTTGGTGAGAATGGGTAGACGGGGAAGCCTGTAAGCGAGTCCCTCACTCGCATACTCCATCGCTTCTCTGCCTTTTGGCTAAGATAAAGTGTAGTATCTGTTCTTGGGTTTGGGGGATTAAGAGAGCTGACCGTAGAAGAGAGAATTTTAACCATAAAAGTGGTGATTTTACCCTTGCTTTTACTAATCAGTTCTGTTTTCATCCCAGCAAGTAAGTTGCTTTTAGAATTGGACCGAGCCATTTTTTACTTCACCTGGAAATCCAAGTCAGAGGGACTGAAGAGGGACACCATGAAGAAAAAGAAAAAAAATAGAGGAGAAGGAGTCCCGAACTTAAAACTCTTCCTCGGAAGCAGATATGTTGCCCTGCACCTGCGAAGCGCGCTCGTTACACCAAATGCATCGAAAAGCCAAGCAATGACACGATTCTGGATGGGCTCATACTGTCACGGTTGGGTGGTGGAGCATGGAGCAGGACGACCAAGTGCAGCTCGGACCAGGGTTTATTGAAGCAACTCAAAATACAGACTCGGTAAACTGACATGACTTAAACAATAACTTGACTGACTGACCGGGACGTGGAACAAGAAGACAGCAGGACATGACGGCACCAAGACAGGACGACACACCGAACGACAGGAACCAAAACCAATGACCAAAACCAATGACCAAAACCAATGATCCGACAGGGAGAGAGGGGCAGACAGGACTTTTATACACGACAGGTAACGAGAGGCAGGTGGGAACAATCACACTGATCATGGGCACACAGGAGGGGAGGGGCGAGCACACAGACAGAAACCAAGACAGACACATAGTGGAGCAGGGCGAGACGTGACACATACCTCCGGAAACTAAAGCTAATACCCATCGACCAATGAATTCCTGTGTCTTTTAACGCGCCACCTTCTTATTTCTTCACCAAAAAGTTTTTGAAGAACTTTAAATTAGAGCAAGAAAATAGTGACATTTTAACAAGTCACAGATCTATGATCTCTGTCGTACAGCGGGAAGTGGTTTGTCCAGTGCTCGGACCCGCATTCGGCGAGCCCACAACAGTTTGGCACAACGTCAACCACCCCGCCCTCTCGAAACAAACTTGTTGGGACCTGTCGTGGATGGTGGCCCATGATGGCCTCCCAGTCAGGTCCGTTATGCACTCCCGGGGCATATCAGCGCTCTCAACGTGCCCCCGACCTGGCTGTGGCGCCCAGGAGTCAGTGTGGCACCTGCTCAGGTAGTTCATGGCTGCCGTATACCTGTGGGCGACCTGCAGTTCCCGGCAAGGGAAGTGTTGAATGCAGACATCAACATCTCAACAGACCCTTCGCACCCAGGTTGCAGCCTGTTTGAACTACTCCCCTCCGGACGCCGTTATAGAGCTCTGTACACTAAAACCAGCAGACACAGAGACAGCTTCTTCCCCCAGGCTGTCGCTCTGATGAACTCACACCACTCTTAGAGTCTCAGAGTCATTACTGTGCAATAACATCCCGCTTTCCACACCTTTTTTGTTTACACTGTTTGTACTATGTGTCCTCTCTGCATCCATTGCAGCCTGGTCATCCTCGAAGAGGGACCCTCCCATCTGTGGTCTCTTCTCAAGGTTTCTCATTTCCCCTAGCTGGAGTTATGAGTTTTTCCTTGCCCTCTTGGGAGTTTAAGATCAGTTTAAGATCAGGGGATGTTTGAGAATATCTTTCATTTTTCACATGTTGTTGTTAGTCACCTAAATGTTGAACAGAGGCTGTGATTTACCGAAGTCAAATTCCTTGTTTGGCACGCTCAAACATGGCGAATAAAAAACTCTTGAATCTTGAATCTTGAACCTTGTACTCTATGGGGTGAGCCCGTTGAAAATCAAGCAAGAAGACTTTACAAAGCAGTGGCTCACTTTTGCTGCCATCAAAGACGCCATGTGGACTTCCAGAAATTTGCTGGTAAGGAGGCACAGACAGACAAGGAAATGATGGAATTGGGCTAAAATGGTGCACGAAAACAGTGTGTATTCACCTTTATATTTTGCTTCATGTAGCCTTATCAAAATGAATAAAACTTCTCTCTGTATGTGCATTCACGTGTAACATTGAAGGAGGTAGATATTTTGTTTCAATATTTAAATAAATACCATCATTGTCTATTAAGACACTAAAAGTTGATGGAACATTTTTTGTAGGGCTGCTGTGTTTTAACAAGGAAAGACTCATGTGCTTATGGATGAAGACGACTTGTACTTGTGATTGTGCTTGTGAACAGTAAAGAGGAGTGCTTGTGCAATTGACAGGGTTGGTTATTGTTTTTTATTTAAAAACAATATTTTTTGCCAAATTACAATAGACTGGCATGTGCCAATTCAAATGGGTCCCACCAGAAGTTAAACTGCATTGATAAACGAAGCCCCTTCGTTAGTCATCACTTTACCGTGGAGGAGGGGTTTGCACGCCCCAATGATCCTAGCAGCCATCTTGTCTGGGGCTTCATGCCCCTGGTAGGGTCATCCATGGCAAACGGATCCTAGGTGAAGGGCCAGACAAAGCACGGCTCTCACAAGCCCCTTATGAAGAAAAACATAAATGGATTTTGTTTTCCCTCGCCCGGACGCGGGTCACCGGGCCCCACATCTGGAGCCAGGCGTGGAGGTGGGGCTCGAAGGCGAGCGTCTGGTGGCCAGGCCTTCGCCCACGGGGCCCGGCTGGGCACAGCCCGAAAAGGAAACATGGGTCCCCCTTCCCATGGGCTCACCACCTGCCGGAGGGGCCAAAGGGGTCGGGTGCAGTGCAAAATGGGCGGCGGAAAAAGGCAGGGACCTTGGCGGACCGATCCCTGGCTGCAGAAGCTGACTCTTGGGACATGGAATATCGCCTCTCTGACTGAAAAGGAGCCCGAGCTGGGCGTGGGAGGAGTTTGGCGAGGCCATGGAGAATGACTTCCGGATGGCTTCGAGGAAATTCTGGTCCACCATCCGGCGTCTCAGGAGGGGGAACCAGTGCACCGTCAACACTGTTTACACTGGAGATGACGTGCTGCTGACCTCGACACGGGACGTCGTGAGTCGGTGGGGAGAGTACTTTGAAGACCTCCTCAATTCCACCGACACGCCTTCCATTGTGGAAACAGGGCCTGGAGACTCTGAGGTGGACTCTCCAATCTCTGGGGTCGAACTCACTGAGGTAATCAAAAAAGTCCTCTGGGGCATGGCCCCGGGGGTGGATGAGATCCGCCCAGAGTTTTTAAAGGCTCTGGATGTTGTGGGACTATCATGGCTGACACGCCTCTACAGCATTGCGTGGACATCGGGGACGGTGCCTCTGGATTGGCAGACTGGGGTGGTGGTTCCCCTCTTTAAGACGGGAGACCGGAGGTTGTGTTCCAACTATAGGGGAATCACACTCCTCAGCCTCCCTGGTAAGGTCTATTCAGGGGTGCTGGAGATGATGGTCTGTCGGGAGGTCGAACCTCGGATTAAGGAGGAGCAGTGTGGCTTTTGTCCTGGCCATGGAACAGTGGACCAGCTCTACACCCTGGGCAGGATCCTCGAGGGGGCATGGGAGTTCGCCCAACCTGTCCACATGTGTTTTGTGGACTTGGAGAAGGGGTTCAATCGTGTCCTTCGGGAAGTTTTGTGGAGGGTGCTTCGGGAGTACGGGGTGCTGAGCCAACTGATAAGGGCGGTTTGGTCCCTGTATCACCAATACCAGAGTTTGGTCCGCATTTCTGGCAGTAAGTCAGATTCTTTCCCAGTGAGGGCTGGACTCTGCCAAGGCTGCCCTTTGTCACCGATTCTGTTCATAATGGTTATGGACAGAATTTCTACACGCAGCCAAGGCGTTGAGGGGGTCCAGTTCTGGGACCTCAGCATTGCGTCTCTGCTTTTTGCAGATGACGTGGTGCTGTTGGCTTCTTCAAGCCGTGATCTCCAGCTCTCACTGGGGTGGTTCGCAGCCGAGTGTGAAGTGGTCGGGATGAGGGTCAGCACCTCCAAATCCGAGGCCATGGTCCTCGGTCGGAAAAGGGTGGGATGCCCTCTCCGGATCGGGGATGAGATCCTGCCCCAAGTGGAGGAGTTCAAGTATCTTTGGGTCTTGTTCACGAGTGAGAGCAGGATGGAGCGCGAGATCGACAGGCGGTTTGGTGCAGCGTCGGCAGTAATGCGAACTCTGTACTAATCCGTCGTGGTGAAGAGAGAGCTGAGACAAAAGGCAAAGCTCTCAATTTACCGGTCGATCTACGCTCCTACCCTCAACTATGGTCACGAGCTTTGGGTCGTGACCGAAAGAACGAGATCCAGAATACAAGCGGCCGAAATGAGTTTCCTCTGCAGGGTGTCCGGGCTCTCCCTTGAGAAGCTTGGTCATCCGGGAGGGACTCGGAGTAGAGCCGCTGCTCTTCTACGGTGAGAGGAGCCAGATGAGGTGGCTCAGGCATCTCATCAGGATGCCTCCTGGACGCCTCCCTTTGGAAGTGTTCCGGACATGTCCCACCGGTAGGAGACCTCGCGGGCGATCCAGGACGTGCTGGAAAGACTATGTCTCTCGGCTGGCCTGGGAACGCCTTGGGATTCCCCGGGTTGAGTTGGATGAAGTGGCTGGGGAGAGGGAAGCCTGGGAGTCCCTCCTAAAGCTGTCTCCCCCTCGACCCAACCCGGATAAGCGGAATAGGATGGATAAATGGATGGATGATAAACGAGGTTTTAAACGTGATTGTCTGTCTGCACTCGGCATAATTTCTCTGTTTATGTGAACATGTTCACACGTGCCGGTATAAATTATGTGAACGTATGATTGTTGCACGGAGTATGATATAGGCGGCTATCCGTTGCAATATTGATATTCTTTCGCAGAGCATCAACAAATTGAGATATACTCTTATTGTTCCTCTCCACGGAAATGGTATACTCTTTATTGTTCCTCTCCACAGAAATCTTTAGTAAAAGGCGAAAGATTTATTCGATCTGAAGAGAAACGAGTGATCTGAAAATCTGAGTCAAAACGGGCCACCCCACTGCTGGTCTCACTAAATTCACAGGCGGTCTCACACTCAAATTGCAGCAACCATTCCTTCTAATACAAACAATAGAAGTTGATGGATTTACTATACTTACAAGGACTCAAGCAAAATAGAATGTTTAAACGAGTATTTTGTGTTCATTAATGTCTCACTTACTTTAAACATTGTTGGCGCACAGGATTGTAGGTATCTGATCGAACACTGATGGCGCTCGTTCTTTCAATTATATTGGGCGTCTATTTTGATTATTGATGGTAAAAACAGTTGTATGTCTTGGTACGTGTACTTTTGGTCTGAGAGAACGGGAAATGATCCCATCCCTGTGTTTTATTTGAAAATTTGTAATTTCATAACTTTATTCAACACAAATCGGGAAACAAAATACGATCGTAATTTCTCAAATGATTTTTCAAACTTCGGAAATGCTCTATGTCTCCCTTGTGTCGCAAATAATTGAGGCTTTTGACGTTGCTGGCATGGTTTGGAGTGTAATTCACCTCCACTGCGTTGGTGGCGTTTGATATTTGACATTAGAAAATATTTCTGTCATTTTACTTTAGAAAGTAAAAGTTGTTTTCTAGAAATCCATACTTGTGATGTATGAGGAACAACAATCGGGCGCATTCTTAAAAAGACAGACCTACAGCCGACAAAAAGGTTTTGATACGTTCATATCATATGACGAGTCAGGAACGTGGTAATTACATATTATTTTGCATTTGCTAATTTGGTGAATACAGTTTAACGAGCAAATGCACAGTGTTAGAGATTCGCTCAGTCCAACTTATTTTGCAAGAACCACACGGGAGACGAGTAAGTCCCTTTAGACACCTGCAGGTGGAGAGTCCATTCGTCGCTGTGCGTACAGCGATGTTCGAATGGAGGTCTGACTCTCGCCTCCTGCAAGAGCATTTTTATTAAGAGAAACAGGGTGGGGGTAAGAGTGGACTGAATAGAGAAAGCCCTTGACCTCTAGTCAAAACATAGCAAGGGGTGTTTTACGACTTTGTGTAGGATGGGACACGCTAGGTGATTTATCACAGGTTGCATTCCAACATAAGCATAAAACTAATCTAGCTAGGTTATTTATTACAGGCTGCATTCCAACATAATCATACGATAAGAATAATCTGGAGAACCCTGACACACAGTTCCAGAGTACAGTTAATTACATAATCAAAAGCGTTCAGTGTGTCACAGCATCGCAGACTTAAACTCCATGTGCATACTACTGCGCTTAATTTTTGTTTTCATCAGAAAGACCAGAGGAGAGCGCGAACACAGTCCCCCACTACCAGAAATAATGCAGTCAAGATTCACACAGTAGGGGAATTTGCAGAGGTCAGCACAACCGTAGTGCAATGGCTGAGCCTCACATGGGGTGAACCACCTTCTTGATCATGGGCCGACGTCTTTACCGCACACGCCATTTTCAGTCACGGGCTTAATTGCTAAAAACGTGTGGCACACATACACACTCAGTGGATGAAACAGGATTCGTAGAACTGTTTAAGTCAAAGTCAAAGTCAGCTTTATTGTCAATTTGTCCACATGCCGAAGACATACAAAGAAACCGAAATTTCGTTCCCCCCTATCCCATGGTGACAAGACATGGCCCACAACAGACAAACAAGTAAACAAGTATAACAAAAGCGTGCTGAATAAATAATGAATAAATAACACAACAAATAAATAAATAAATAAGAGGAGCAAAAAAAGGAGCAAGTGTGCGTACAGCAGACATTCCAGAAAATAGCGCAACAGTGCCACACGCTACGCAGAAGGGGGTAGCGAGTTCAGGGCCCTAACAGCCTGGAGAAAGAAGCTGTTGGCGAGTCTGGTGGTGCGGGAGCGCAGGCTCCTATACCTCTTCCCAGAGGGCAGAAGGTCAAACAAAGAGTGAGCCGGGTGACTCACATCTCTGGCAATCGAGGTTGCCTTGCGGGCGAGATGGGAGGTGTAAATGTCCTTCAGGGAGGGGAGCGAAGCACCAATAATCTTACCAGCCGTATTCACTATGCGCTGCAGGGCCTTCAAGTTCTGTTCAGTGCAGTTACCACCCCAGACAGCGATGCAACTGGTGAGGACGCTCTCAATGGTGCCACGGTAGAATGTAGACAGGACTGCCTGAGGAGCACATGCACGCCTGAGCTTCCGCAGGAAGTACAGGCGGCGCTGAGCTTTCTTTGCCAGTGACGAGGTGTTTGCGGACCAGGAGAGGTCCTCACTGATGTGCACCCCCAGGAACTTGGTGCAGCTCACCCACTCCACCACAGCACCGTCGATGATCAGCGGCAGGTGTGTTGTGTGACCCTTCCGGAAGTCAACAACGATTTCCTTGGTCTTATTGACGTTCAGCAGGAGGTTGTTGTCCCTGCACCACATGGTCAGAAGGTCAACTTCCGACCTGTACCGAGTCTCGTCGCCCTTCGTGATGAGACCCACCAGAGTCGTGTCGTCAGCAAACTTCACTATGCGGTTGTCGCTGTAGGTCGCAGTGCAGTCATGCGTCAGCAGGGTGAAGAGCAATGGACTAAGCACGCAGCCCTGGGGGCCCCCGTGCATGCATTGCCTTTTTTAACCTGAGAACCCTAAAACTGTATGAATTTGTATTTATTGAAAACGTCCAACATTACCACTGAATAATATTTTTTTTCCTGAACAAGTTTTGAAAATGACAAATATATCAAATAACAATAACATAAACAGTTCACCGCCACACAGCCCCAAGCACCGGCATCGACTTCCAGGCGTGTGGCAGCGTGGACTTCCATCCCTGGAGGTGGCACTTCCAGCCACAGAGGTCGAAGAGAGCTCCATAGAATAGGACCGGGTGTGCGTGAAACATATAATAGTTTTTCAAACCTTCTGTGTCACTCCAAATCATTAAATCCTTCAAACTAGTGGTAGAGTGTCCGCCCTGAGACTGGAAGGTTGTGGGTTCAAACCCCGGCCGGGTCATACCTATAAAAATGGGACCCATTGCCTCCCTGCTTGGCACTCAACATTAAGGGGTGGAATTGGGTGTTAGATCACCAAATGATTCCCGAGCGCGGCACCGCTGCTGCTCACTGCTCCCCTCTCCCCCAGGGGATGGATCAAAATCACACGGGGATGGGTTGAATGCAGAGGACAAATCTCACCACACCCAGATGTGTGTGTGATGATCATTGGGAAAAAAAAACTCTCTGTCCTCTGTGTCACTTACAAGCAAAGCCACTAAAGATGCCGGTAGTACATGGGGCCCTTCGTCATCTTCGTCATCCCGTGATCGAATCCTTTGTCCTTTAAGTAAACAACCGCCGCGCCGCTGATGTCACTTGCAGTTCAAACTACAGTAATCCCTTGCTACATCACGGTTCGTTTATCCATTTTTCGTTTTTTTTTTTATTTTGAAAATTTGTGACAAAAAATCACGTATAAGTTGCTCCTCAGTATAAGTCGCCCCCCCACCCAAACTATGAAAAGAAACGTGACTTATAGTCCAGAAAATACGGTAATGACAACACACAATACAACAAAACACAACACAACAATACTTACCTTTCCTTTAAAATCTTTTTCTCTACCTAACACAGACAGATAATGGGAGAATGTGTCACAATGTGAAGGAGATGTATTGGGTAATGCAGAAACAAAATAAAAACTATTATTTAATGTTAGACACATTATCCACTAGGCTACTTTCCTCTTGACATTCATTAAATTGACAACGAAGGGACTTGAACCCCTTAATCTTCTGATCCAGTCAGTTAACTCCACTTGAATCTAGGCTGTAGATTTACTGTATATGCTCAAAAATCATTGCACTGCTATCACTTGTCAGAATTTCCTGTATGGCTATCTGGCCTAATGGATAAGATTTCAAATCTAAACAGGTATTCATGTCTAGTGTATCATCAAATTGAAAGAGGAAAATATGTCACGGTCGGGTGTGGAGCATGGAGCAGGACGACCAAGTGCAGCCCGGACCAGGGTCCACCGAAGCAACTCAAAATACAGACTCGGTAAACTGACATGACCTAAACAATAACTTGACTGACCAGGACGTGAAACAAGAAGACAGCAGGACACGACGGCACCAAGACAGCACGCCAACACCGAACGACAGCAACCAAAACCAAAACCAATGATCCGACAGGGAGAGAGGGGCAGACAGGACTTTTATACACGACAGGTAACGAGAGGCAGGTGGGAACAATCACACTGATCATGGGCACACAGGAGGGGAGGGGCGAGCACACAGACAGAAACCAAGACAGACACATAGTGGAGCAGTTGGGGGCGAGACGTGACAGAACCCCCCCCACAAGGGACGTCTCCCGACGTCCCAAAAAAAAAAAAAACTAGGGGAACCGAACCGCGCCGCACTCGGGCGGCGACTTGGGGAACCGAACCGCGCCGCACTCGGGCGGCGACTTGGGGAACCGAACCGCGCCGCACTCGGGCGGCGACTTGGGGAACCGAACCGCGCCGCACTCGGGCGGCGACTTGGGGAACCGAACCGCACCGCACTCGGGCGGCGACTTGGGGAACCGAACCGCACCGCACTCGGGCGGCGACTTGGGGAACCGAACCGCACCGCACTCGGGCGGCGACTTGGGGAACCGAACCGCACTCGAGCGGTGACTTGGGGGAACCGAACCGCACTCTGGCGGCGACTTCGGGGAACAGATCCGCACTCTGGCGGCGACTGCGGGGACAGATCCGCACTCTGGCGGCGACTGCGGGGACAGATCCGCACTCTGGCGGTGACTGCGGGGACAGATCCGCACTCTGGCGGCGACTGCGGGGACAGATCCGCACTCTGGCGGCGACTGCGGGGACAGATCCGCACTCTGGCGGCGACTGCGGGGACAGATCCGCACTCTGGCGGCGACTGCGGGGACAGATCCGCACTCTGGCGGCGACTGCGGGGACAGAACCGCACTCGGGCGGTGACTGCGGGGACAGATCCGCACTCGGGCGGTGACTGCGGGGACAGATCCGCACTCTGGCGGTGACCTAGGGGACAGAGCCGCACTCTGGCGGTGACCTAGGGGACAGAGCCGCACTCTGGCGGTGACTTCGGGAACAGAACCGCGCTCGGGCGGCGACTTGGGGAACACAACAGCACACGGGCGGCGACTTGGGGAAACAGAACCGCACTCCGCGGAAACTCGGGGAAACACAACCGCACTGGGGCGGCGCCTTGGGAAGTCTGTACCGCGATCGGCGGCCACTCACAAAGTCCGTACAGTGATCGGCGACATTCGGAAGGCGGGGCTGTGCGCGGCGGCAAGAGCCATCACGCGCCGCAGCAGAGGGAGCGGAGCCAGGGACGATCGCGGGTCCGACGCAGCTGGCTTGGATGTCTGGCGACGTTCGCGGGTCCTGCGACGCTGGGGTGGAGCCCGATGGCGGCCGTGAGTCTGATGACGCCGGGGGGGCACTCCGATAGCGGCCGCGGGTCCGGTGTCGCGGCAGCGAAGTCCGACGACGGTCGCAGAGCTGATGGCGCCGGGGGGGAATTCCGATGGCGGCCGTGAGCCCGGCGTCGCTGGAGCAAGATCCGATGGCGGCTGCAAGCCCATGGCGCTGGAACATGCTCGGATGTGGATCGGGCGTCGCAGCGGGAGCTGGTGGTGAAGGGTGGTCCAAGCGCTGGCCGCTGTGATGGTCGGATCATTCTGTCACGGTCGGGTGTGGAGCATGGAGCAGGACGACCAAGTGCAGCCCGGACCAGGGTCCACCGAAGCAACTCAAAATACAGACTCGGTAAACTGACATGACCTAAACAATAACTTGACTGACCGGGACGTGAAACAAGAAGACAGCAGGACACGACGGCACCAAGACAGCACGCCAACACCGAACGACAGCAACCAAAACCAAAACCAATGATCCGACAGGGAGAGAGGGGCAGACAGGACTTTTATACACGACAGGTAACGAGAGGCAGGTGGGAACAATCACACTGATCATGGGCACACAGGAGGGGAGGGGCGAGCACACAGACAGAAACCAAGACAGACACATAGTGGAGCAGTTGGGGGCGAGACGTGACAAAATATAGGTAAACTGTTTTTGTGCTGTTTTGATCTTTGTTGTGGTGACCCCAAATGTCAGTGACAAAAGCCAAAAGAAAGAGGCACATTTTTCATCTGATGTACAATTTTTAATTTGTTTCTCTTGACTCCAGTTGAGCAACCTGTGCTTGCTGATATTCACAATCCCTGCTTACTTTGCTGCCCTACCCCTTAAAAGAAGAAAAAGTTATTTTAGTCTGAGCAACCTGCTCCCTACTGAAAATAGGGTTTTCAACTAAGGTTTCCAACTAGGACTAGGGTTTCCAACTAGGGCTAGAGTTAGGGTTAGGGGTAGTTTGGACTAGGTATATAAAAAGTCTGCCCCACCTGAGGACCGAACTCTTGACCTTTAGATTGTGAGACTGGCATGCTAGCACCTGCATTAATGAGGCTGTGCATTTACAGTTTTACAATTCTTTTTTACTGTAAAATTGATCCAACCACCGGCCATTTCAATCAAACTGAACTTCACAGAAAGATAAAGTGACTTTTAGTCTGAGCATTCTGAAACTAGGGTTTCCAACTCGGGTTAGGGAAGCCAACTAAGGTTTCAAATTGTGGCCAGGGTTTCCAACTGGGGCTTCCAACGAGGATGAGGGTTTCCAATTCGGGCTAGAGTTAGGACTATATAAAAGTGTGCCCTGTGTGAGGGTTGAATTTACGACCTCCAGATTATGAGACTGACACACTACCACTTCCGCGAACGAGGCTATGCATTTGCAATTTGTGCAATTGTTTTTTACTGTAAAATTGATTCAACCACCGCCCATTTTGATCAAACTTAACTAGGCTAGGGCTAGGATTTCCAACTAGGACTAGGGTTTACAGGTAGGGCTAGATTTAGGGTTGGAATATATATAAATCATGCACCGTGTGAGGATCAAACTCTCGACTTTCAGATTACGACACTGACGCGCTACCGCCTGCGCCAACGAGAATTTGTGGCACCTGTCTTAAAATTCTATTTTACTGTAAAATTGATTCAACCACCGGCCATTTCCATCAAACTGAACTTCATCAAAAGAAAAAGGTACTTCTGTCTGACCATTCTCAAAGTTGGGTTTCCAACTGGGGCTAGGGTTTCCAACAAGGGCTCGAGTTAGGGTTAGGACTAAATAAGACATAGCCCCATGTGAGGGTTGAACTCACGACTTTCAGTTTACTAGACTGACGCGCTACCGCCTGCGCTACCGAGGCCATGAATAGTTGGTTTTACAGAGCTATTTTACTGTAAAATTGATTCAACCACTGGCCATTTCAATTAAACTCAACTTCACAGACAGTAAACCTTATTCTATGTATTATTTATTATTCTTTTCTATACTGTCAGAAAGGTTTTGGTTTCTGATTTCTTTTTTGTTGTGCTGACTCCCCCCCAATCTCCATTTTCAGTGCAACAAAGTGACAAAAACCAAAAGAAAAAATGCTTTCTCTATTGCACACTAGAGCCAGCATTTCCAACTAGGGCTAGGGTTTCCAACTAGGGTTCCAACTCCGGGTAGGGTTTCAAACTAGGAATTCCAACTGGGGCAAGGGTTTCCAATTAGGGTTTCCAACTCGGGCTGGGGTTTCCAACTAGAGACAACATTGGACAGCTGCCACTTGTTGGGAACCTTTAAATGTTTAGTCTTATCAACGAATGTGTTTCAGAGGCCAGATTTAAAACGTGGCTTCTGGTTTTCGTGAACCAAACCCATTAAAAAAAGTGAAAGAATGAAACAGTTCTTAATAGGAGAAGCCTGGTTAGCTCAGGTGGTAGAGCATGCAAGTCTTAATCTCAGGGTTGTGGGTTCTATCCCCATATTGGGCAGCCCACACTTGTCGGGAACCTTTGATTCTTTAGTCTTATCAATAGATGTGTTTCAGAGGCCACACTTAAAACATTTCTCTATTTCCCCTAACCCATTCAAAAAAAATGAAAAAATGAAACAATTCCAAGGTCGAAAAGCCTGGTTAGCTCAGTGGGGAGAACATGCGACTCTTAAACTCAGGGCCGTGGGTTCGGTTCCCACATTGGGCATCCTTGCTTGTTGGGAACCGTTAAACAGTCTTATCAAGGCCACACTGAAAACATGGAGTATTTCACATGGCGATGTGGCCTAATGGATAAGGCACCTGACTTCGGATCAGACGATCCCTTTCATAGTCAATTTAACGTGTCATGCTTTGAAATCAAAAACTTGACTTCAGTCTGAACCAACTCTTGACTGATTGATTGAACTTTATTCATCCCACAGCAGGGAAATTCACTTGTCACAGCAGCGCATATCAGTGCAATAATAATACGAGTGCAAGAATAAAACAAGTGCCAGAATTACAAAAAAGGGTAAATAACAGACAAGGATAAACACAAGTGCTGCTAGTAGAGACGAAACACATTCATTTTATCAGGCGGCATGCATGTTGTAAAGTCTGACAGCAGAGGGAATGAAGGACCTGAGGAACCGTTCCTTCCTACACCGAGGGTGCAAAAGTCTGCCGCTAAAGGAGCTGCTCAGGAACCGCACACTCTCATGGAGGTGGTGAGAGGTGTTGTCCATGATGGATTTAAGCTTAATCAACGTCCTCCTCTCACCCACAACCTCAATGGAGTCCAGGGGACAGCCCAGAACAGAGCTCGCTCTTCTGAGCATCTTATTCAGTCCCCCCCTGTCCCGGTCACTACTGCCCCCACCCCAGCAGACCACAGCGTAGATGATGGCCGAGGCCACCATAGAGTCATAGAAGGTCCGGAGGAGAGCCCTGCACACACCGAAGGACCTCAGTCTCCTCAGCAGATGGAGGCGACTCTGGCCCTTTTTGTACAGGATATGGGTGTGATCAGTCCAGTCCAGTCCAGTTTGTTGTTAAGGCGAACACCCAGGAATTTGTAGTTCTCCACTACCTCACTGTCCGATCCCTGGATGTTCATTGGAGTGAAGATGGGTGCTGTCCTCCCGAAGCTCACAATCAACCCCTTCGTCTTGCTGGTGTTGTTCACCTGATGCTGGTTGAGCTCACACCAGCTGACAAAGTCCTTGATGACCAACCTATATTCCAGATCGTTCCCCTCTGCGACATTTCAAACAATGGCCATGTCGTCGGAGAACTTCTGGATTTGGCAGTGTGCGGTGTCGTGGGTAAAGTCTGACGTGAACAGGGTGAAAAGGAAAGGAGCACCCTACCCTGGGGGACACCAGTGCTGCAGTGCACCACGTCGGACTCACTGCGATGTAACCTCACAAACTGCGGCCGGTCGGTGAGGAAGTCCGTTGTCCATGCAGTCAGGCACTGGTCCACACCCGCCTTCTCCATCTTCACCCTAAGCAGTGACGGCTGGATGGTGTTAAAAGCGCTGAAGAAAACAAAGAACATGATCTTCCCAGTGCTCCTGTTGTCCTCCAGGTGAAGCAGTGTTCTGTGCAGTAAATAAATCAATGCATTGTCCACCCCAACACCAGGCAGGTAAGCAAACTGCAGGGGGTCCAGCTGCGCTCCCACTAGTGAACGCAGGTGACCCAGGATGATCCTCTTCATAGTCTTCATCAGGTGGGAAGTCAAGGCAATAGGCCTGAAGTGGTTAGGCTCCTTGGGGCATGGCACCTTTGGTACAGGGACCACGCAGGAGGTCTTCCACAGTACTGGGACCTTGTTCAGGCTCAGGCTTAGGTTGAACAGGTACCTGACCACACCACTCAGCTGGTCCGCACAATCCCTGAGCAGTCTCGGCCAGATGCCGTCTGGGCCCGGGGTCTTCCCTGCTTTGATCTTTCTGAAGTGAACCTGAAGATCTGTAAAGAAGAGGGGGATGTCGGAAGACCGGGGTGATGGAGTGGAGACAGGAGACAGAAGAGTGACTCCGGGGGAGGGGGTTGGTGAGCTGGCGGGGGGGCTGGAGTGTCGAAGGTGGTAGAAAAAGATGCGGAGCGAGGTGAAGGGGTGGGGGGGAGGCGGAATCAAATCTGTTGAAGAACAGATTGAGTTCATGCACCTGTTGGATTTTGTCCACAATTTAGGGAGTGCACTATCTGCGCCTCACGGCAAAAGTCATTGCCAATCACCAGTTATCCAATTTACTCACTGTGTGCTCGTTTGATTTCTTCAGATTTAGGAAAATGCTAAGACACTGAAGCAGAAATTAGACTTACACAGGTTGGTTGAGTTCAATCACAATTCTTGTTCAGAAAGCTCTGTCTTCAGGAAAGTACAATACAGCGCTGGGCCTTTCAAGAGCGCAAAGTCTCCATTCAGAAAAGGCCACCTTCAAGGTTCTTTGGTCAGCTTATATTCAGTCGGCCAGTGTGGGCCGAGTTTGATGGGTGATGAGTCTTTGGGGTGGGGCAAGTTCACAGGAGAGTTTGATTCCATGGGAGTGGGTGCTGGTTCGGTGAGAGCTGGTTCCGTGGGGTTGGGTGCTGATTATGGGAGATTCGATTTGTGGGGGCTGTTGTTGTCCTTTCCGTCTTTCAGCCTTGACGATCGTCTTTGGCTTGGCTGTCTCCCTCTGGCACCTGCTGGTTTTATCTCCAAGTGACCTTCCTGTAAACATTCTTGCACATATACTGTTCCACCTCATCCATTCATCATTCTTTCAATTTTGTCATTTTGTACGGAATTATGTGAGCTTTTGGCTGTGACATCATCTACCTATTTATTAATGTTCCCTGACCATGCAAAGTTTGTACTCACCACTTACCATGTTTTTGTTTGTTTGTTCTTTTGATCTCCATGTACTTGCTTACGTCATCATATTCTTAGTTTAATCATGCTTTCAACCATATCTTTTCTTTGTTAGGCAAAATATTTCCCTCTGTCCAGAACGTTCAGTAGTAATCGAAAACTGGTGTCTAGAATTAGTCAAAACATAAGATACAATCAAGTACTGAACATTTTTAGACGACTTTGGCAGTGTCCGTGATTTAGAAAATCATCAGGCATGCATTGAACAGTTCCTTAAGGGTCATTAAGCTATTCAGGCAATATATCAAAAAACATTTGTTATTTCAAAGTGCTCAGAAATATATATATCAGATCATAAAGTTATAAAAACCTTTCTCATTACCACTTATCAAAAATGTCTAGTTATGTCTGTAAGGGAACGGACAGTACAGCCAAGTGCGTAGCGACGGACTTTATTGGAGAAGGGGATGATGGGAACAGCGGGCGCTGGAGCGGCGATCGGGCTGGAGAGGACAAACGATTCTGCGGGGGTTCCAAGTAGTCAAGCGGGTCCGTAGCTTCGGGACTGATGAGCAAGGCAGCATCAAGGGACAGACTGACACTCAGGTCTGCGCTGGCGGCGCTGATATAGTGCTGTCCATGAGCCCGTGGCAGGTGACGGCGATTCCATTGACAGGGGGGCGTGGTCCTGTCGCCGGTGGCACCAGCACGTGACAGAACCCCCCCCACAAGGGACGGCTCCCGACGTCCCCAGGAACCAAAAACAAAAAAAAAAAAACAAAAAAGGAAGGCAATTCCCCGGGCGACCAGGTGGGGGGGTCAGCACACCGCCGAAACGGGAGCAGAAGACCCCGGTACCGGCGGGCAAGACCTCCCCTCGTCCCTCCTCGGGCGCCCGCGCCGAGGACCCGGTTGGTCCGGATGGCAGCGATGGAACTCCGTGATGAGCGAACGGTCGAGTATCCAGCGGCTCGGAACCCAGGAGCGGTGTGCGTCGTCATAACCCTCCCAGTCCACGAGGTATTGGAGACCACGACCGCGCCGCCGCGATCGGAGCAGGGAGCGGACAGCGTAAGCCGGGCCCCCCTCAACGAGCTGGGGCGGCGGCGGCGGAACGGGCGCCGGCGCCAACGCGCTCTCATGGATGGGCCGCACACGGGACACGTGGAACGTGGGGTGAACCTTCAGGGACTCTGGAAGGAGAAGACGGACTGCGGCCGGGCCAATCACCTTCTGAATAGGGAACGGTCCAACAAAGCGGGGCGCCAGTTTGCGGGATCCTGCTCGCAGCGGCAAATCCCGCGTCGAGAGCCACACACGCTGCCCCACTCTGTACTCCGGAGCCGGTGTCCGGTGCTTGTTCGCCTGGCGGGCGTAGCCTGAAACAGAGCGGAGAAGAGTGACCCGGGCCCTCGCCCAGGCGCGATGACAACGGCGGACACAAGCCTGGGCCGACGGGCACGCCGCACCACGCTCCTGGTGGGCGAACAAGGGTGGCTGGTACCCGAAGACGCAGTGGAAAGGCGAAAGTCCAGTAGCCGAGCTGGGGAGGGAATTGTGAGCGTACTCTACCCAGGGAAGCTGTTGGACCCACCCGCGCTGGTCCCCGGCGGCCATGCATCGGAGAGACCTGCCCAGTTCCTGGTTCAGGCGCTCCGCTTGACCGTTGGACTGAGGGTGAAACCCCGAGGAGAGGCTGGCCGTGGCGCCGAGGAGTCGGCAGAACTCCGTCCAGAAGGTGGAAGCGAATTGAGGTCCTCGGTCTGACACGATGTCCTGTGGGAGACCGTGGTGGCGAAACACCTCCCGCACCATGATGGACGCCGTCTGCTTCGCAGATGGGAGCTTAGGCAGAGGGATGAAATGCGTCATTTTGCTAAAACGGTCCACCACCGTGAGGACCACCGTGTTTCCCTCAGAGGGGGGGAGGCCCGTGACAAAGTCGATCGACAGGTGAGACCAGGGACGCTGGGGGACCGGCAAGGGTTGAAGCAGCCCGGCCGGAGGACGAGTAGACGTCTTGTAGCGGTTACAAATTGAGCAGGCTCTGACGTAATCGCTGGTGTCCACTTGCCAGGTGGGCCACCAGAAACGCTGTGCCACCACGTACCTCGTGCGTGCCGCGCCGGGATGACAGGCCAGGCGTGAGTCGTGCGCCCATTGCAGCACGGACGACCGCAGACCTTCAGGGACGAACAGGCGACCCTCCGGGCAGTTGCTGGGGCCGGGTTGATCGCGTGATGCGGCTTCCACTTGGCGTTCGATCTCCCATGTAAGAGCCGCCACCCGAACTGAGCTCGGGAGGATAGTGGGAGGCGGACCCTGTCCCTCCTCCCCCCCAGGAAACAAACGCGACAGGGCGTCCGCCTTCGCGTTACGGGAACCCGGTCTATAGGAAAGAGAGAACTCAAACCGGTCAAAGAACAGAGCCCACCGTGCTTGTCTTGCGTTCAGCCTCTTGGCCGATCGCAGATACTCCAAGTTGCGGTGGTCGGTCCAGACGATGAACGGAGTGGTGGCGCCCTCCAGCCAATGCCGCCACTCCTCCAAGGCCAACTTGACGGCGAGGAGCTCCCGATTCCCGATGTCATAGTTTCGTTCCGAGGCCGACAGACGGCGAGAAAAGAAGGCGCACGGGTGGAGGCGATCGTCTTGGTGGCTACGTTGAGACAGCACCGCCCCGACACCCACGTTCGAGGCGTCCACCTCTACCACGAACTGTCTGTCGGGATCGGGAACCCTGAGGATGGGAGCGGATGTGAACCTCCTCTTAAGCTCCTGAAATGCCCGTTCTGCCCGTTCCGTCCATTTGTACGGGGAGGCGGGGCTGGTAAGGGAGGTGAGGGGCGCGGCCACTGTGCTGTATCCACGGATAAAACGGCGATAAAAGTTCGCGAACCCTAAGAACTGTTGCAGTCGCTTGCGTGTTTCGGGAACAGGCCATGACGTGACCGCTTGCACCTTCCCAGGGTCCATCTCGATGGATCCCTCACGCACCACATAGCCGAGGAATCTGACAGAGGAGGCGTGGAACTCGCACTTCTCCGCCTTCACGTAGAGCGAATTCTCAAGGAGACGGCGCAGCACCGCCCGTACATGCTTGATGTGCTCAGGGAGCGAGCGTGAGAAAATGAGGATGTCGTCTAAATAAACGAACACAAATTTGTCCAGCATGTCTCGTAGCACGTCATTAATCAGTGACTGGAAAACCGCTGGGGCGTTGGTGAGCCCAAACGGAACCACCAAGTACTCGTAGTGTCCGCTCGGGGTGTTGAAAGCCGTCTTCCACTCGTCTCCCTCCCGGATGCGGATTAGGTGGTAGGCGTTGCGAAGATCCAGCTTGGTGAAAATGGTGGCTCCCTGAAGGCTCTCGAAGGCGGAAGACAGAAGAGGCAGAGGGTATCGGTTCTTCACAGTGATCTCGTTTAGTCCCCGGTAGTCGATACACGGGCGTAGCGTGCCCTCCTTCTTCTTCACGAAGAAGAACCCCGCTCCCGCAGGTGAAGAGGACGGTCGTATGATACCGGCTGCCAGGGACTCCCGGATGTATTCCTCCATAGCCCGGCGCTCAGGAGCGGACAGGGAGTAGACGCGTCCTTTGGGAGGGAAGGTGCCGGGTAACAGCTCGATAGCGCAGTCGTAGGACCGGTGTGGAGGAAGAGAAGTGGCCCTGGCTTTACTAAAAACCTCCTTGAGCTCGTGATAAAACGCTGGGACATTGGGGATGTCGGGACTGTACCTCGGCGGGGCTCTGCTGAGTGGGCTGGTGGCCGCCTTCAGGCACGCCTGATGGCAGCGTTCGCTCCACTGCCGAACAACCCCCACCTCCCAGTCCAGCACCGGGTTGTGCTGCCGCAACCAAGGGTGCCCCAGTATGAGCTGCTGTCCTGGGAGGGAGAGAAGAAAAAACTGGATGGTCTCGTGGTGATTGCCCGAGAGCAATAACTTAATTGGTTCCGTCACGAAAGCCACCTCGCCGATCAGACGGCCATCAATGGCACGTGCGGGAATAGACGGGCTCAGAGGGAGGAAGCCGACACCCCACTTGCGTGCCAGGCTAATGTCCATGATGTTCCCCTCCGCGCCGGAATCCACCAAGGCCGCCACGTTCTGGTCGCCCGCCGCGAGCTGGACGCGTGCCTGTAGCGTGAGCGTGCTGGGGCTGGGAGAGCCGGTGCTGGTCGAGCTCACGCGGATCCCCCGACGCCGCGTGAGCTCCGGCCTCTTTAACGGGCACCCCGCCACCCGATGGCCCCCCTCCCCACAGTAAAAACACAAGCCCAGTGAGGGGCGTCGACGGTGCTCCTCCGAGGGAACCCGAGCCCCTCCCAGATCCATGGGCTCGGCGGGTGGTGTGGTTGGCGGGTCCCCAGCAGACGGAGGAATGTGACCACACGGGTTTCGCGGGGACCTCCTCTCCCGATCGCGCCGCCGCGTCTGGATCCGCCGGTCTACTCGGGCCGCCAAGTCCATCGCGCCCCTCAGGGTTCGCGGGCGATCGTACGCAACCAGTCCATCTTTCATGTACTCAGCGAGTCCGTTTAGGAAGGTGCTAACGAGCGCCGGCGTGTTCCATCCGCTGCTGCCGGCCAACGTCTGGAACTTAAGGGCGTACTCTGCGACCGATCGGCTACCTTGACGCAGCGTCGCCAGTTCCTCGGCGGCGTCCTCGGCGGCGGATCCCAGGTCGAACAGGCGGAGCAATTCCTCCGCGAAGGCGTCGAAGGAATCGCAAGCCGGGGCCATCCTTTCATATTCGGCCAGGCCCCACAGCCGCGCCTCGCCCGTGAGGTGGGTTAGGACGAACCCGACCTTGGCTGATTCCGACGAAAACGTGATTGGCTGGAGGCTGAACATTATGCGGCAGTTCATCACGAATGCCCTCACGTGCTTGGGATCGCCGTTAAACTTCTCGATGTTGCCAAGGCGGGGCTCCGGGACGTCCACGAGCGTCCTGGCCTCGGCAGACGAGCGGTGCGGGGGTACCGTGACAGCCGGGGACGCAGCCACCGACAGTCTCTGGAGGGCTTGGGCCATCTCCTGCTGCTGTAGCTGTTGCTGCTGACCAACCTTGATCAGGTGCCGGATGTCGGCAGACAGGCTGCTGACGGCGGTCTCGGCTCGCTCCAGTCGACTCAATGCCGTCTCGTCGTTCGCTGGCTGCATAGCGTTGGTCAGTCTGTACTGTAAGGGAACGGACAGTACAGCCAAGTGCGTAGCGACGGACTTTATTGGAGAAGGGGATGATGGGAACAGCGGGCGCTGGAGCGGCGATCGGGCTGGAGAGGACAAACGATTCTGCGGGGGTTCCAAGTAGTCAAGCGGGTCCGTAGCTTCGGGACTGATGAGCAAGGCAGCATCAAGGGACAGACTGACACTCAGGTCTGCGCTGGCGGCGCTGATATAGTGCTGTCCATGAGCCCGTGGCAGGTGACGGCGATTCCATTGACAGGGGGGCGTGGTCCTGTCGCCGGTGGCACCAGCACGTGACAATGTCTTCTTTATTGATTTGGTGTGTAGGTATAATTATATGTTTAAAATGTTTCTTTTATTTATTTAATATGTGAATATACTTGTCTGCTTATGTACTTTATTCAATGAGGTTTGAGCCAGGGCTGTGGACTCGGTCGGATTTTTGCACCGAGTCCGGCCTCTTGACCACCGAGTCCGAGTCCGGGTCCCAGTCCGGCTGTCAATTTTTTCCGTTAATTCATGTGACTGCTTCGTCTTTAGTCAAGGCTAATTTAGATCAAAATCTATCAGAACGAACGCAACTGCTTTCACACTGGCTGGTTCGGCTTATATAGGATCCCTTGCTGAGAGGGCGGACGTAAAAGTGAGGCGACGTTCCAATCGGACGTCGGATCGATAACATTTTCCCTGCCCCACCGGAGTTGTGCTAGTTCATAACGTAGATCACTCGAGGCATAGTCATAAATGTACGGTTGACAATTTAACCGATAGAAGTGGATACATTGGAACATAACCTACACTCTAATATATTATTTGACATGGTATTAAATGCGTGGCTTTACAAAAATGGTCATTGAAGCCCACCCTTAGCCCTGAGTGCCATTGGCATGAGGCAAAACGCTTGAAAACACTCTTGCCCAATTAAATAACCATTCTGAAACACGGGACATGTAAGATAATATTTTTTAATCATTAATTACACCATTATAGCTCAGACATTTATCTAAACACAAATAATTAGTGACGACCCCACAACTATCGAAACACATCAATGATATAAGCTGGGTGACATAATCGTCCTTGACATTGGTACATAATGTAAACATTAGCCTAAGTGCAACTCAACGTGGCCGCATTGATCGTAAGCAGGGCTGTGGACAGTATTCCTACTCGCATTCTGAGCAGCATGATGAAAATAAAATTGAACGTGATTTTTTTATTGTCGGACTCGGTGGACTCGGTCAAAATCAGCACCGAGTCTGAGTCCGAGTCCGGCAAAAATGACAGAGTCCGACCGAGTCCAAGTCCAGGAATATAGGTACGTTTTGTGTGCCAAATCTTCATTACAGCCAATAGCAGATTTCTGATTAAAGGTACAAAAAGAAAAGCAATGACTATGTGTGTCCGCTGGTTCTTCTCTGCAACACAGGAAGTTTGCATTCACTACAGTTGTGCCCATCGGCAAAAGGCAGCCCCCAACTACCACATGAGTAGCCGACAGGCCTGTTCTAAAACAACTCACTGATGAGGACGTATTATTTTCAAGGAATGTTCTAGAAGTAATCGTTGTTAAAAAAAAAAACACATGATGGTGGTTCTTGGAGATCACTGTTTATATATACACACACAAATATATATATTGAGTCTAGGGAGACAAATACACCGCAAACTGTGGGTAGGTGTCAGGTGATGAGCCACAGAAAAAAATCACAGTTGCCACAGAAAGATGACAAGCCTCATTTTGAAGCAGAGCTAAACATCAGGGATGAGAACGGCAAATGAAAAAAAACACTGATATATTGATCAAAACCAGAGCACATTTCTTGGCTTGCTTATCCGAGTCGACAGCATAGACATGGAGACTTTCAAGGCAAGTTACCCCAAGTTGCGCAGCGGTCTGGGTTAGCTACAACAAACATACACCATAAAGGTCAAGCCAGGTGCCGTGCCATATTCAGTAAAAAAAACCAGGAGGATTCCACTACCACTGGTGGGTGAAGTCAAGAGAGAGCTCCAGCGCATGGAAGCTCTGGGCGTCATTAGTCGGGTGAAGGAGCCAACTGATTGGTGTGCCGGCATGGTGGTCGTGCCCCAAAAGGACAAAAGCAGCATTTGAAGACCTAAAGAAAGCTCTGTCCTCTCCTCCGGTGCTGGCTATGTATGACCCGGGCAGAGACACCAAAGTATCTGCTGATGCATCATCATATGGGTTGGGGGGCGTAATTCTTCAGAAATGAGGGGAAGGATGGAAGCCTGTGTCTTACGCATCACGGTCACTCACTCCAACTGAGCAACGATACACACAGGTGGAGAAGGAAGCTCTGGGCCTCACATGGGCCTCACATGGGCCTGTGAACGGTTTCGGGATTTCCTCATTGGAAAGGAGTTTTGCCTGGAGACCGACCATAAACCCCTTCTCATCCTGCTTGGAGCCCAAGCACTGGATCTTTTGCCACAGAGAATCCAGGGTTTCAGGATGAGGGTGATGCGCTACTCATACTCCATCGTGCACGTACCAGGAAAGTCGCTTTGGACAGCAGACACACTTTCACGTGCAACCTGTAAAATGACGCATGTCCACTGATGACCAGGAGCTGATGGAGAGCACAAACATATTTGTGGACTGTGTCACTGAGAGTCTACCTGTCAGCTCATCATATACAGAAAACCTGAAAGAGCAGTTGAAAGCCGACAGTGTCTGCTCGCGTGTCATGACCATGTGCATGGAAGGATGGCCAGCACATGCAAAACAGGAACCAGCGCTAAAAAATGACTGGCCGGAGCGAGCCACATTAACAGTGAAAGATGCTAAAGGACACACGACTGGTAATACCTTCCGCAATGAGGAACGACGTGCTGTTCAAATTACACGAAGGACACTTAGGTGTCCTGGAATGTAAATCACGTGCACGTCAATCTGTGTGGTGGCCGGGACTCAGCCAGCAAGTGAACAAAATGGTACTGAACTGCAGGACATGCATACAAGAGCGACACAACCCAAAAGAGGCACTCGTGCCATCAGGGTGCCCTGAAAGACCTTGGCAAAAGTTAGGAACAGACCTTTCTACACAAGAGGCAGAATAATCCTCTAAGGCAGTGGTTCTTAACCTTTTTGGAGGTACCGAACCCCATCAGGTCCATATGTGCATTCAACAAACCCCTAATTGGGGGGCGAGTTAAACGAACCCCATCAGTTTCATGTGCACATTCACCGAACCCCTCTATATAGGGGGGGATGACATACCAGCAAATCAGTGTGACTTCTGCTGTTGCCTTTGCAAGAACAGTTCAGATATGCGTTATCACGAATTTACACGATATTCAGGTGTGTTCAGCCATCCGTGGGCGGGGGGGCGGGGGGGGGGGTAGCGGGGCGGGGGCGGGGCAATGACATACCAGCTCTGCCGAACCCCTGAAGCCGACTCACCTAACCCCTAGGGTTCGATCGAACCCAGGTTAAGAACCACTGCTCTAAGGTCTGACGAGACAAAGGCAGTCTACCCTATGATCCCTGGAAAAAGGGAGATGTGGTATTATCGTATGTTGAAACTATAATATTCTATAGTTTGTTATTGGAGGTCTCAAATAATGTTGACAGTTGGGGGCTCTGTGGTGCGCCAGGGGCATTGTACTGCTATGTAAGACATGAGTGGGGAGAAAATAAAAAGTTGCTGAATAAAGAAGTTGCATTCGTGTTCATCTCTACTCCGTATAAACACAACAGTCGTGGACTGCGTTCGCGCTCTCCCCTGGTCTTTCTGATTAAAACAAAAATCACACGCAGTCGTACGTACATGGAGTTTAGGTCTGCGGTGCTGTGACACACTGAATGCTTTTGAGCATGTTATTAACTGTACTATGGAACTGTGCATTTGCTTGCTAAACTGTATTAACCAAATTAGTCAATGCAAAATAATATGGAATTACCACGTTCCTGACTCGTCATATGATATGAACGTATCAAAACCTTTTTGTCGGCTGTAGGTCTGTCTTTTTAAGAATACGCCCGATTGTTGTTCCTCATACATCTCAGTATAGATTTCTAGAAAACAACATTTACTTTCTAAAGTAAATTGACAGATTTATATTCAAATGTCAAATATCGAACGCCACCATCACAGTGGAGGTAAATTACACTCCAAACCATGCCAGCAACGAGAAAAGCCTCAATTATTTGCGACACGAGAGATATAGAGCACTTCTGAAATTTGAGAAATCATTTGAGAAATTACGATCGTATTTTGTTTCCCGATTTGAATAAAGTTATGAAATCACACGTTTTCAAATAAAACACAGAGATGGGATCATTTCCCATTCTCTCATACCAAAAGTACACGTACCAAGACATACAACTGTTTTTACCTTCAATACTCATAATAGACGCCCAATCGATAGGTGACGCTGTTTGAAAGAAGGTTTGATCAGGTACCTACAATCCTGTGCGCCAAAGATGTTTAAAGTAAAAAAGACATTAATGAAAACAAAATACTTGTTTAAACCTTCTATTTAGGTTGAGTCCTTGTAAGTATAGTAAATCTATCAACGTCTATTGTTTGTATTAGAAGGACTGGTTGCTACAATTTGAGTGTGAGACCGCCTGTGAATTTGGTGAGACCAGCAGTGACGTGGCCCGTTTTGACCCAGATTATCAGATCTCTCTTTCTTTTCAGATGGAATAAATCTTTCGCCTTTTACTAAAGATTTCCGTGGGGAGGAACAATAAGAGTCTATCTCTACCCATTCTCACCAACGGTTTGTTAGAATAGGCCTCTTTGGCACCACTTTTATGGTTAAAATTCTCTCTTCTATGATCAGCTCTCTTAATCCCTCAAACCCAAGAACCGAGACTACACTTGATTTTAGCCAAAAGGCCGAGAAGCGATGGAGTATGCGAGTGACGGACTCACTTACAGGCTTCCCCGTCTACCCATTCTCAGCAACGGTTTGTTAGAATAGGCCTCTTTGGCACATGTGATTAGCTGGGTAGCTTGAGCTATGCCGTTATATCGCTGCAACCCTTCTCTTGCTTTATTAGCTTTCTCTTCTCTATGACACCCTTTGCACATATGTAGAAGTCGCTCTCAGTTAAGACTACAAGGTCACACGTCATCACACAGGCTAGGCAGAGTCGCCTCCTTGCAGAAAGGCGGCCCAGAGTAGTATAAGAGCAGGAACCTTGGCGCTGGGAGAGGGACCTTCTTTCGCATCTCGCAGAAAGGGCTCCACAGCTGTGCATCGATCATTCTGGCATACATCAAATAGTTAAACTGTGAAGGCTGCCTCTTGGTAATTGCTGTTAGCATATCGAGCATTAAAGATAAAGAACTGGGATCAAACCTAACAGGTTACAGTACGGAACAGAGTGCTGCTCTTCTGGGCACTAATAAATCGGCAAACTTGTCTGATGACTTATTTGTTCACTCTTCTTCACCCGCAGTAATAAATATAGTTCACGAGGCATATATGCTTCCCCTTTCAGCAGTCTCTATCCAAATACACAGTGTAGATACCTATTAAAATGGTAGACCCGATGAACATGAAAGGCAAAGATGGATAATTCGCCAAGAACTTTCCAGGGTCATCATATGTACAACGGCTGCACCGAAAGAGTTGGGCCAGAATAGAGCGGAACTCATGCAGAAGTGCATGAACACCACCTTGCTGAAAGAATAAAACCAACACAATGCATGAATTCACGACAAATGACATACCACCAAATCGGTGTGACTTCTGCTATTGCCTTTGCGAGACCAGTTCAGATATGCTTTATCACGAATTTATAAATCTGGTGTGTTCGGACCTCCGCAGTGGAGGCTCTGCTGAACCCCTGAGACCGACTCACCGAACCCCTAGAGTTTGACCAAATCCAGGTTAAGAACCACTGGTTTAGAGGCAGTTATTTCTGTCACGTGCTGGTGCCACCTGCGACGGGACCACGCCCCCCTGTCAGTGGGATCACCGTCACCTGCCACGGGTTCATGGACAGCGCTATATCAGCGCTGCCAGCGCAGACCCGAGTGCCAGTCTGTCCCTTGATGCTGCTTCGCTCATCATTCCCGGAGAGAATTGACTCACTTGACTACTCGAAACCCTCGCAGAATCGTTGTCCTCTCCAGCCCGATCGCCGCTCCAGCGCCAGCTGTTCCCATCATCCCCTTCAAATAAAGTCCGTCGTTACGCACTTGGCTGTACTGTCCGATCCTTAACAATTTCTGCAAAAGGAGGATCTACTAAATATTGCTGTCATTTTTCTGTTGGAGTTTCCAAATGTATGCACCTGCCTACTTTTGTTTAAATAATGATTGCACCCTGTCTGCAAATCCTATAAACTTCATTTCACTTCTCAAATATCTGTGTTGATCACTGCCATCATCCGCCATGCATGGATTCGGGCCATCTGATTGGTTCCTTTGCCCCCCCATACACACAGGAATTGGTTAGGACTTGATTAGTAAATGCTAGGAATCGTTTTGCCTGTCTGTTCAGAGCAAGAAACAAGCCACTAGCCCCACGGGAAGTTGTCATTTTTTGTAAGCTTGTGTGTATGTAAATTTGTCATGGTCCAACGTAGGACTGTTTAGGGTGAATAAAAAATAACTGCAACAAGTTTATTCTGCTATTAACCAGATTCAAACTGGGGTTGCAGCCGCCTCATTGCTATATTATGGCCAATATGCAGTTGCATGTTTAGGGTCTTTTCTCTAGGAACTTCAGCCACGACACCCAGGCAGACCATGAAAGAATGTCGATGTTAAAATGTTGGTTGAACTATCCAATAACTACGCAGATCCGATGATTCCTAAGACTTGAGATCAGACAAAATTGGAAAGACTATTTTTTGATGGTGTCTGTGAGTTACTTCAACCCAAAAGTTCACATAAATTACACATAGCTAATGTTGACCACAAAATGGTATGTGAGCTGGCCAGGAGTCCTGGAATCTTTTGATTTGTAGACAGATGCGTTATCCATTGCTCCACGAGCCCCACAGGAATATGTGGCTTATAAACTTGTGTGTAACACTTTTGCAAAAATGAAAAACAAAAAAAAAATGGGTGACATTATTTGAATATGCCATGATGCTTTATCCATTGCGCCATTCGCCCTACAAGTTAAGGCTATCGACCGCAAACGTGAGGAAAATCGTCATTGTCCAAAAGATGGCTGTTCAGCAATAGTGAGCAAGGGACAAATTCCACATAGTTATTTGAGTATGCCATGACCCTGATTCGAACCAGGGTTGCTGCAGCCACAACACCGAGTACTAACCACTATATGATCATGGCCAATATGCGCAACTTATTTAACGCTACTGCATACAGGCCATGATCGTGTAGTGGTTAATGGTTGTGTTCCATTCGAATCCGGGTTATGGTATAATCAAATTACTTTGATGAATTTGTCTGCTGGTCACTGTTGCTAAGCAGCCTTCCTTTGGACAATGACAGTTTTCCACACAAGTTTACAGTCGATACAGTCTTGTAGGGTGAGTGGCGCAATGGATGACACATGACGGCAGATTCAAGTGATGAGAATCGAAACAACAGATTCAAGAGACCCAAGGTAAATGAACACAACCCGTTTCGTTTCAATTGACAGCCCATGTGACATGCACCTCAGATGAAATGGGGCTAGTTGATCAACAGCAATGTTTTAACAAAGGGATCATCTGGGAGTTAAACCCCAGACCTCTCACACCCAAAGCAAGATTCATACCCCTAGACCACTGGTGTCAAACTCGAGGCCCGGGGCCAGTTATGGCCCACCGTATCATTTTCTGTGGCCCGCAACGACAAATTGTGCATTAAATCTATGTCATACTAACATTGCAAATTGTCGGAACTTTTAAGAATCTTCTTAAAATTATTTTTGAAATATGTGAAAAGTTTCCACGAGTCTGATTTGAAAAAGCAATTATTTGTCAGTTTGTTTTGTAGCTTATACTGTATATAATATGAGGCGTTTATTTATTTGGGTTGACAGTCATAATGGCCCATCGAGGGAAACTTTGACTACAATGTGGCCCGCGACAAAAATGAGTTTGACACCCCTGCCCTAGACCAACGAGCCTCAAAGAAAGCTTGCAGACCATGGTACATTCTGTGTAACATTGGCCTGTCATATGAGAAAGGACTCATATGTGAGGTTGCTGTTTGTGGACTTCAGCTCTGCCTTCAACACCATTGTGCCGCAGCGACTCATCTGCAAACTCGATGAGCTGGGCCTCAGTACCTCCCTCTGCAACTGGATACTGGACTTCCTCTGTCAGAGGCCTCAGGTGGTGCGTGTTGGCGACAAAATCTCCGCCAGCATCACGCTGAGCACGGGGGCCCCCCAGGGCTGCGTGCTCAGTCCATTGCTCTTCACCCTGCTGACGCATGACTGCACTGCGACCTACAGCGACAACCACATAGTGAAGTTTGCTGACGACACGACTCTGGTGGGTCTCATCACGAAAGGCGACGAGACTCGGTACAGGTCGGAAGTTGACCTTCTGACCACGTGGTGCAGGGACAACAACCTCCTGCTGAACGTCAATAAGACCAAGGAAATCATTGTTGACTTCCGGAAGGGTCACACAACACACCTGCCGCTGATCATCGACGGTGCTGTGGTGGAGAGGGTGAGCTGCACCAAGTTCCTGGGGGTGCACATCAGTGAGGACCTCTCCTGGTCCGCAAACACCTCGTCACTGGCAAAGAAAGCTCAGCGCCGCCTGTACTTCCTGCGGAAGCTCAGGCGTGCATGTGCTCCTCAGGCAGTCCTGTCTACATTCTACCATGGCACCATTGAGAGCGTCCTCACCAGTTGCATCGCTGTCTGGGGTGGTAACTGCACTGAACAGAACTTGAAGGCCCTGCAGCGCATAGTGAATACGGCTGGTAAGACTATTGGTGCTTCGCTCCCCTCCCTGAAGGACATTTACACCTCCCATCTCGCCCGCAAGGCAACCTCGATTGCCAGAGATGTGAGTCACCCGGCTCACTCTTTGTTTGACCTTCTGCCCTCTGGGAAGAGGTACAGGAGCCTGCGCTCCCGCACCACCAGACTCGCCAACAGCTTCTTTCTCCAGGCTGTTAGGGCCCTGAACTCGCTACCCCCTTCTGCGTAGCGTGCGGCACTGTTGCGCTATTTTCGGGAATGTCTGCTGTACGCGCACTTGCTCCTTTTTTTTCTGCTCCTCTTATTTATTTATTTATTTATTTATTTATTTATTTATTTATTTATTTATTTATTATTGTTGTGTTATTTATTCATTATTTATTCAGCACGCTTTTGTTATACTTGTTTACTTGTTTGTCTGTTGTGAGCCATGTCTTGTCACCGTGGGATAGGGGGGAACGAAATTTCGGTTTCTTTGTGTGTCTTTGGCATGTGGAGAAATTGACAATAAAGCTGACTTTGACTTTGACTTTGACTCCACACAACGATAGACAACAGTGTTTCAAAGAAGAGCTCGTCCGGGAGTTTAACCCGGGCAATCAAAGAACCCTAGGCGAGAATCATTCCCCTGCACCAATGAGCCCCATAGTAGACCAGCTGACCCCATTACATTCCAGCAGAATTTCAAAGATTCTCCCAGAAGGTAAACTTAAAAACACATGGAAGAACACACACAGGTGAAAAAAATGTTTCCTGCTCAGCTTGTGGCCAAAGATTCTCAGAGAAAGGAAGCTTGAAAAGACACACAACAACCCACACTGGTAAGAACCCTTTTTCCTGCTCAGTTTGTGGCCAAAGATTCTCTCAGAAGGTAAATTTAGAAACACATGTAAGAACACACACAGGTGAAAAGCCTTTTTCTTACTCAGTTTGTGGCCAAAGATTCTCAGAGATGGGAAACTTCAAAAGACACACAAGAACCCACACTGGTGAGAAAAACCTTTTGCCTGCTCAGTTTGTGGTCAAAGATTCTCAGAGAAGCGACAGTTCAAAACACATACACAGGTAAGAACCCTCTTTCCTGTTTAGTTTGTGGCAAATATTCTCTCAAAGCAAGCCTTCGACAAGGATGGGATTTGAACCCATGCGTGCAGAGCACAACGAATTAGCAATCCATCGCCTTAACCTCTCGGCCACCTCGTCTTGTGTTGATAAGTCATGTTACGTATGTTGTGCCAAGATACTTTGGATGTGAATGTGAAACCGACGAGGATGTGATATGAAATGATGAGTGGAGAGCACAATGGAGTAGCAACCCATCGCCTAAATATTTCAGCGATCGCATCTCATGCATGAGTTGAATAGGCGACGTGATATGGTATGTACGGTGTAGTATAAGCCGCAAGGTAAAATGATACGATACTTTAGATGTGTAACGAAGAAAAGGTAAGCCACAAAATAAGTGACACTGTAAACAAAGCAAAACGTTTTTTCAATGTTGTCTCACCCCAAATCTTTGGGATCATCGGATCTGCACAGTTGGATAGTTCCACCGACATTTTAACATCAACATTCTTTCATGGGTGTCTTGGCTGAAGATCCTAAAGAAAAGACCCTAAACTTATTGTATGCGATTGCATATTGGTCATGATCGTATAGTGTTGTGGCCGTAGCATCACCGGAACGAATCTGGGTCATGGCGTCAGTAAATTACCTTGCTGAATTTGTCCGTTGTTCACTGTTGCCAAACAGCCTTCTGTTGAACGCAGGCTTCCAGACATTACGTCCACCTATGTTTTAACATCAACTTTATTTCATAAAGTTCTTCCAAATTCATCTTGGTGAAACTCCCTCCCTCAGGTGTTCCCATCTTTTTTTAGGCCTGGCTGCCACGAGGCAGCGGTAGAAACAAAATATGACCCTGAAAGGGCACGCCCAAACCGGCTATGATATTAATCAGAATTCGTTCATCACTAAAATGCAGTCCTCAGGTCCATGTCATATTCGCTACCAATCGGAATGTAACGGACAGATTTATATTCAAATGTCAAATCTCGAACGCCACCGTCGCAGTGGAGGTGAATTACACTCCAAATTCACCTCCACTGCAACGACAAAAGCCTCAATTATTTGCGACACGAGAGATATAGAGCACTTCTGAAATTTGAGAAATCATTTGAGAAATTACAATCGTATTTTCTTTCCCGATTTGTGTCGTTATGAAATCACATGTTTTCAAATAAAACACAGATATGGGATCATTTCCCATTCTCTGATATCAAAAGTACACGTACCAAGACATACAACTGTTTTTACCTTCAATACTCAAAATAGACGCCCAATCGCTGTTTGAAAGAATGTGTTCGATCAGGTACCTACAATCCTGTGCGCCAACAATGTTTTAAGTAAAAAAGACATTAATGAACACAAAATACTCGTTCGTTTAAACCTTCTATTTAGGTTGAGGCCTTCTAAGTATAGTAAATCTATGAACGTCTATTGTTTATATTAGAAGGAATGGTTGCTGCAATTTGAGTGTGAGACCGCCTGTGAATTTGGTGAGACCAGCAGTGGGGTGGCCCGTTTTCACCCAGATTATCAGCTCATTCTTTTTTCTCTTCAGATCGAATAAATCGTTCGCCTTTTACTAAAGATTTCCGTGGGGAGGAACAATAAGAGTCTATCTCTAGCCATTCTCACCAACGGTTTGTTAGAATAGGCCTCTTTGGCACATGTGTTTAGCTGGGTAGCTTGAGCTATGCCGTTATATCGCTGCAACCCTTCTCTTGCTTTATTAGCTTTCTCTTCTCTATGACACCCTTTGCACATATGTAGAATTCGCTCTCAGTTAAGACGACAAGGTCACACGTTATCATACAGATTAGGCAGAGTCGCCTCCTTGCAGGAAGGCGGCCCAGAGTAGTATAAGAGCAGGAACCTTGGCGCTGAGAGAGGGACCTTCTTTCGCATCTGGCAGAAAGGGCTCCACAGCTGTGCATCGATCATTCTGGCATACATTAAAGAGTTAAACTGTGAAGGCTGCCTCTTGGTAATTGCTGTTAGCATATCGAGCATTAAAGATAAAGAACCGGGAACAAACCTAGCAGGTTACAGTACGGAACAGAGTGCTGCTCTTCTGGGCACTAATAAATCGGCAAGCTTGTCTGCTGACTTATTTGTTCACTCTTCTTCACCCGCAGTAATGCATGTAGTTCACGAGGCATATATGTGTCCCCTTTCAGCAGTCTCTATCCAAATACACAGTGTAGGTACCTATTAAAAGGGTAGTCCCGATGAACATGAAAGGCAAAGATTGATCATTCGCAAAGAACTTTCCATGGTCATCATATGTACGAAAGAGTTGGGCCAGAAGACTAGAGCGGAACTTATGCAGAAGTGCATGGACACCACCTTGTTGAAAGAATAAAACCAACACAATGCATGAATTCACGACAAATGATATACCAGCAAATCAGTAGTACTTCTGCTGTTGCCTTTGCGAGACCAGTTCAGATATGCGTTATCACGAATTTATAAATCAGGTGTGTTCGGACCTCCGCAGTGGAGGGAGGCTCTGCTAAACCCCTGAGACCGACTCACCGAACCCCTAGAGTTTGACCGAATCCAGGTTAAGAACCACTGGTTCAAAGGCTGTTATTTCTGCAAAAGGAGGAACTACTAAATATTGATGTCATTTTTCTGTTGGGGTTTCCAAATGTATGCGCCTGCCTACTTTTGTTTAAATAATGATTGTACACTGTCTGCAAATCCTATAAACTTCATTTCAATTCTCAAATATCACTGTGTTGATCACTGCCGTCATCGGCCATGCATGGATTCGGGCCATCTGATTGGTTCCTTTGCCCCCCCCCCCCCCCCTCCCCCATACACACACAGGAATTGGTTAGGACTTAATTAGTAAGTGTTAGGAATCGTTTTGGCTGTCCGTTCAGAGCAAGGAACGAGCCACTAGCCCCACGGGAAGTTGTCATTTTCTGTAAGCTTGCGTGTATGTAAATTTGTCATGGTCCAACGTAAGACTGTTGAGGGTGAATAAAAAATAACTGCAACAAGTTCATTCGGCTATTAACCAGATTCAAACTGGGGTTGCAGCCGCCTCAATGCTATATTATGGCCAACATGCAGTTGCATGTTTAGGGTCTTTTCTCTAGGATCTTCAGCCACGACACTCAAGCAGACCATGAAAGATTGTTGATGTTAAAATGTTGGTGGAACTATCCAATAACTACGCAGATCCGAAGATCCCTAAGTCTCGAGATGAGACAAAATTGGAAAGACTATTGGTTGACAGTGTCTGTGAGTTACTTCAACCCAATAGTTCACAGAAATTACACATAGCTAATGTTGACCACAAAATGGCATGTGAGCTGGCCAGGAGTCCTGGAATCTTCTGATCTGTAGACAGATGCGTTCGTTATCCATTGCTCCACGAGCCCCACGGGAATATGTGGCTTGTAAGCTTTTGCAAAAAATGAAAATAAAAATAAAAAATGGGTGACATTATTTGAATACGCCATGATGCTTTATCCATTGCGCCACTCGCCCTACAAGTTAAGGCTATCGACCGCAAACGTGTGGAAAATCGTCATTGTCCAAAAGATGGCTGTTTAGCAATAGTAAGAAAGGGACAAATTCCACACAGTAATTGGAGTGTGCCATGACTCGGATTCGAACCGGGGTTGCTGCGGCCACAACGCAGAGTACTAACCACTATACGATCATGGCCAACATGTGCATCTTATTAACGCTACTGCGTACAGGCCATGATCGTGTAGTGGTTAATGCTCGATTCGAATCCGGGTTATGGTATAATCAAATGACCTTGTTGAATTTGTCTGCTGGTCACTGTTGCTAAACAGCCTTCCTTTGGACAATGACAGTTTTCCACACAAGTTTACAGTCGATACAGTCTTGTAGGGTGAGTGGCGCAATGGATGACACATGACGGCAGATGTTAGAGATTTGCTTACTCCAACTTATTTTGCAAGAACCACAAGGAGACAGGCAAGTTCTTTTAGACACCTGCAGGTGGAGAGTTCACTCGCTACAGGAATGAAGTCTAAAAGTCTCCTCCCTGCAAGGGCATATTTATTAGGAGGAACAGAGTGGGGGTGGGAGTGGACAGGTTTGGTGAACCCCCGGCCTCTGATAAGATCAGAGCAGGGGGTGTTTTACACTATTGTGGGAAACAGACTCTGCATTGTGAGGGCCAGACGTGATTGATTTAATTATTACATTGTGAGGGCCAGACAGGATTGATTTAATCATTACAGTCTACATTCCAACATAATCCTATGATAAAGATAACCTGGAAAACCCTAACATCTCCCTCCTGTTTTATCATATGATTATGCTACCCCAAACAACAAAGACAAGTAAGAAAAAAACACATATATATGTATAATGAAGAAAGAAGAATAGGAAAAATAAAAACAACAAACAATGATAGCAACACTTTCCAGTGAAGATGAGGCATTACCTTAATACCCCAGATCAAACTTATTGTGTAAGCGAAAAACCTGCTGGCCAGATGTTATTAGCAGGAAAATTCTTACACGGTCCCTTTGCCTAAGACGACCAGAATGCTATCAATAAAAAACAAAAACACAGAAACAGTACATCATTGTATCCATCACTTGCGAAGCATTTTCGATGGTCAAATCATCAAGTTTCTGTAAAACATGCTCAACAGAACAGCATCTACGCAATCCACGTCTCATTATCATTATCACGTCTGTCACGTCTAAGAAGTTGTATATGTGCTCGTGTTTTCGTCAGCTGATGATGTTCTAGTCTGTAGGTGAGGTCTGTCACACACACTGGCGCACACACTCTTGTCCAGTTGGCAGGCAGCATCGGACAACTCCTGTGACCACAAAACCATGATCCGTACTGAACAGGCACGTGCACTCATAGGATGCAGGTGGGGCAGTGCCTCTGAACTTCTGGCTGAAGTAGGTCCCGTCCGATGGTGCAGCCATGTTGGTAGTAGAGCCCTTACACCTTGAAAACAGCTCTCTCATCTTGGCACACAGCGGTGATGTCCAAAGCTCCCATCCAGTTTCCTCCTGGAGAGCAGTCGTCGTTAATGCATTTGTGGGTCCTGCAACCTTGGGTGCAACATGTGTAGTCAGCAAGACTTGGAATGGTCCCTCCCGTCGTGGCTGGCCCAGTTCCTTCCTTTGATGACCTCGATGTAGACCCAGTCTACTGGATTTATGGGGTTGTCGACCTGTGAGGAGGAAAGATCAAGCGGCAGTAAATTTGTCTTTGACACAGTTTGAGCGTCCTGATCATATAATCTGCCAAGGACTGCTCTTCATCTGTTGTTTGCAACTCTCGTAGTCAATTGTAGTGCCCATTTAACTGGCAAATAGGAATGTTTGCGGGAAGAGTTTGAACACTTCCTAATGATTCCCTTTAACCAAAAACTATTTATGACAGGGGCGTTCCCATTTATTGCCTCCTGGTTTAAAAGAGATTGTCTTATCCATGCCTTCTTTGTCCTCACACGCTCGCACCCACACAGGGTGTGAACACACACACACACACACACACACACACACACACACACACACACACACACACACACACACACACACACACACACACACACACACACACACACACACACACACACACACACACACACACACACACACACACACACACGCACCCACGCAGACAAAGAGATTCTAATCCATCTCTCATGTAGCTTCTCTTGATAGAATCTCCTGTTGGTAACTGTATAGCAGACGTTTTAGCATATAATCCCATACTCTGCTCTCTCACTTCTACTTTTTCATGTCGGTGCAGTCGTAGGTGGCCCCTATTGCAGTCATTGTCTTGTTAACTGTCGCCTTGTGACTCCTATGCATGACTGTGTGAATGTCAAAAATTGAACGTACCTAACTTTCTGACCATCCAACCTCCACTGTGGTATAAAAACCCTTACTATTGTATTGAGTAGGTACATTGAGCAACCTAGCTTCCTCCTGACTGCCAAATGTCCTGTTCTAAAATTTATATAACTCGACCTCTACGTCTTAAGCTTGATGAGCCAAAATATAAGATCTTGCTCTTGTTTCCTACCGTTTTAGCCTATTTGTTTTATCCAAATCCGTTCAATCTCTGATTATAATCTGTAGCCCTACGTATTTTTCAAATTTCTATTTATTTATTTATTTATCAAATCTCCTCAGTTCTGTCAAACTCAGTGCACAATGAACCTCCCTTCCACTTTGAACCAAGCTCCACCAAATTTGGGAACGCCGTAGCAAGGAGTGCGATTTGGTTGTCGGACACTCCAAGTCCATATCTTTTTGCCGCACTTCACCCTATCAAGTTGGTGTTCTTTTGTTGTTGCTTCAGAGCGACCCCATCCATCACTCTTGAATGAGTCCATTGTTCAAATGAGTCAATTTTCATCATTGTGAGTTCCTCCGCTTTTCACTGTCTTTTCTCGTCCCCGAGGATGTTGTATTTCCTCCAGAGTGTACTTGTCCTCCTCCAAGCACAACAGCAGTCTTTTCTTGTCCTTCGCCAAAGGTCAAAGGTGCTTCAGAGCCAGGCACCATTTTGTAGTTGTTCACGGCTGCAGGCGAAGACTCGGATTGGGTTTCAGGGGCCCTGACACTGAGAATGACAGGCTGGTTTGAACACTTGTAAGACTATCTCCAAATGTAGCTGCTTCCATCAATTTGCTGGTAATGTTTGTTTACCAAACTTCAAATTCTTCTAATAACAGAGGTCTCGTTTTTATATCGTAAATCCTGCAACTCATCCTATTTTTTTGAGCTACATTTTATCTATAGTTCCAATTTAATCAGACAGTATGTTGTCTTCTGTATCATTATTGAAAATCAACTCATCGAGGTCTGCTTTCCACATCAAGCCCTGATCTGTATGTCTTGACCTCTCACATGTTATTGTCATGCTTGCTCAAAAATGTGACTTAGAGTATGGTGCTGTGAATTCTCAATCTCCCCAATGAAATTGGATCCCACCTCATAGTTCTTATCTTTCTCATGTTCCTGTTAGCCTGCAATTGTCCAAATCAAAAATGTTTTCTTTTAACTGTCTTTCTTTTGAACCTCTAAATCTCTCGTGTTGCTAAACTATCTACACCAGAACAAAAAAATTACCACAATATAACACCAAATGTATTCGAAAATTCATCATAAAGTGTTGTCTTATTACTATCTTCCACTATCTGTCCTACTCGCTCCCCCCCCTTTTGAGGCTTGGCAACGCCCATGCCTCACACCTTGACAAACTTTTTGGGAGAATGCGTTCTTTACTACATACGATTCCATCATCATTTAATTTGACTTTCTTTCCAAAACGCTTCTCAATTTCTCAGTTCACACATCTTCTACATGTGTTACTGGTTCTCCAGTTTTTTTCTAGTTAATTATCAATCCAAAAGCTACGTGTTTCTTTCTAACATTCAACCTGTAATTTCTTTTCATTCAGGCTATCATTCATCAATGTTCATTTGCATCTCACACGCAGTCTCCAAAAAGGAGTCTTTCTATTACATTGGTCCCAATTCATCCAAGCTCACCACACAACATTCATATATCATTTTCAACTCAGGTTTCCTGGTAGAACAATCCACCAATTCAAAAAAACTTAACTATAACAACCAACTGGCAAATTAATCTGAATTTTTTCTTTGTTTTTAAATTTGAAGAACCCAATCTCTCAGATTTAGCTTGCATTTAGAATTTTGTATAATCTTATAACACAACCAATCAATTATTCCTATTAAATGTAGCATTGCAAAATCTTAAATTCACAATTTAGCTTCTTCCAATTCCTGAAAGCATGTTCTGTCATTTTTTTTTTTTTTCGAATTTCTCATGTGGGCTCGACTAGTGTGGATTAGTTTCTGCTTGCAAACAGATTTCTTTTTCCTCTCATTTTTATCTTTCAAAATCATTTCTGTTCTGCGGTGCAAATTGGATAGACCACAGTCTAGCAATTTTTTTTTTATACTAAAACTTTAGCCAATGTTCATCATTTTAACATATACGCACACACATGCACAGCTCTCGCATGCAAAAGGTAGTTCCCAGCAACAATGATTCGTCACAGGCTGGCCATTTCCTGTGGTCGATCATGAGCTGGTCCCTCCCATGCACACGAGGACAGCACATTCTAATTTTATTTATTTATCTTCTAGAAGCAAGTTGCATTTCTTTACCACTTGATTTGCATATTTTAACTTCAGTGTAACACAATTTGAGCTCTAGTCATTTGTAATTTGGGCATACAAACAGCATTGTCATACTTCTTGGATGGACAGGACTTCTAAAAATCTAAAAAAAATTCTAATAATCTGACAATGACATGTTTTGCTGTCATATGGGCATCTATTCTTTCTTTCTCTGTATGAGCATAAGCGGTCAAAGAGGAGGAAGCTTGTCATGCTAAAAATTTGGCTTCTCCTCTGCTATTTCCTCTACCCTTTGATTGATATTGTTTTGCAAAACGACACTCTCGTGCGAAGTGTCCTCGTCTCCCACAGTTCCAACAGTTGTCAGAATCTCGTGGGGGTTTTGAATTATATGGCGGCCTGCGACCTTGTTGGCCTCTACCTCTCCCTCTAACCTCCTGGGACCCTTGGAAGAAGACTGTTGTATCTTCATCTAGTTCATCATCATCATTATCTAGATGAAATACATCAGAACTTTTGCCTTTTTTGATCACTTTTTCAGCATGTCTGGCCCATTGCATAGTTGTTGTCACACTTGCAACATCCACTTCCACCAAATGTTTCCTCACCCAGTTGCCTATTTCAGGGCGGAAATTAGTGAGGAGCGCATTTTTAAGCTGTTGTTGATAAGCACTCTCAGCTGTATCATTGAATGGGATGCCACTATGCACCCTGAATTCTTTTTCAAATCTCAAACGAAAATCATCAGTATCTTCGCCAAGCTTCTGTTTTATTCCTGCCAAATGACCATAATTCGCTCGTCTTTGAAATATAGTTCGCACTCTTTGCACAAGACCATTCCATTGTGCTGCATACTCCCCTCCCAATTGATTTCCCTCAACGGGATAGGGAAAAGGCCCTTGATTATTTCTACCTGTATAATTTCCCCTAACCTTTGCCCAGTCTTTTCCCAAGGAGGACATTGCAGCTTCTCCTGCCTCATGTCCATTCAGTCTATAGGAATGTATAATTCCAGCCATGTCCTCTGCCCATATAGCTGGGTCTTCAGCAACAGGGGTAACCCCTTCAACAGCTTTTCTTGCCTCTTCCAAAGTCCATGGCCGGAAAACATATGTATGTGGGAGTTGGCCTTCCCCTACATTAGGGTTTGGCACCTGTATCATTGGGCACACATCAACCTTGTCCAAATTTTGAGAAAATCTAGCAGCAGTGGTCAAACTTCTTGTTTGTACAGGACTTCTAGTAATGTGACCCTGACTTCTTTTGTTGTTATATGGGGGGGGCTGCAGGTTTGTTAAGCTTGGATACAAGTTTTGTGTACGAGCGGAAGGCCCCTCTTGCTCCTCTGCTCGAGCTGCGCCTTCAGCGTCGGCGGGAGCCGTGGCCGCGGCAGTGCGCCTGCGCACTCCGGCCTCATTGTCTTCCGGCCTGACAAACATAGTCTCAGCCTCATCACCTTTCATCTTTCTATCTTTTGTCTTTTGGATTTGTTCTTTTCTCTCTTGTGAAGCTTTCAACCACACTTTAGCACAATCCAATTATCTTTCTTTTGTTTTCTTTTTCAGTCCATTTTTCTTTTTATCCACACTCTCTTCTAAAACATCAACTACTATCTTCCACACTTCAACTCTCAACTTCCCTTCTACTCCATACTTTTTCTTCCACTTCGGCATATATTGCATGCAATTAAGAAATCTACTCGCCATGTACTTCTCATCTCCGTCAAGAGGTAGAGATTTACCGTTTTTATTTCCCATCTTAATTTTAGTAGCTTAAGGTTTTACAATTTTTTTTTTTTTTCAATTTTTTTTTCTTTGAGGATCCTCAATGCAGGTTTAAATTGACCTTTCAACAAATTACTAGCCTGTTTTATTGCCATGGATCAACGCTAGAACTGCTTCTTAGTCAATTTATCCTACCAGTCACACACTCAATCACACAAACTCCAGCGCTTTTTTAGGCCTATCCAGGGATGGGTGTAAAACCCTCCCAAACAGCTTTGGAAAAACGGACAAAAGAAAAAATCTACGCCCTTCTTCAATTAAGAAAAAGAAGCTCTGTTTTTCTTAGCCCGTTTCTTCCACTGGGACTTGAACCCAAGCTATTCTTTGGCTTGGAAAAACATACAAAGAAAAATCTACGCCCTTCTTTGATTAACAAAAAAGAAGCTCCGTGTTTCTTAGCACGTTCCTTCCACTGGGACTTTAACCCAAGCCAGATCCCTCAGCTCGGAAAAACAGACAAAGAAGAGTCTACACACTTCTTCGATGAACGAAAAAGAAGCTCTGCCTTTCTTAGCCTGTTTCTTCCACTGGGACTTGAACCCAAGCTATCTCCCGTGCACCTCTATGTGTTACGCGTTTAACAACACAACACAATTTCAAGCCTTTAACTTACTTGTCCCCTGGTTCGTTGCACTGCCGGGTCCCGTCAATCCACCTCTGTCAGACGAAGGCAGACCTAAGATGCTGGCCCAGCGAAAAATTTCCTTCCCAGGTCTTTCTTTACCAGGTCCGGCTAGTGGACGCTGGCCCGTCGACGGTGTACAGCGCGTCGTCCTCCGTCAGCCAGATGATGGGTATGAGGGTCCCGGGTTTCGGCACCAAAATGTTAGAGATTTGCTTACTCCAACTTATTTTGCAAGAACCACAAGGAGACAGGCAAGTTCTTTTAGACACCTGCAGGTGGAGAGTTCACTCGCTACAGGAATGAAGTCTAAAAGTCTCCTCCCTGCAAGGGCATATTTATTAGGAGGAACAGAGTGGGGGTGGGAGTGGACAGGTTTGGTGAACCCCTGAAGATCAGAGCAGGGGGTGTTTTACACTATTGTGGGAAACAGACTCTGCATTGTGAGGGCCAGACGTGATTGATTTAATTATTACATTGTGAGGGCCAGACAGGATTGATTTAATCATTACAGTCTACATTCCAACATAATCCTATGATAAAGATAACCTGGAAAACCCTAACAGCAGATTCAAGTGATGAGAATCGAAACAACAGATTCAAGAGACCCAAGGTAAATGAACACAACCCGTTTCGTTTCAATTGACAGCCCATGTGACATGCACCTCAGATGAAATGGGGCTAGTTGATCAACAGCAATGTTTTAACGAAGGGATCATCTGGGAGTTAAACCCCAGACCTCTCACACCCAAAGCAAGATTCATACCCCTAGACCACTGGTGTCAAACTCGAGGCCCGGGGGCCAGTTATGGCCCACCGTATCATTTTCTGTGGCCCGCAACGACAAATTGTGCATTAAATCTATGTCATACTAACATTGCAAATTGTCGGAACTTTTAAGAATCTTCTTAAAATTATTTTTGAAATATGTGAAAAGTTTCCACGAGTCTGATTTGAAAAAGCAATTATTTGTCAGTTTGTTTTGTAGCTTATACTGTATATAATATGAGGCGTTTATTTATTTGGGTTGACAGTCATAATGGCCCGTCGAGGGAAACTTTGACTACAATGTGGCCCGCGACAAAAATGAGTTTGACACCCATGCCCTAGACCAACGAGCCTCAAAGAAAGCTTGCAGACCATGTTACATTCTGTGTAACATTGGCCTGTCAAACACTCCATACAACGATAGACAACAGTGTTTCAAAGAAGAGTCCGTCCGGGAGTTTTACCCGGGTAATCAAAGAACCCTAGGCAAGAATCATTCCCCTGCACCAATGAGCCCCATACTAGACCAGCTGACCCCATTATATTCCGATTGGTAGCCCATGTGACATGGACCTGAAGACTGAATGTCAGTGATTTAAGTCAAGTCAACAAGTCCGATGTCAGCGGCGCGTTGCAGTTCAAATTTTGCTACAGGCCCATATAACAATATATAAACTATGTATGAAATAACAAAAATATAAACAACTATTTTATCGAACCATGCATGTCACTCCAAATCAATAAATCCATCAGAATCTTCGTCTTCCGTGTCACTTGAGAAAAAAAAAAAGAAAAAAAATTGACGCCGGAAAGAATACGTGTGCCACGGACGTCAGACTAGATATATCAAATAAATGTAATATAAACATCAATTTTAACAAACCATCCGTGTCACTCCAAATCATTAAATCCACCGGAATATTCATCCTATGTGTAAAAAAACCCCCAAAATAAACAGCTGTCGATTCCGGACCTACGTGCGGCGCTGATGTCAGCCTCATTTTCAGTTGGCGGCTCCAATTATTCCACAGATCTACATATATAACTATATCGTAGCGTTACAGAAGTACCAGGCAAGACGTGGGTTTGGTAACAGGCCGGCTCTTTATTTCACAAATCAAGAGCGCAACATGTGAGCCAACACACGCAAGCGCCCAGGATCGCTCTTTCCGCCCCCCCCACGCCCTGCTGCCTTCACGGCCTCCCTAAAAAATCGGAAACTACTGAAGTCTAACAACATACACGTTGCTACTCTAAATAAACTACATATCAAATAACTATAAAATAAATAACAAGTTTATCGAATAATCTGTATAACTCCAAATCACTAAATCTCCCGACTTCGGAAGTCAGTAAATGGAACTCATTGTCAGTGAGGCTCCAATTATTCCACAGCCATAGTGCCCCCTCATGCGGTTAAAAAGTGAAAATAACATGTGAAGTGATCAACTATACTAGTAAATAAGTAAAGTGTTAATGATAAAGTAAAAATTTGTGAAAAAATTCACATATAAGTCGCTCCTGAGTAAAAGTCGCCCCCCCACCCAAAGTATGAAAAAAAACCTCGACTTATAGTCCGAAACATACGGTGTATAAATGTGTTATTTATTTATATAAAGGCCAGTCCACGAAAATATTTCTGACACGTAACCGGTCCGTGGCACAAAAGAGGTTGGGGACCACTGATTTAGTAGAAGGTGGCTACAGATGAACGTTTCAGTTCAATTTGAAAAACTTAAAGGTCACTCAAGTTCAGACGCACGCACAACCAATGCAGCTATATAATAACTCTGCTGCAAACATAGGTTAACGCACTTGGGTTGAAAAGCGAACCCCGGTCTTTCACGCAACAAGCAGAGATACTATTCACGATACTAACGAGGAACATGCCCTGTGTTGGGGCAAGATGCACTGCTTGGCGGAAGAAAGGAAAGGGAGGGGACAGAAAGGAGAACGCTCACGGAACACATGCGCATATACCTATTATGTGGATTTTAACCATCTGTAAAGGTTTCTAAAACAGTACTGAAATGGGACAATCTGCTGGTCTGGTTCATATATGCCTGCCTTCAAGTTTAGAGGGCACTACCTTTAGGGGGAGCATTGAAGGTTAGGGTTAAATGTGAGGGGGTTACCGTTAGCGAGTTAGCAGGTTAGGGGTTAATTATTAGGGTTTGGTTATTATTAGGGTTTTAGAGTTAGCGTTAGGGCTTGAAGTTAGGGAATTAGGAGCATTAGGCCAACCAGATTCCATTTATTCCATTAATCACTGACATTCAGTCTTCAGGTCCATGTCACATGGGCTACCAATCGGAATGTAACGGGGTCAGCTGGTCGACTATGGGGCTCATTGGTACAGGGGAATGATTCTTGCATGATTCTTGCTTTGGGTGCATGATTGCCTGGGTTTAGCTCCCGGACAAGCTCCTCTTGCAAACACTGTTGTCTATCATTATGTGGAGCGTTTGACAGGCCAACGTTACACGGAATGTAACATGGTCCGCAAGCCCTCATTCTTGTTCGTTGGTCTAAGGGTATGATTCTCGCTTTGGGTGTGGGAGGTCCTGGGTTCAACTCCCAGACGAACCCTTCTTTAAAACATTGCTGTTGATCAACTAGCCCAATTTAATCTTGGGGGCTAGCCCGAATCCATACACGGTGGATGGCGACAGTGATATTTGAGAAGTGAAAAGAAGTTTATTGGATTTGCAGACAGTGTGCAATCATTATTTCAACAAAGGTAGGCAGGTACATAAATTTAGTAGATCCTCCTTTTGCAGAAATAACAGCCTCTAGACCAGTGGTTCTTAACCTGGGTTCGGTCAAACCCTGGGGGTTCGGTGAGTGGTTTTCAGGGGTTCGACAGAGCCTCCACTGCAGAGGTCCGAACACACTTGATTTATATATCCACATATCTGAACTGGTCTCGCAAAGGCAAAAGCAGAAGTCACACTGATTTGCTGGTATGTCATTTGTTGTGAATTCATGCATTGTGTTTGTTTTATTCTTTGAACAAGGTGATGTTTATGCACGGCTCATTTTGTGCACCAGTAAAAACATCTCTGTCTTGAAAAAAAAAAAAAAAAATCACTAAAGAGGGGTTTGGTGAATGCGCATATGAAACTGCTGGGGTTTGGTACCGCCAACAAGGTTAAGAACCACTGCTCTAGATACTTCCTAAAGCTTCTATAGCTGCTTCTAATGTGAGTGTGGATTCTGGTTGAAGGTATATTGGACCATTCTTCTTGACAAATCTGTAACTCCCATGAACTTCATTTAACTTTTCAAATATCTTTGTCTCTGTCCGTTATATGATATATTTAACTGATATTGCTGATCTGAACAGCCAATGATTTATAAAGGAAAATCTTGAAATTGATTTTGCATACGAATGAAACTTTTGCATATGACCGTATATGACCAAAGGGTTGAGGTCCAACCGAGACTTGAGCTGGGATCACTGGTTTCAGAGTTGAGTGTTCAAGGAACCCTCAGGTGTATAGAAGCATAGGCTTTCATGGGGCAGCACACAAGCAACCATTTCACAATTTCTACCCAGCTATATGACAATATATTTGAGGTCCCACCAAGACTTGAACTCAGAATGCTGGATTCAGTGTCCAGAGTACTTACCATTACACTATGGAACCCTGGCAGTGACAGAAGGAGGGGCATCATTTTTCTAAGCACAATGCACTCTCTAAGGCGCTCATTTTACTAAACTGACAAAATTAGTGGAAGCAGTGATTACACACTCATAGTGCTGTACACAATGTACTGGATTGGAATTTCCAAATTTTTGTTCCAGACAAATGACTACAAATTGTAAGTTCCACCAAGACCTGAGCTTGTATTGCTAGATTCAGAGTGCTCACAATCACACCATGCCAACATTATACGGTAATCTAGAAGAGCATTAGCTTTCGAACCATCCAAGATCTAAAGTAAGTTCCACCAGTTGACATTGTAACTCGGAGAACATGTGATTACTTTATCAAATACTATTTGACCAATTATTTGAGGTACCACTGAAACTTAAAACTCGGATCACTGGATTCAGAGTCCAGAGTGCTAACCATTACACCATGGAATAGACACACACACACGTACTCACACTTACACACACGCGTGCACGCACGCGCGCGCACGCACGCACGCACGCACGCACGCGCGCGCGCGCACACACACACACACACGCACGCACGCACGCACACACACACACACACACACACACACACACACACAGGACAGTGACTCTCATAAACATAGATACAAAATAGTCAGGTGACGCTTTCCCGCCTTTTCCGGACAGTATAATAGCTTGACCTGGAGATGGGGGATGTTGTTACATCTGCTGAAGTGCCGTGTGCATTGACCGCCATTAAACAATCCCAAGATCTTGCCAATAAAGAACAAACCGTTACTCCACATCTTAGTTTTCCTGACCCAGCAACAGACATCATCAACAACATGCAACAGCTGTTGGTGGAATCGAACCCGCACTTTCCTAACTGTGAAGTGGACGTGCTAACCAGTGTACCACCAAGCCGCCAAAGAGCATATAAATATTATTATGTAGAGTCAAATACAAGCCAGATTCCAGATTCAAAACCACCCTTCGACGAGGATGGGAATCCATGCGTGCAGAGCACAGCGGATTATCAATCCATCACCTTAAACTCTCGGCCGCCTCTTCTTGGACAATTTGTGTTGACACATCACATTATGTACGTTGTGCCAAGATACTTTCGATGTGAAGATATTGAAAATCCGGCGAGGATGTGATATGAAATGATGAGTGGAGACCACAATCGGGTAGCAACACATCGCCTGAATATCTCAGCCACTGCATCTCATGCATGAGTTGTATGGGCGACATGATATGGTATGTACGGTGTGGTATAACCCGCAAGGTAATATGATACGATACTTTAGATGTGAAATGATGAAGAGGTAAGCCACAAAAGAAGTGACACTGTCAACAAAGAAAAACGTTTTTTCAATGTTGTCTCACCCCAAATCTTTGGGATTATCGGATCTGCGCAGTTGGATAATTCCACCAACATTTTGACATCAACATTCTTTCATGGTCTGCCTAGGTGTCCTGGTTGAAGATCCTAAAGGTTTTGAACTCATTTTATGCTTCCGCATATAAGCCATGATCGTATAGTGATAAGTACTCTGCGTTGCGGCCCCAGCAACTCCGGTTGAATCATGTTTGCAAAAGTATTACACACAAGCTTGGAAGGTACAACCTATTCCTGGGCAATGGACACAATGGATAATGCATCTGACTACGGAACAGAAGATTCTAGTTTCAATTCCTCGCTACCTTATATGGCACATTTTGGTCAACATTAGCTATGTGCACTTGAAACTTATGCATTGAAGTGACTTAAGGACACTGTCAAGTTTTTCCAATGTTGTCTCATCTCAAGTCTTTGGAAGTCTGATAGTTCCACCAACATTTTAACATCAACATTCTTTCATTTTATGCCTGGGTGTCCTGGCTGCAGATCCTAAAAAAAGACCCTAAACTCATTGTATGCTATTGCATGATCGTGTAGCGTTGTGGCCGCAGCATCCCCGGAACAAATCTGGGTCACGGCCTAATTAAATTACCTTGCTGAATTTGTCCATTGTTCATTGTTGCCAAACAGTCTTCTGTTAAACACAAGCTTCCAGACATTACGTCCACCTATGTTTTAATATCCACTTTATTTCATCTTTTTTTAGGCCTGGCTGCCACGAGGCAGCGGTAGACATACAATTATGACCCTGAAAGAATACGCGCAAACTGGCCATGATCCATCCATCCATTTTCTGAACCGCTTAGTCCCCACGGGGGTCGCGGGCGTGCTGGAGCCTATCCCAGCCGTCATCAGGCAGTAGGCGGGGGACACCCTGAACTGGTTGCCAGCCAATCGCAGGGCACACAGAGACAGACAACCAATCGCACTCACACTCACACCTAGGGACAATTTGGAGTCTTCAATCGGCCTACCAAGCATGTTTTTGGAATGTGGGAGGAAACCGGAGTGCCCGGAGAAAACCCACGCCATGATATTTATCAAAATTCGTTAATCACCGAAATGCAGTCCTCAGGTCAATGTCATATTCGCTACCAATCGGAATGTAACGGCGTCAGCTAATTTGATACAGGGCTCGTTGGTCGAGGGGCATGATTCTCGCTTAGGGTAGGAGAGGTCTCGGATTCAACTATCGAATGAGGCCTACTTTGAAACACAGCTGTCTCCCGTTCTCTGCCATTTTCGACAGGCCAATGTCACATGCGCATCATTTACAGGCTGCATTTGTGTGACACGTGATGTTTCGGGTGGTAGCTACACTGAATACAACATGAAGGCCGTGCAGCACATAGTGAACACGGCTGGTAAGATTAATGGTGCTTCATTCCCCTCCCTGAAGGACATTTACACCTCCCATCTCACCCGCAAGGCAACCACGATTGTGAGTGGTGTGAGTCACCCCGTTCACTCATTGTTTGATCTTCTGCCCTCTGGGAAGAGGTACAGGAGCCTGCGCTCCCGCACCACCAGACTCACCAACAGCTTCATACTTCAGGCCGTTAGGATCCTGAACTCTCTCCCCCCTTCTGCGTAGCGTCCTGTATTTTTGCGCTATATTCTGACTGTCTGCTGTATGCACACTTGCTCCATTTTTGCTCCTCGTATTTATTATATTATTTGCTTATTTATCATTTATTTATCTGTCAGGCGCGGAGCAGGGAGAGGACTCGAATGCAGAGTTTCCAAAGTCCAAAGATGTGTTTATTTTCTCCAATGGCAGTAGTAACAAAAAGCGCCTCAATATGAGGGAAAAAAGGGGGAAACTAAGGCGCCTCGAACCGAGAGAGAAAAAGGGGAAATCAAAGCGCCTCGAACCGAGGGAAAGACTATAACGAAGATAACTATGTAACCAAGTTAACATAGGTGATCAAAGTCGTTCAAAGAAGGCTTCTACGTGGAACTCGAGGGTTTCGTGATCGCTAGTGTTCTGAGCAAGGCAAGACGCACTGGCACTGGACACAGGGAAAGGCGCGGGTTATATGGACACAGGAGGGGAACACAAGTGAAGACAGTTGGTCATTGGCGCAGGTGCACACACTTGGAATCAGGGAGTCACGTGACCGGACGCACAGGGGAAGGACACACCGACTGGAACGAGAGGAAAATTACACAATAAAACAGGAAGTGACCAGGACGACACATGACAGCATGACATCATCACTCTTATTTATTCATTGTTTACTTGTATGTATATTGTGTACTATGTCTTGTCACCGTGGGATAGTGGGAACGTAATTTCGATCTCTTTGTGTGTCTTGACATATGAAGAAATTGACAATAAAGCAGACTTTGACTTTTGACTTTGAATTTAGACATGGCTAAGAACTACCAAATGGAATGTATCAGACTCAGCATGATTCCATCTGAATTAGTGAAAGAAGCCAATTTTCACCCAGTCTCAAATCAGGTACCACAACATAATTGCAGCACAAAATCGTTTTAATGTGTCATGGACTTTGCATAGGAACCAACAATGACAAGAAATAGTAGAAGAAGCTTTTTCCACCCAGTCTCAAACTGGGGATCGTTCACGTGTTAGGCCAGTGGTCGGCAACCCAAAATGTTCAAAAAGCCATGTTGACCCACCCCCCCCCAAAAAAACATACCTGTCTAGAGCGGCAAAAATCTAAAAACTTTTTATAAGGCAATATAGACTGTCAATACATGACCTGTATGCCTACTATTAAAATAATTAAGTAGGCTACAAATACAAAGCAACAAAGCGACGCAAGACGTTGCCTCTGGATACCCAGCAGACTTTGTTGAGCAGCAGGAGATCGGCATATTCGCTCTCAACTTCATCTAGCAATTCACGGAACTGGTGGTGGTTTAATGCTTTTGCGATTGTTTTCTTCACAATTTGGATGACAAGGTTCATTACCTCCATACAATCTGGTGGGAATGTTTACGCACACAGCGCCTCTTGGTGCCCTATGCAATGGAATGCAAACAAATTTCGATCCAATGCTTTCTGTCGTAAGGTCACAAACTTTTGCGACCCTCTCAAACTTGGTGTGCCGTCTGTAGGGTCTGAAATCAGATGGCCAGTGTGTATCGCTGTCATTTAAACACTGCAGCACAGCCTCGCAGATGTCCTCCCCCCGTGTTTGGCCTTTTAGTGGTATCAATTTCTTCTTCAAGATTCAAGATTCAAGAGTTTTTTATTCGCCATGTTTGAGCGTGCCAAACAAGGAATTTGACTTCGGTAAATCACAGCCTCTGTTCAACATTTAGGTGACTAACAACAACACTCAGGACATGTGAAAAATGAAAGATATTCTCAAACATCCCCTGATCCTAAACTGATCTTAAACTCCCAAGAGGGCAAGGAAAAACTCAAAACTCCAGCTAGGGGAAATGAGAAACCTTGAGAAGAGACCACAGATGGGAGGGTCCCTCTTCTAGGATGACCAGGCTGCAATGGATGCAGAGAGGACACATAGTACAAACAGTGTAGACAAAAAGGTGTGGAAAGCGGGATGTTATTGCACAGTAATGACTCTGAGACTCTAAGAGTGGTGTGAGTTCATCAGAGCGACAGCCTGGGGGAAGAAGCTGTCTCTGTGTCTGCTGGTTTTAGTGTACAGAGCTCTATAACGGCATCCGGAGGGGAGTAGTTCAAACAGGCTGCAACCTGGGTGCGAAGGGTCTGTTGAGATGTTACTTGCACGTTTCCTGGTCCTGGACAGGTACAAGTCTCGGATAGATGGGAGGTTGATTCCAATTATCTTTTCTGCAGTCCTTATTGTCCGTTGCAGTCTGTGCTTGTCTTGTTTGTAGGCCGATCCAAACCAGACAGTGATGGAGGTGCAGAGGACAGACTGGATGATGGCAGTGTAGGCGTCGCACTCGGGCGAGACAAAAAGAGCTAGGGAGAACAAGGCACTAACAAAAAGCGTCGCTCTGTGGCGAGACAGAAAAGAGGAATCTTACTAGGACTTAGGACGGCAAGGAATCGCTGGTGGTTGGGACGAGGCAAGACACACTGGCACAAGACAAGGGGAAGACACGGACTAAATACACACAAAAGGGCTGGGAAACAGGTGCTGACAATTAGCGTCAACCACACAGGTGCACACAATTGGGATCAGGGAATACAAGACAACAGAAACAGAGGAAGGGACCACGAACTGAAACTGAAGGGATGACAAAATAAAACAGGAAGTGAAGTTACGACACCGACAAGACAGAAATCCGGAAAATAAACGTGACCGCATGACATTCCGCGCTTTATTATCTACCGGGCTGCAACAAAACTTGCAGCAGTAGTAGAGTTTGGAGATGCAATCCTTTTCTTGAAACAGTTTTTTCGTTCCTCAAATTGCACCTTTCCTCTCAGTTCCAACTGGGTGATCAGAAGCAAATTTAGCATGCTTTAGCTGAAAATGTCACTCCAAATTGCTCTTTTTGTCATATTTGACAACTTCTCATTGCAAATCAAATATTCAGGCAATCCTTCAGCATTGGCAATGAAAGCAAATGGTTGAGTCCATTCTTTCTTAAACCCTCTGTTCTTATCAGCAATCTTTCTCTTTTTGCCTTTAGAATCCATGGCCCGTCACTCAAACACCTGTTTGTTTACAACTCGCCTGTGCTGTGTCGCTTGGTATGACGCAATTTTGCGCCATTCTGATATTCAGTATTTTTAATATATTCACAACTACATACATTTTCTACAGAATAAGAATGTTTGTGTCATGATTACCATCTAAAAACCATATTTAAAAAACACAAAAAACAAAAAAAAAAACATATTTTTCCATTTTCATGCATTTTTGCAAAAGCTCCAGGTAGCAGCTAGGATTGTGCTAAAGCGCTGCATGAGGCTCTGATAAGATGCACTCACTGAATGTCTTCTTGGTTGGATTAACTGGAGGCAGCTCTGGAGTGGGTCTGCAATCAGCTAGCCAAGCCAAGAAGTAAAGAGTTGGCTTGACAGTTGAAGGAAAAAAAAAAATGCAAACACAGATTAGAGGCTGGTTCGTCCGACATGTGGTCAGGTGACCATTGTAGCGGAGTGTCGCACACCTGGCTGTTGCTGACTCAGAGACCTTCTGGCTCCTGTTTGCCGAAGTGTCCCTGGCACACTTTGCAAAGCAGACAGCACTGACAAATATATTTAGAAAATGTTGTTTCCACTCAGTCTCAAAGAGGGGGTGTTTCCAGCTGAGAAGAACACGATGACTACTACGCTATGGAAACTGCTGTGACGTCCAAAGCATTTTGAGAAGCCCGGCAAAAGTTCAACAAAAGTGAGTGAAGAAAAAAGCAGGCACTTGTGAACTTTTTGATTTGCTTTTCAAAAGTGTGCCAGCAAAAACTATTTTTTCATACAAAGAAATAAACTCCGCGTCGGGGAGATGAAGCCCGATTTGCCAAGCCGATATTGAATACCGTAATTTCCGGTGTATAAGCTGCACCGGTGAATAAGCCGCACCAGCTAAAATTCGGGGAAAATTTATTTTTTTTCTTACATAAGCCGCACGTGCACACGAGTTTTTTACAAAGAAAGACAGTACACAGAAATCCTTTTTGAAGTTTCAATAACATGCTTTAACATGTCTTTCTAAACATTGCCTGTGACGCAGCAGCAGTATCGCAGCAACACGGAAGTGTGCACCTGAGTTATCAACAAAGAAATACTGGACACAGAAAGCTTTTTTAAAGTTTTAATAACATACCTTAACATTTCTTTCCAAACACTGCCTGTGACGCAGCAGTAATACCGCAGCAACACGGAAGTAACACAGCACTAATAGGGTTTGATTAAATAAAACATACCGGTAAAAGTCACTGAGACGCGGCGGTAACACAGCAGCAACACGGTAGCAGAGCACTAACAGGGCTGGTTAAAGTAAAAGTAAAAAAAAGAGCTTCATCGTCTTCATCTTCCTCCTGTGCACTGAAACCGTCGAAGTCTTCCTCCTCAATTTCCGATTGGAATAGCGTTAGATATCCTTCGCCACACACTTTCTCAATATCTCTTTCGTAGTCGTTTTTATCCATTTCTTCTGGCATTTTCCATGATGAGGGTCTGTTCATGCTCATCTTATTCATGCACGAAGCGCTAAATTACATTAAACTTGCGAGCGACACGAGTAGACGGGACCACGAAATAAAGAAAAGGGTGCCGCAACACAATGTCATCAACATCGACTGCCTTTAGCTTAAAAGCGGCATCATATGCATTTCTTTTTTCCCCCATAATGACGGTTTGTGTATAAAAGCTTCCTTTCAGTAATGTCCGTCTTGATCGCGTTCTGCGTGATGCGCGAAATGTTGTGAACACAAACCAGCACGTCTTCTTCGGCACATTATCTCTTCTTCGCCCGTCTCGCTCTTGCTTCCTGCGAGAGCGCCCCCTGGAGGCCGGAGGCCGTAAAAATCCATAAGTACGCCGCGCCGCCATTTAAGCCTCAGGGTTCAAAGTAACCTTCTGAATAAAATGCATTAAAAGTTCACATTCATTACAACTTGTTTTTGGTGAGCATAATTGAATTTAAATGCTGATTGATTGGGTTTTAATACAATGCAGATGGTCCAAACAGCGCCACTGCTTTGTGTAATCTCTGAGTCACATGGCAGAGTAAGAGAAAAGGTTTAGAGCACAGGTGTCAAACTCAAGGCCCGGGGGGCAGGTACGGCCCGCCACATCATTCTATGTGGCCCACGAAGACAAATTGTGCATCAAATTCGTGTGTCATTACTAGAATTGCAAATTGTCTTCACTTTTAATAATATCTTTTTTAAAAAATATTTGACCAGTTTTTACTAATCTGATTTGAAAACGAGTCATCTGTCAGTTTGTTTTGTAGCTTTTACTATATATAATTGTGTTAAGAGTAAAAGTGATCAAGTCGTCACAAAAATCACGAATTTTTTTTTTTATATAGGCCGCACCTGACTATAAGCCGCAGGGTTCAACATTTTGGAAAAAAGTCGCAGTTTATACACCGGAAATTACGGTAGTTTCGCTAAAGGGTACCTGATTTGAGACTGGGTGAAAACCATTCGCACTTTTGTTGAAATTTTGCCAAGCTCTTCAAAAGGCTATACATGTAGTGTAGTTTCCATGGTGTAGTGGTTGTCATGCGGTCGCGTTTATTTTTCCGGTTTTCTGTCTCGTCGGTGTCGTAACTTTACTTCCTGTTTTATTTTGTTATCCCTTCCGTTTCAGTTCGTGTTTCCTTCCTCAGTGTTTGGTTGTCGAGTCTGACTCTCGGCTCCTGCACGAGCATTTTTATTAAGAGAAACAGGGTGGGTGTAAGAGTGGATTGAATAGAGAAAGCCCTTGACCTCTAGTCAAAACATAGCAAGGGATGTTTTACGACTTTGTGTAGGAAGGGATAAGCGATAGGGATAAATAAGGGATAAATAATATTATTTATTACAGGTTGCAGTCAAAGTCAAAGCAACATAATCATACGATAAAGATAATCTGGAAAACCCTGACACACCCTGTAGTTGTCACTTTTGGAAAAGACGAGCGTCCCTCCAATCATCGCCGGTGACGGGTTTTTCAGGCTCTGGAGACAGGACCTCATGTCAGAAATGTCATCGTGAGTCGCGTTTGTTTCTGCGCCGGAGCCGTTCGTTCCCTTTGCATCCAAAGAATCTCAAAGGCGGATTATTTGTGTCGACAGGAGAGAGATTTGCTGCTACGATACCGACGTCGAGAATCTCTGAGGAGGAACAAAGCGTGAGGTCCTGCAAGGTGAGTCTGTTTGTTTGCGGCTGCTTGGTGTTGCGCAAGATGAAATGGCCTTTTTCTCGCTATCGTTCCTCTCGTCGATTCATCGTGAGGTGTCGCTTCAGTTTGTTCAGAGAGATGTTTGCTTCCGCGCCCGCAGGTCATCGAAACATTTTACGGCTACGACGAAGACGTGTTGGTGGACTCGGACGGATCGTCCTTGTCTTTTCACACCGACAGAACCCCCGACACGGAACCCGAAGAGGTAGCCCGCCATTTCTGCCAGCGTATTGGCGCCAAACATTCCTCTTCAGCCTGGAATCGGACTCGTCTTTGCGTCGCGGGTGCTTTGTCGCCGGTCTGACTGATTCTGGTACTAGTGCTGTGTTGCATTGGTGTGTGCATGAGGAGGCGGAGCTTCGCTACCGCCAGCTGACGCAAGAATATCAAGCGCTGCAACGAGCCTACGCTCTGCTAGCCCAGACCAGCGGAGGGGACTACGACGCCGAGAAGGAGATCAAGGTGGCGCCCCTTCCCGCAACCCCCGGCCGGGTCGCAGCCTCCCCGTTCTCACCCAGCCTCGGGTGTTCTCTGGTCTGAAAGGAGGAGGAGGAGCCTCCCTCCTCCTCCTTTCAGACCAGAGAAAAGCTGATGGTAGTGTCAAACGCACCTCTTTCAATAAGGTGCCCCCGGCTTCCCGGTAACGGGTTTGTCTTAGCCGGGTTCGGAGATTCGTCCGTAATCTAACCACCCGAGTTAAATTAACTCCACCGGAATCAATCTAATTTCTGTACGACGCCAATCCCTCTCAAGTCACCCTAAGCTCGAGCCGAGTAACTCAATTCGAGGCAAGACTTCGAAGTGACCGCATCGTATTGATGGCTCCCCGCTAATGTTTGAAGTTCTTATTATGTTACGGATATTTTTAGATGTCTTTGTTAAGACCTCAGGGATTCGTTTGTATAGCGCACCCTAGCACTAGTTTTGCCGAAGTAAATGTTGATATGGGTCCGTTCTACTTGGTCGCTCAAGCAGCGAGCCGACCAACTTGTTTATTCGAAAGAGAATCGAATTAATAAAAGTGTGACAATAATAGCATTTAAGGAGAAAATTAATGCACTTTACGTTATTAATTCTAACTTCTTATATGTAGATCTAGCACTTAACTGTCGGAGTGCTTCACCCCACTTGATTGCTTTAAAAAGAATAACAACTTTCTTAAAACGAATAAAAATGTCTTACTCTATTTAGATTTGCCCAGTAATTAATTTGGAAGGCAAGTCTATTTTTCGATCGTGTCCTGTTTAACTTTTGACGCGGCCCGACAAAATTAAGAACTGGGCCGCGCCCGACGGACAATCGAAATACTTTTATCCTTCACCAACTCAAATGATCTATTTTAACCATCGTCGTTATTTTATTTAGAGGAAGTAAATTTTCAAACGAATTCACTTTTGACGAAATTCACTCTTCCCTTAAATATCTACGAAAGTTATTTAATTCTCTAACATGTTCGGAGTTACTTTTTACGCGGCCCGTCAAAAGGGGAAACGGGCCTGCGCCCTTCAAATAATTAAATTACTTTCAGTTCTACACCAAACCAATAATCCGATTCAAACACTTCCGTTAATTTATTCAGACGAAGCAAACTTTCAAACGGATTGAAATTCACTCGTGTCTCAAATAACTACGAAAGTTATTCAATTCTCTAAAATTGTCTGATGTTACTTTTATTTATTACGGTCCTATGTTATACCATAATAACCCCCCGCACATTAATCAAATTGTCAAATCAACCCCGAACCATCGATTGTACATTCAGTACAAATCAGCGCACAACAAAGTAGATGAATATACACAACACATTTATTGAAGAAACATGAAATAGAATTACAAATCTTAATCACTCCAGAAACCGAACAATTTCACCCACTGATACCCGTGTTAATAAAATCATTCAATCCCAGAACAATTCGATTGCAAAACACAGTTCATGAAAGAGGGAATCAATTTTTAGCCAAGCAAAGAAATCAAGAAGTAAAAATCACATTTGTGCTTCTCCAAACAATTTATGTCACGCCACTATTCTCATAGTGACGGGTCCCTTGATCGAATTGACTAACAATATTGCTTTAAGCTGTTACAGAATACATTTTTAGCCAAGCAAAGAAATCAAAAAGTAAAAATCACATTTGTGCGTCCATGCGTGACTCACAATCCGACACCGTGTTCCTGTTTTATTTCTATTTTAACTTGCTTAGCTTATTTTGGCCCCTTTTTTGGTCTCATGTTTTGGTCTGGCGCCATCTTTTGGACAAATTTGGAATTTCAGCTCTGCCAATTTATTCCTGTGAACAATCCATATTTTACCATTTGCACCATCTCTTCCCCCCATGTTACATGACAGTAGAAATGGGTCACTATCAAAGCAGAGTAGCAGATCTGGAGTCAGCGCTGAAGCAACAAGGACAGGTAAGCTTATCAATGAGCACACCTTTTTCTCAGACAAAATAGCTACATTCTTCAGTCACTCATTCGTCTGGCATTACTGGACCAACCCCCCCCCCCGAACGTGGCTGGGAAAATGCGGAGAAAAGCAAATGTCATTTTCCAGTCAACCAAAGAATTTGTGGATGAAAATGACACAACATTCCAAAGCTGTCCACGCGTTTGTCTCTTCTAGAATGTCAAGTGGGTGGAGGAGAAGCAGCTGCTGCGTCAGAGCAATCAGCAGTTGGCCGAAAAGGTGACGGAAAGAAAGGCGCTGGGCGGAGTCGCTTGGCGTCACACCCGTCCGGAAGCCCCGCAGATGAGGTCTGACTGTCTTTTTAGGTCAGGCGGATGGAGGCGGAAGAAGCGCGTCTGAAAGAGCACATCCAGGATATCCGAGACCAAAACGAACTGCTTGAGTTCCGCATCCTGGAGCTGGAGGTGGGAAGACTCGCACAAGCGTGTTGAGGCCAGAGATGTGACGGACGGACGGACGGACGGACGGACGGATGCATGCCTCTGCCTTTCAGGAGAGGGAGTGGCGCTCCCCCGTCTTGAAGTTTCTGCAAGTCCGTTTCCCATACGGCCTCAGCCCTTTGCAGATCTACTGCGAGGCCGACGGCGTGAGCGTACGTAAGGCGTCCCTCGCAACCCTAACCTTAACCTGAGGTCCCAGAACACCTTACATTGCTCCTTGCGCCTTTCCCCAGGACATCGTCATCAGTGATCTGATGAAGAAGCTGGACATCCTGGGCGATAACGCCGTAAGTGTATGTCGAACTCCTTATGTTCGCACTCCACGAGACTCGGCGGCTCAAATGTGACTTTTGGAAGGCTTTGCGCTGAAAGAAGCTTGTTGACGCTGTGCCTTTGGGCTCTTGCAGAATCTCACCAACGAGGAGCAGGTGGTCGTGATTCACGCCAGGACCCTTCCCACCCTAGCCGAGAAGGTAACGCGCACACTCTCGCATTCTGCTTATGTGACAGCAGCCTTTCCTCAGTGGTTAGAATACATCAAAGTGACCAAGTCAGCACTTCAACAGAAGATGTTGGACATTGAAAGTGAGAAGGTAGACAGACACGCGACATCAGCCAAGGGGAACTCGGGGCAATGTGCCCCAACAATTCTGACCTTGAGCTGTGCTAGGATATGTTCTGCAACCAGAAGGGCTACCTGGATGAAGAGTTGGACTTCAGGAAGCGTTCCATGGACCAGGCTCATAAGGTAAGCCGCCCTCAAATCTCCCGCCGGACCACTGATGGACGAGGATTGCGGCCCAGAGGATCATGGAGCTGGAGGCCATGTTGTACGAGGCGCTACCGCAGCGGGACTGCCCCGCCACGGACGGCGAAAAAGCCAGCCACGCTGGCGTGAATGACGTGCTGACGGCGGATCAGAGACAAGAGCTTAGGAGCGCCGTGGACCAATGGAAGCGAGCCCTGATGTGGGAGTTGAGGGAGCGCGACGCTTGCATCCTCCAAGAGAGAATGGATCTGCTGCACAGCGCGCAACAGGTAAGGGCCCAAAGCCAGCCCGGCACGTACTTGCACGCTTACTGGCTTTTGAAGGCTACTTTCCATTTGTCCGTCCTAGAGGAACAAAGACCTGAAAGAATTCATCGAAGCTCAGAAGAGACAAATCAAACAATTGGAGGAGAAGTTTCTGTTTCTCTTTCTAGTCTTCTCCTTGGCCTTCATTCTGTGGCCCTAACACCAGCTGGTGAGTGAGCTCCAGCGGCACCGCACTCGACACCTCCAATACACTGCCAGCCGGTCTCAGACGTTGGCAGACGCTCCGATGCCGACGTATACCCCCCGCCACGGTGACAGAGGCACCGCGTCACACCGGCGCTCATCCAATCAGAAGGCAGGAAAGGCAAATTCACATGCAGGGCACTCTTGAACCAGAAGAGAGCGCCACAAAAAACGGTTGTTGCCCCAAACGCGCACTAAAAAGGGTCAGAATGACAAGAGTCCCACCGGCCAGCCGGGGCCACCCGTCCATCCATTTCTTCAGGGGGGGAAAAAATTGGAGTCACCGGTGAGTACATTTTGCATTTAGCTCTGCTTTTCTGCTTCTGTCTTCAAGTGTGTGGCATCCTGCGACCAAAGATTCAGCCAACCCCAAAGCGGTTGACCTCAACGTCCCGCCACCATTCCTACCAGAGCAGGTGACGTGATGCTTTGGACATCCTTCCGTCTCAGATGCCCAAAAGTACTCTTTGCCACATCTGCGGCAACCGCTGTTTTGTTTAGTAGATTTACAGTTGTTATGCATTGGCATAATGGTGTGCACTCAAAATAGATTTAAATAAATTAAATATTTCTTCTGCCCACTCCCTTTTAAACAAGTTAACTCTGCCCACGTCCATTGACGTCTTGTCTGCGTCACGTGACCACGACGTAGCGACGTCATATAGTAACCGCTGTTTTGATCAGTAGACTTACAGTTATTATGCGTTGACATAATGGCGCACTGGTTAGCATGGCCACCTCTTAAGCATGATGTTGCGGGTTCGACGCCTGATCAATGTTAGCATGGAGTGAGCTGAAGTGCATGGCGCTGAAGATTTGAATCTTTGAAATGCGCTGAGGTCTGACATATCAGGCAGAATGGTTTGCCATCACGTTCAACAAAAAATAGAAACTTTCCCACTCTGATTAAAACGTCCTGTGTTCATCTACGTATTTTCGTTTTGCTGTGCATCTTTTCCCTGCCATTTCGAGAGCCCGATTGACACTCATAGTTTAAAGAAATGTGTTTGCCCATCCTACTTTGTGGAATTTCACCACATGCGCTTTTGACCAAAATACCAAATTGAACTCAAGTGAAGCCAACACGCACAACCCCCCCCCCCACACACACACACACACACACACACACACACACAAATGTTGATATGAACATAAAAGAGCCGCATGCGGTTCGGGAGTTGCGACTTGGCCAAACCTGTACTATACAACTTTATTTGTATAAAATTTTCACAACAGCTGTCACACAAACAAAGCGGGAAAAACCGAAGACGTGCGTGTTCCGCCCACGCTGGATTTATTTGCACCTTTGAAAAGACACCGTATTGCCGCAGATGTGGCAAAGAGTACTTTTGGGCATCTGAGACGGAAGGATGTCCAAAGCATCACGTCACCTGCTCTGGTAGGCATGGTGGTGGGACGTTGAGGTCAACCGCTTTGGGGTTGGCTGAATCTTTGATCGCAGGATGCCACACACTTGAAGACAGAAGCAGAAAAGCAGAGCTAAATGCAAAATGTACTCACCGGTGACTCCAATTTTTTTCCCCCCTGAAGAAACAGCTGGACGGGTGGCCCCGGCTTATTCTGACCCTTTTTAGTGCGCGTTTGGGGCAACAACCGTTTTTTGTGGCGCTCTCTTCTGGTTCAAAAGTGCCCTGCATGTGAATTTGCTTTTCCTGCCTTCTGATTGGATGAGCGCCGGTGTGACGCGGTGCCTCTGTCACCGTGGCGGGGGGTATACGTTGGCATCGGAGCGTCTGCCAACGTCTGAGACCGGCTGGCAGTGTATCGGAGGTGTCGAGTGCGGTGCCGCTGGAGCTCACTCACCAGCTGGTGTTAGGGCCACAGAATGAAGGCCAAGGAGAAGAATAGAAAGAGAAACAGAAACTTCTCCTCCAATTGTTTGATTTGTCTCTTCTGAGCTTCGATGAATTCTTTCAGCTCTTTGTTCCTCTAGGACGGACAAATGGAAAGTGGCATTCAAAAGCCAGTAAGCGTGCAAGTAAGTGCCGGGCTGGCTTTGGGCCCTTACCTGTTGCGCGCTGTGCAGCAGATCCATTCTCTCTTGGAGGATGCAAGCGTCGCGCTCCCTCAACTCGCACATCAGGGCTCGCTTCCATTGGTCCACGGCGCTCCTAAGCTCTTCTCTCTGATCCGCCGTCAGCACGTCATTCACGCCAGCGTGGCTGGCTTTTTCACCGTCCGTGGCGGGGCAGTCCCGCTGCGGTAGCGCCTCGTACAACATGGCCTCCAGCTCCAGGATCCTCTGGGCCGCAATCCTCGTCCATCAGTGGTCCGGCGGGAGATTTGAGGGCGGCTTACCTTATGAGCCTGGTCCATGGAACACTTCCTGAAGTCCAACTCTTCATCCAGGTAGCCCTGCTGCTTCCCCTTGGCTGATGTCGCGTGTCTGTCTACCTTCTCACTTTCAATGTCCAACATCTTCTGTTGAAGTGCTGACTTGGTCACTTTGATGTATTCTAACCACTGAGGAAAGGCTGCTGTCACATAAGCAGAATGCGAGAGCGTGCGTGGACGTGCGCGTTACCTTCTCGGCTAGGGTGAGAAGGGTCCTGGCGTGAATCACGACCACCTGCTCCTCGTTGGTGAGATTCTGCAAGAGCCCAAAGGCACAGCGTCAACAAGCTTCTTTCAGCGCAAAGCCTTCCAAAAGTCACATTTGAGCCGCCGAGTCTCGTGGAGTGCGAACATAAGGAGTTCGACATACACTTACGGCGTTATAGCCCAGGATGTCCAGCTTCTTCATCAGATCACTGATGACGATGTCCGGGGGAAAGGCGCAAGGAGCAATGTAAGGTGTTCTGGGACCTCGGGTTAAGGTTAGGGTTGCAAGGGACGCCTTACGTACGCTCACGCCCTCGGCCTCGCAGTAGATCTGCAAAGGGCTGAGGCCGTCTGGGAAACGGACTTGCAGAAACTTCAAGACGGGGGAGCGCCACTCCCTCTCCTGAAAGGCAGAGGCATGCATCCGTCCGTCCGTCCGTCCGTCCGTCCGTCCGTCACATCTCTGGCCTCAACACGCTTGTGCGAGTCTTCCCACCTCCAGCTCCAGGATGCGGAACTCAAGCAGTTCGTTTTGGTCTCGGATATCCTGGATGTGCTCTTTCAGACGCGCTTCTTCCGCCTCCATCCGCCTGACCTGAAAAGACAGTCAGACCTCATCTGCGGGGCTTCCCGACAGGTGTGACGCCAAGCGACTCCGCCCAGCGCCTTTCTTTCCGTCACCTTTTCGGCCAACTGCTGATTGCTCTGACGCAGCAGCTGCTTCTCCTCCACCCACTTGACATTCTAGAAGAGACAAACGCGTGGACAGCTTTGGAATGTTGTGTCATTTTCATCCACAAATTCTTTGGTTGACTGGAAAATGACATTTGCTTTTCTCCGCATTTTCCCAGCCACGTTCGGGGGGGGGGGGTGTTGGTCCAGTAATGCCAGACGGATGAGTGACTGAAGAATGTAGCTATTTTGTCTGAGAAAAAGGTGTGCTCATTGATGAGCTTACCTGTCCTTGTTACTTCAGCGCTGACTCCAGATCTGCTACTCTGCTTTGATAGTGACCCATTTCTACCATCAGCTTTTCTCTGGTCTGAAAGGAGGAGGAGGGAGGCTCCTCCTCCTCCTTTCAGACCAGAGAACACCCGAGGCTGGGTGAGAACGGGGAGGCTGCGACCCGGCCGGGGGTTGCGGGAAGGGGCGCCACCTTGATCTCCTTCTCGGCGTCGTAGTCCCCTTCGCTGGTCTGGGCTAGCAGAGCGTAGGCTCGTTGCAGCGCTTGATATTCTTGCGTCAGCTGGCGGTAGCGAAGCTCCGCCTCTTCATGCACACACCAATGCAACACAGCACTAGTACCAGAATCAGTCAGACCGGCGACAAAGCACCCGCGACGCAAAGACGAGTCCGATTCCAGGCTGTTAGGGTTTTCAGGTTAGTTTGATCCTATGATTATGTTGGAATGTAGACTGTAATGATTAAATCAATCCTGTCTTGCCCTCACAATGTAATGATTAAATCAATCACGTCTGGCCCTCACAATGTAATAATTAAATCAATCACGTCTGGCCCTCACAATGCAGAGTCTGTTTCCCACAATAGTGTAAAACACCCCCTGCTCTGATCTTATCAGAGGCCGGGGGTTCACCAAACCTGTCCACTCCCACCCCCACTCTGTTCCTCCTAATAAATATGCCCTTGCAGGGAGGAGACTTTTAGACTTCATTCGATAATCGCTGTTCAGACAGCGACGAATGGACTCTCCACCTGCAGGTGTCTAAAAGAACTTGCTTGTCTCCTGTTTCGTTCTTGCAAAATAAGTTGGAGTGAGCAAATCTCTAACACAGGCTGAAGAGGAATGTTTGGTGCCAATACGCTGGCAGAAATGGCGGGCTACCTCTTCGGGTTCCGTGTCGGGGGTTCTGTCGGTGTGAAAAGACAAGGACGATCCGTCCGGGTCCACCAACACGTCTTCGTCGTAGCCGTAAAATGTTTCGATGACCTGGGGGCGCGGAAGCAAACATCTCTCTGAACAAACTGAAGCGACACCTCACGATGAATCGACGAGAGGAACGATAGCGAGAAAAAGGCCATTTCATCTTGCGCAACACCAAGCAGCCGCAAACAAACAGACTCACCTTGCAGGACCTCACGCTTTGTTCCTCCTCAGAGATTCTCGACGTCGGTATCGTAGCAGCAAATCTCTCTCCTGTCGACACAAATAATCCGCCTTTGAGATTCTTTGGATGCAAAGGGAACGAACGGCTCCGGCGCAGAAACAAACGCGACTCACAATGACATTTCTGACATGAGCTCCTGTCTCCAGAGCCTGAAAAACACGTCACCGGCGATGATTGGAGGGACGCTCGTCTTTTCCAAAAGTGACAACTACAGGGTGTGTCAGGGTTTTCCAGATTATCTTTATCGTATCATTGTGTTGCTTTGACTTTGACTGCGACCTGTAATAAATAATATTATTTATCCCTTATTTATCCCTATCGCTTATCCCTTCCTACACAAAGTCGTAAAACACCCCTTGCTATGTTTTGACTAGAGGTCAAGGGCTTCCTCTATTCAATCCACTCTTACACCCACCCTGTTTCTCTTAATTAAAATGCTCGTGCAGGAGCCGAGAGTCAGACTTCATTCGTACAACGGATGGACTCTCCACCTGCAGGTGTCCAAAAGAACTTACTTGTCTCCCGTGTGGTTCTTGCAAAATAAGTTGGAGCGAGCGCAACTCTAACAGGGTGCATTTTGCCACTAGCTGCCTACGGACAATGACGTCGCGCTCGCGGCTCATGGTTGACGGGCTGAGCAGCCGGCCAAGTCCGTCGTTTTCAGCGCACAGCGAGTGGCAAAGGCGCTGACAAAACGGGAGCTTTGAGCTGCTGAAAACGGCAAAACAAGTCTAAAGCGTGTTCAAACGCGTGCGCACAATGCTCCTGCTTGAAAGGTCGGAATTTAAGGGGCCAATTTTTTGGATGGCGGCCGCCGGCCAAGCTTTGGACGGAAAAGGTTTCCTGGCGACAGCGAGCGAGCGCGGCGCTGCCGTACGTGCACCGAGTCGCCTGCCTGAAGACCTTGGACAAGTCGTCGATGATGTGCCGCTGCTCCACAACTTGAAGGAACTCCATTTCACCGTCCTGCTGGCCGCAACCGCGGTCCAGGTCATTGAGCGAACTAGGCCTTCTCTGTGGAACACAAATGCAGTGGACTCTGTTGGCACGCCGCCGTTGTCCGCGTCGACTTACCAAGCTTGCCATCTCCTCGTTCTCCTGGGTGACAAAGCGCACTTTGTTTTCAAGGCGACACAGCACCAGCGAGAGTTCTTCATTCTTCCTGCTCAGGCGTTTGTTTTTGTACAGGAGTGGCAGAAACTGGCTTTCTGTTTCTCTCAGTCGCTTTAGCTGCAAGCATGAAGTGCGGGATGTGAAAGACGCACAACACGCGGGCCAGAACGTATCCATTCCTTTTGCATCGGTTTGAACGGAATCGTGGCTTTGGCTCCCAATAAAAGACATCTACCAGGCAACCGACTCGCCGCGCCGCTCAACTAATAAGCAAGCGCAATGGGTGCCTCGCTGGATGGCGCGCATCAAACGTAGCCCAAACCTTCAAGCGTGCCGTCAATAAATTACCAGTTCATTGCGCTCTTCAGAAAGCAGGGCGTTTCGATCCTCCAGTTTCCTGATGACTGCGCTGAGCTCAGCGATTTTCAGATGAAACCGTCGCGTGTCCCGATCCTCCTGAGACTGAAAACGCCCCGCAACACACACACACAAGCACTCGTTCAAAGTTCAAAATTGTTTTTGTGCTACCTTCCTCCAGCAACGAACTAAGTCATGCGTACTGCAAGTGTGTGATGAGGTGGCTTACGCAATGAAGAGGATTGCTAGTAGCGGCGTTGACCCCACTTCCAGGGTAGTTTAGGCCCGCCCTTTGGGAATCCCTCAGGGCAGCGATCTGCTGCTCGGCAGCCTGAGTCTGCAGCTGAAGGCGGTGGACGTGGCCGGCCCCAGGGCTTCATCCAAAACACTAACCGCTCTGTCTTTCAGCTTGATCTCATCCGTCTGGATGTACAAACGGGGAGCGCTCAGGCAGGCGGGCAAACTCATTTGCCAGAATTGTGACAAAAACAAAGAGAGCAACCGGCCAATTTTTTTCTTGAATCGACTAGAACACCTTTGCTGTGACAAAAGCGAAGCGAGCAACCGGACATTTTCTTCTTGTGAAATAGAATAGAATAGAATGCCTTAGGTGTCATTGCACTGCAGGTATACAACGAAATTGGGAACATAGCCACGCACCGCGCATCTGATCAGTCCTACCAGTCGGCGGATCTTCCTCTCGCAGTCTCTCTTGGTTCGGCTCAGCTCCTCCCGATGCTGGTGATGAGCCGATCGGAGCTCGGCCGCTCGGGACTGCCAGGCCTGCTGGGCCGCTGCCAGGGCTTCTTCCGCGCTCCTGGTGGAGGCGACACCGCTCGGTCTCCCGACACCGCCGCGTCTCCTCCACCTCCGCCAGCAAAGCGCCCCCCCTCCTCACCTGAGCAGACATTGCGCCACACCGGGCCGTTGAGACCGCAACGGAGCGCCGCGACGCTTACTGGGGACAAGCTACACAATACGGTAGCGGCCGCATCGAGGCCCGACGTGGCGTGCGGATAGTCAGACACGGATAGAGCGGATCACCTTGTCCATGGAGCCGTCCCTCAGGCTGAGGACCAAGGCATTCAGTCGCTGGATCTCTCCATCTTTGATTTTGATCACTCTCATCAGCTCCATTTCATGCTGCCGCAGTAATGTCTCCCTGGTAATGGCTAACTCTTTCTGCTTCTCCTCATGGAGTTTGCTTTTGAGTTCCGTCATGGCGGCGGTGGCACGGTGGTGCTCCGCCCGCAGGTCCTGACTTCTCTCTCTCTCCAGACAGCTGACCTGACATGACTTAGACTTAGACTTAGACAAACTTTATTGTCATCTTGTCTGCACATGGTGCATACAAAACGAAATTCCGTTGCATACGTCTTACAACAAAGTAGTGATATTGCAGTTGAATAGAAGTAACATATCCTATGAAAATATATATATATACATATACTATATATATATATATATATATATATATATATATATATATATATATATATATATATATATATATATATATATATATTAAAAATAAGTATAAAGTGCAGCAGTGATAATTCTGCAATAGTGCAAGTAGGCAAAACAGTATTCAAGAGTGTACAGAGGAATGCTAAACCATGTATTAAACTTCTATTTAAAGGGTTTATACAAGTTCAGTAAAGTTGGTAGTGCGAGATAGAGGTCCGTAGTGTCATAAAGTACAGTTCTGTGAATGTGTGATGCAGAGTTCAGTTTAGAGCTCAACAGTTCTAGTGTTCAACAGTCTGATGACAGCAGGGAAAAAGCTGTTGCAGAACCTGGTGGACCTGCAGCGGATGCTGCAAACCTCTTCCCAGAGGGCAGCAGGGAGAACAGTCCATGGTGGGGGTGTGATGGGTCATTGATGATGTTACGGGCACGGGACATGCAGCGCTGAGATGAAATGTCCTGAATGGAGGGAAGAGGAGCCCCTATGATCCTCTCTGCTGTCCTCACCACTCTCCTCACGTTCTTCCAATCGGAGGCGGTGCAGCCTCCACACCACACAGAGAGACAGCTTGTCAGAATGCTCTCTATGGTGCTCCTGTAGAACGTCCTCATGATGGGTGGGGGCAGGTGGGCTCTCCTCATCCTCCGCAGGAAGTACAAGCGCTTCTGTGCCCTCTTGACCAGTGCCGTAGTGTTCATAGTCCAGGTGAGGTCTTCTGTGATGTGGACCCCCAGGAATTTGGTGGTGCTGACCACCTCCACAGCTGAGCTGTTGATGATCAGTGGAGCGTGGTGAGGCTGTTTTTTCCTGAAGTCGACGATGATCTCCTTCATCTTCTCCTCATTCAGGATCAGGCTGTTTTCTCTGCACCAGCCCACCAGCTGCTCCACCTCCTCTCTGTAGTCCAGGTCGTTGTTGTCTCTGATGAGCCCCACCTCCGTTGTGTCGTCTGCTGACTTCACGATGTGATTGGTGGTGAACCTGAGGACGCAGTCGTGTGTCATCAGGGTGCACAGCAGGGGGCTCAGGACGCAGCCCTGAAGGGAGCCTGTGCTGAGGGTGATGACATCAGAGGTGTTCTGTCCGACCCGGACTGACTGAGGTCTGTTGGTGAGGAAGTCTAGCAGCCAGTTGCGAAGGGGGGTGTTGAAGCCCAGGTGTTCCAATTTTCCTACCAGATGCTGTGGGATGATGGTGTTAAACGCTGAGCTGAAGTCCAGGAACAGCCTCCGCACATGGGTGTTCTTCTCCTCCAGGTGAGCCAGGCTCAGGTGAAGAACGGAGGAGATGGCGTCCTGAGTGGAGCGGTTTTGCCGGTCGGCAAACTGGAACGGGTCAAATAATAGGGGGAGTCTGGAAACGATGTGACCTTTAAGCAGCCTTTCGAAGCACTTCATCATAACCGGAGTCAGTGCAACAGGCCGGTAATCATTAAATGAGGTGATTTGAGGTTTCTTCGGCACCGGAATGATGGAGGCAGTCTTAAAGCACGCCGGCACTGTGGCTTGGCCCAGCGAGGTGTTAAAAATGTCTGTGATGACCCCAGCCAGATGACTTGCACATTCCCTGAACACACGCCCAGGAATGTTGTCGGGGCCAGGGGCCTTACAGGGGTTGACTCTCCTCAGGGTCTTCAACACATCGGCGGAGTCAAGGCAGAGTACCTCCTCTTCCTGATGGGGGACAGTTTTAACTGCTGGAGTGCCGTTTAGTGCCTCGAACCTCCCAAAGAAGTTATTTAGACCATTTAGAAAGTCAGCATCAACTACACCCACCGGGGGGGGGGGGGGGAGGGTGAGTTGTAGTCTGTAATCGCCCGTATGCCTTGCCACATACTCCTGATGTTTTTGACGTCGTGGAAACGATCCTGAAATTTTCGACTGCGGTCTCGCTTCGCTATCCTGATGGCACGGTTCAAGTTGGCTCTCGCTGTCCTCAGTGTCTCCTTGTCGCCAGACTTGAAGGCAGAGTTCCGCGCTCGTAGCGTTTGACGTACCTCCTCAGTCATCCAGGGTCGTTGGTTGCCCCGGGTGATGATATTCTTAGTGGTGCTGACGTCCTCGGTGCATTTGTTGATGTAGGCTGACACAGTCATGGCACACGCATGTCTAATCTACATCGGGAAAACTGGGAGGGAGGGAGGCAGGCAGGGAGGCAGGCAGGGAGGCAGGCAGGGAGGCAGGCAGGGAGGCAGGCAGTGTCTGTCTGTTGAGGTTTTCACCTTGTTCTTCTCCTGCTGAAGTTCTAACTGGACGTCCATCAGTTTGGTTCTCAGCTCGTCATTGGCGGCCTGAAGGGCGTCCGTTCGCTCCGCCTTGGCCCGCCCTGCCGGAGCTCGTTTGGACATCTCTTACTCGAGTCTCGCCCGGTCGTCAGTCAGAGATCACAACATTTGTACCTGGAGAGCACAAACGCAGCGCTGTTTTCCACTGGCTTCGAACTCAACTTCAATCGGTACCGTAACTTACAACATCATAAACATAGAACTAGCTTGACTTATTCATTGAATAAATGCATTTGGTTCTTCAAAACTGCATCACGCAACATAGCGTGACCGAGACGGCCGTTATCCACCTGCGTGAAGTTATTTGGTGAAATGAATGAGATGTTTAAGACACCATCGTTCTGTCTCTATGTAGATGAAGGGAAATAATCGATTGCTGAAGGTCCAAAGGTGTTGTGATAAACAAATAAACATATTTGTCAGGCAGGGGACAAGGCGAAGGACTCGGATGCAGAGTCGTATCTATCTGGGATTTATTCCAGCAAGCACTCAGAGCAAAAGTACAAAACAAAGCGCCTCTTGCGAGGGAAAACACGGGGCAAAAAGTACAAACAAAAGGCGTCGCACTGTGGCGAGTCAAAAGGCTAAAAGTACAAATCAAAACGCCTCTTTCGAGGGAAAACGTGTAGCAAAAAGTACCAACAAAAGGAGTCGCACTGGAACGAGACAAAAAGGCGCTGGAGACCCAGGCACAACCAAAAGCGTCGCTCGGCGGCGAGACAAAAAGGAGAGTTCTTTCAGAGAGTTCGGACATCAAGGAATCGCTGGTGGTCGGGACGAGGCTAGACACACTGGCACAAGACAAGGGGAAGACACGGACTAAATACACACAACCGGGCGGGGACACAGGTGATGACAATTAGTATCGATTACGCGGGTGCACACAATCGGGATCAGGGAAGACAAGACAACCAACACCGAGGAAGGAAACACGAACTGAAACGGAAGGAATGACAAAATAAAACCGGAAGTAAAGTTACGACAATTGACGAGACAAAAAACTGAAAAAATAAACGCGACCGCATGACAGAACCCCCCCCCTAGGGCCGGATCCCAGACGGCCCAGGAGCCCCAGGGTGAGCCGCATAGAAGTCCTCAAAAAGTCCCGGGTCCAAAATATAACTAGGCGGCACCCATTGCCGCTCCTCCGGTCCATAACCCTCCCAGTCCACCAGGTACTGCCAGCCCCGGCCTCTTCTGCGCACATCCAATAGTTCTTTGACGGTGTAGGCCGTCCCACCTTCCACAGTCCGCGGAGGCGGAGGGGGCGCCGGATCCGGCACCAACGGGCTGTCCACCACCGGCTTGACCTTCCCAACGTGAAAGGTGGGGTGGACTGCAAGGGACCTGGGCAAGCGTAGACGCACCGCGGCCGGGTGCACGACCTTGGCGATGGGGAACGGACCCACGAAGCGAGGCGCCAGTTTCCTGGAGTCCCCCCGGTGGGGAAGATCCTTGGTGGATAGCCAGACACGTTGACCTCTCTGGTACACGGGCGCCGGACGTCTCCTCCGGTCAGCCATCCGCTTTACCCGGTCCCCCTGTCGGACCAGCGTGGCCCGAGCCGCCGACCAGACGCGATGACAGCGGCGCACCAAGGCGTGGGCCGAAGACACCGTCACCTCCGGCTCACTGTCAGGGAAGACAGGGGGCTGGTAGCCAAACACACACTTGAAGGGGGACATACCTGTAGCCGTGGTGGGCAGGGAGTTGTGGGCATACTCCACCCAGGAGAGGTTCTTGCTCCACGAGGAGGGGTTCTGGGAGACCAGGCAGCGGAGACTTGTCTCCAACTGTTGATTAATACGTTCAGTCTGTCCGTTTGCCTCCGGGTGATAGCCTGACGTGAGACTCACGGTTGCCCCTATGAGCTTGCAAAACTCCCGCCAAAACCTGGATACGAATTGGGGCCCTCTATCGGAAACTATGTCTTTCGGGAACCCATGAACCCGGAATATGTGGTCCATCATCACGGTGGCCGTTCGTTTAGCGGACGGGAGCTTGGGCAAGGCGATAAAATGAGCCATCTTTGAAAATCTATCCACCACTGTGAGTATGGTGGTTCGCCCATGCGAGGTCGGAAGCCCGGTGACGAAGTCCATAGATATCTCCGCCCACGGGCGCGAAGGAATGGGTAGGGGATGCAGCAACCCCATGCGGGCGCCGTGGGCGTTCTTATTCCGGGCGCAGACGGGACAGGCGGCAACGTATTCCTTGACGTCTGCCCTCATGGAGGGCCACCAGAATCGCTGCTGGATTACGAACAGCGTTCGGCGCATGCCCGGATGGCAGGAGAGTCTGGAGGTGTGAGCCCAATGGATGACCTGGGATCGTAATTGAGCAGGGACAAATAGTCGGTTCTCCGGGCAACCACTAGGGGGTGGTTTGTTACCATTGGCCTGCTGTACCCGGCCTTCGATAGGCCAGGTCACGGCTCTAACCAGGCAATGAGAAGGCAGGATAGTCTCAGGCTTCTTAATTTCTGGGTCCGAGTTGAAAACACGGGAGAGGGCGTCAGGCTTGGTGTTCTTGGTTCCCGGTCTGTAGGACAAAGTGAAGTTAAAACGATTGAAAAAAAGTGACCAGCGGGCTTGGCGTGAATTCAGTCTCTTAGCTGACTTAATGTATTCTAAATTTTTATGGTCTGTCCAGACCAAAAAAGGCTGCTGTGCTCCCTCTAACCAATGTCTCCATTCTTCTAATGCCAGCTTGACTGCCAACAGTTCGCGATCCCCCACGTCATAATTCTGTTCGGCGGGCGTCAGCCGTCGAGACAGGAACGCGCACGGATGGAGCTTGTTGTCGCTCTTGGCCCTCTGCGAAAGGATGGCACCTACTCCTTGATTGGAGGCGTCCACCTCCACCACAAACTGCCGCGACGGATCAGGGAGCGTGAGGATGGGAGCGGTGCTGAAACGGTTCTTTAGCTCCTGGAAGGCCGCCTCCGCCTCTGCTGACCAGCGGAAGGGGACTTTAGGAGACGTGAGCGCGTGCAAGGGAGCCGCTGTGGCACTGAAGCCCTTAATGAATCGCCGATAAAAATTGGCAAAGCCCAGGAATTGTTGCACCTTCTTACGTGAGTCAGGGGTAGGCCATTCCGTTACCGCGCTTACTTTCGCCGGGTCCATCTCTACTTTGCCCGGGGCTACGATGAAGCCGAGAAAAGAAACGGTGCTCTTGTGAAATTCACTTTTCTCGGCCTTTACGTATAGTTGGTGTTCCAGGAGTCGTTGCAACACCGTCTCGACGTGAACCCTATGGGTCTTCAGATCTGGGGAGTAAATCAAAATATCGTCCAAATATACGTACACAAACCGGTCCAAACAGTCTCTCAAAACATCGTTTATCATGGCCTGAAACACAGCGGGAGCATTGGTGAGGCCAAATGGCATGACGCGGTATTCAAAATGTCCTCGATGCGTGTTGAACCCTGTCTTCCATTCGTCCCCTTCCCGGATGCGCACCAGATGGTAGGCGTTGCGCAGATCTAACTTGGTGAACACCCGGGCTTGCTGTAATTGGTCGAACACGGTCGACATCAGTGGGAGCGGATACCGATTCTTGATGGTGATCTGATTGAGGGGACTATAATCAATGCAGGGACGTAGGGTGCCGTCCTTCTTGCCCACGAAAAAGAACCCCGCCCCCGCAGGCGACGACGACGGTCGAATCAGCCCTGCTTGCAAGGAGGAGTCTATATATTCATTCAAGGCTTGCTTCTCAGGTCCCGAGAGAGAATACAGCCTCCCCTTGGGTATCGTTGATCCCGGCAGCAGGTCAATGGCGCAATCATACGGACGGTGGGGAGGCAGAGAGGTAGCCTTGGCCTTGCTGAATACCTCGGCCCATTGGTGGTAACACGCAGGGACCCCGGTTAAGTCTGGGGTTGGCGCGTCTGGAGCGGAAGGCACAGGGCGCGGGTTAGACTTGATACAGGAATCATGACAGTCGGACCCCCATCCCGTTATTTCCCCTGATTCCCAGTCTATAGCGGGGTTGTGGCGTTGAAGCCATGGATACCCGAGAACGAGAGGGTTCATTGGTGAGGTCACGACATGTAGACGTATGTTCTCCTGGTGGAGGCCAATTGACAACGAGACTGGTTCGGTTATGTGAGTTATCTCAAAGAGTGCCTGTCCATTGAGTGCCTTAGCTTTCACGGGAGTGTTCAGTAGCTCAGTCTTTACCCCGCACCGGCGAGCAAATGCCCAGTCTATCAAGCTTTCGTCTGCTCCTGAGTCTATTAATACTTCGAGTTCTATCTCTCTTCCCGACTGGGTGATCCTGCCCTTGGGAAGCACTCGCCCCGGGGACAGAGCCGCCGAGAAGGCGCTTACCTTCAGGGTCCTCCTCACTGGACAGGAGAGAAGGAGGTGTCCGAGCTCGCCGCCGTAGTAGCATCTTCCCTCTCGGCGCCGCCGTAACTTCTCCTCCTCTGTTAACTTGGCTCTGCCCAACTGCATCGGTTCTGGCTCCTGGCGCTGCCGATCCCCGTACGGCCTGGAGTGGTGAGCGTCAGGGCCGGCTACTGGAACGAAGGCGGGAGCGTTGCTGCGTCGGTGCTTTCTCCACTCTTGCAGCCGGTTGCCAGTGCGGATAGCCAGAGCGATGAGGGCGTCGAGGTCGGTGGGAAGATCTAAGGGGATTAGCTGATCTTGGATGGGTCCTGACAGGCCCCGGAGGAAGATGTCATATAGTGCCGCCGCATTCCACCCGCTCGCCGCGGCCAGCGTGCGGAACCGGATGGCGTAGTCTCCGACGGTGTCTTGTCCCTGGTCTATCTGACAGAGTTGGCGAGCCTTGTCTCGGTCAGCGGAAATGGGATCGAACACCGTTCGCAGGGCCTGGATGAAAGCGGGGAGAGAGTGACAGGAGATGGAATCCCTGGCCCATTCCGCGGTGGCCCATGTGCGGGCCCTTCCCGTCAGGTAGGATACCATGTAGGCCACCTTGGAGCGCTCGGTGGGGAATTCTGCTGGGGAACTCTCAAAGTTCATCTCGCATTCTGTAATAAAAGCCCGGCTAAGGCCGGGTTCTCCGGAGTAGCGCTCTGGAGGAGCCAGTCTGGCACTGCCAGTCATGGGACCTCTTGCAAGGGAAGAAACGGGGGAAGCGACGGGTGTACTGGAGGTCGCTGCTGGTCCCGCGTTCAAGAGCGAGAGCACTTCCTGCATTTGCTGACCCAGCTTTGCTACTTGGGTGGCGACCGCTCCTCTGAAATTTTCTTGATTCCTAGCGAGTCCTCGGATCTCTTCTCCCAAGTCGCCCACCTCCCTCTGGTGCTGGGCGAGCAGTGAGGCATGGGAGCGCACTGTGGCGCACAGGTGCTCCGACTCTGCCGAGTCCATGTCTGGCCAGTGTGTACTGTCAGGCAGGGGACAAGGCGAAGGACTCGGATGCAGAGTCGTATCTATCTGGGATTTATTCCAGCAAGCACTCAGAGCAAAAGTACAAAACAAAGCGCCTCTTGCGAGGGAAAACACGGGGCAAAAAGTACAAACAAAAGGCGTCGCACTGTGGCGAGTCAAAAGGCTAAAAGTACAAATCAAAACGCCTCTTTCGAGGGAAAACGTGTAGCAAAAAGTACCAACAAAAGGAGTCGCACTGGAACGAGACAAAAAGGCGCTGGAGACCCAGGCACAACCAAAAGCGTCGCTCGGCGGCGAGACAAAAAGGAGAGTTCTTTCAGAGAGTTCGGACATCAAGGAATCGCTGGTGGTCGGGACGAGGCTAGACACACTGGCACAAGACAAGGGGAAGACACGGACTAAATACACACAACCGGGCGGGGACACAGGTGATGACAATTAGTATCGATTACGCGGGTGCACACAATCGGGATCAGGGAAGACAAGACAACCAACACCGAGGAAGGAAACACGAACTGAAACGGAAGGAATGACAAAATAAAACCGGAAGTAAAGTTACGACAATTGACGAGACAAAAAACTGAAAAAATAAACGCGACCGCATGACAATATTAGTGATTAGTGACATATTTGTGATAAACATATTAGGCAGGATAATCACATATGTTAACGTGACTGCCCACACTGTATTTATTTATGGTTATTTGTTAAATCGAGTACTGTTAGACATGAAATAGGAAGTGTTTAACATAAATGGAAGACGAAAGGGGTACTCACCATTGTAGCTCCTGCTGGTCAATGATACGAGCTTCTTCTTGCAGTGGAAAACATACAGCCAACAAACACCGTGGAACCTAAAGGAATGAAATTAAACATTAACATTTAGCCTAAACCAACATTCACAGATACAACGCAACGCAAACTACACAAACGTAAATCTTTTTAAACACAATGAGTTGTACTTACCGTGTACGCTCTAGACGGTCCACTTGCAAGCAGAAAATAAAGATATTTCTGTTGATAATCGTCGTGTTTGTATCCGGTGTCTCGCTCAAGGCCATTGCGCCCACAGATTTGAATTTTGGCGAGAGTTCAGCCTATTGACGTCATTTCCGCGGTGTAATACCCGCATATCTGAAACGGCAAAGTTAAGAGTAGAGTTAAATAAAGTTTTTAGTCAACGCAATAATTTACAACCGTTGACCAGTCGAAATAATCGTCGAAATTTGGCGTCTGTGGCTGGAAGCAGACGCCGAGTTCGACATTCCTCCCAAACGCCACACTCCCTCGCTTTTCAGGGCTAAAAAAAAACAGTTGTAATTACCTTGTACGCTCTAGACGGTCAAGTTGCAAGCTGAAAACAAAAATATTTGCCTTGTAAGTCATCGTGTTACTAACCGCTGTGTCTTGTTTGCCAGAATTGCCGCTTTCCTACTTCCTGTTGCAAGCCACGCCCACGGATTATAATTTTGCCGCGAGTTCCGCCTATTGACGTCATGTCCGCGTCACATGACTGCGACGTAATATTATCTAAAACTGTGCGGTATTGTGTTGTTCTGTGCGGTATTGTGTTATTCTGTGCGGCGTCGTGTTGTTCTGTGCGGCGTCGTGTTGTTCAGTGCGACGTCGTGTTGTTCAGTGCGGCATGGTGTTGTTCAGTGCGGCATGGTGTTGTTCAGTGCGGTATGGTGTTGTTCAGTGCGGCATAATGTTGTTCAGTGCGGCATGGTGTTGTTCAGTGCGGCATGGTGTTGTTCAGTGCGGCATGGTGTTGTTCAGTGCGGCATAATGTTGTTCAGTAAGCCATAATGTTGTTCAGTGCGGCATGGTGTTGTTCAGTGCGGGATGGTGTTGTTCAGTGCAGGATGGTGTTGTTCAGTGCGGCATGGTGTTGTTCAATGCGGCATGGTGTTGTTCAGTGCGGGATGGTGTTGTTCAGTGCGGCATGGTGTTGTTCAGTGCGGCATGGTGTTGTTCAGTGCGGCATGGTGTTGTTCAGTGCGGCATGGTGTTGTTCAGTGCGGAATGGTGTTGTTCAGTGCGGCATGGTGTTGTTCAATGCGGCATGGTGTTGTTCAGTGCGGCATGGTGTTGTTCAGTGCGGCATGGTGTTGTTCAGTGCGGCATGGTGTTGTTCAGTGCGGCATGGTGTTGTTCAGTGCGGCATGGTGTTGTTCAGTGCGGAATGGTGTTGTTCAGTGCGGCATGGTGTTGTTCAGTGTGGGATGGTGTTGTTCAATGCGGGATCGTGTTGTTCAGTACGGGGTGGTGTTGTTCAGTGCAGGATGGTGTTGTTCAGTGCAGGATGGTGCTGTTCAATGCGGCATGGTGTTGTTCAATGCAGGATCGTGTTGTTCAGTGCAGCATGGTGTTGTTCAGTGCAGCATGGTGTTGTTCAGTGCGGCATGGTGTTGTTCAATGCGGCATGGTGTTGTTCAGTGCGGGATGGTGTTGTTCAGTGCGGCATGGTGTTTTTCAGTGCGGCATAATGTTGTTCAGTGCAGCATGGTGTTTCAGTGCGGCATGGTGTTGTTCAGTGCGACATAATGTTGTTCAGTGCGGCATAATGTTGTTCAGTGCGGCATGGTGTTGTTCAGTGCGGCATGGTGTTGTTCAGTGCGGCATGGTGTTGTTCAGTGCGGCATGGTGTTGTTCAGTGCAGGATGGTGTTGTTCAGTGCAGGATGGTGTTGTTCAATGCGGCATTGTGTTGTTCAGTGCGGGATGGTGTTGTTCAGTGCAGGATGGTGTTGTTCAGTGCGGCATGGTGTTGTTCAGTGCGGAATGGTGTTGTTCAGTGCGGCATGGTGTTGTTCAGTGCGGCATGGTGTTGTTCAGTGCAGGATGGTGTTGTTCAATGCGGGATGGTGTTGTTCAGTGCGGGATGGTGTTGTTCAGTGCAGGATGGTGTTGTTCAGTGCGGCATGGTGTTGTTCAATGCGGCATGGTGTTGTTCAGTGCAGGATGGTGTTGTTCAGTGCGGCATGGTGTTGTTCAATGCGGCATGGTTTTGTTCAATGCGGCATGGTGTTGGTCAGTGCGGCATGGTGTTGTTCAGTGCGGCATGGTGTTGTTCAGTGCAGCGTAATGTTGTTCAGTGCGGCATGGTGTTGTTCAGTGCGGAATGGTGTTGTTCAGTGCGGCATGGTGTTGTTCAGTGCGGGATGGTGTTGTTCAGTGCGACATGGTGTTGCTCAGTGCGGCATGGTGTTGTTCAGTGCGGGATGGTGTTGTTCAGTGCGGCATGGTGTTGTTCAGTGCGGCATGGTATTGTTCAGTGCGGCATGGTGTTGTTCAGTGCGGCATAATGTTGTTCAGTGCGCCATAATGTTGTTCAGTGCGGCATGGTGTTGTTCAGTGCGGGATGGTGTTGTTCAGTGCAGGATGGTGTTGTTCAGTGCGGCATGGTGTTGTTCAATGCGGGATCGTGTTGTTCAGTGCGGCATGGTGTTGTTCAGTGCGGCATGGTGTTGTTCAGTGCGGCATGGTGTTGTTCAGTGCGGCATGGTGTTGTTCAGTGCGGCATAATGTTGTTCAGTGCGGCATAATGTTGTTCAGTGCGGCATAATGTTGTTCAGTGCGGCATAATGTTGTTCAGTGCGGCATAATGTTGTTCAGTGCGGCATAATGTTGTTCAGTGCGGGATGGTGTTGTTCATTGCGGCATGGTGTTGTTCAGTGCGGCATGGTGTTGTTCAGTGCGGCATGGTGTTGTTCAGTGCGGGATGGTGTTGTTCAGTGCAAGATGGTGTTGTTCAGTGCGGCATGGTGTTGTTCAATGCGGCATGGTGTTGTTCAGTTCGGGATGGTGTTGTTCAGTGCGGCATGGTGTTGTTCAGTGCGGCATGGTGTTGTTCAGTGCGGCATAATGTTGTTCAGTGCGGCATAATGTTTTTCAGTGCGGCATGTTGTTGTTCAGTGCGGCATGGTGTTGTTCAGTGCAGCATAATGTTGTTCAGTGCGGCATGGTGTTGTTCAGTGCAGCATAATGTTGTTCAGTGCGGCATGGTGTTGTTCAGTGCGGCATGGTGTTGTTCAGTGCGGCATGGTGTTGTTCAGTGCGGGATGGTGTTCAATGCGGGATCGTGTTGTTCAGTGCGGCATGGTGTTGTTCAGTGCGGCATGGTGTTGTTCAGTGCGGCATGGTGTTGTTTAGTGCGGCATGGTGTTGTTCATTTCGGCATAATGTTGTTCAGTGCGGCATAATGTTGTTTAGTGCGGCATGGTGTTGTTCAGTGCGGGATGGTGTTGTTCAGTGCGTTATAATGTTGTTCAGTGCGGCATGGTGTTGTTCAGTGCGGCATGGTGTTGTTCAGTGCGGCATGGTGTTGTTCAGTGCGGCATAATGTTGTTCAGTGCGGCATAATGTTGTTCAGTGCGGGATGGTGTTGTTCAGTGCGGGATGGTGTTGTTCAGTGCGGCATGGTGTTCAATGCGGAATGGTGTTGTTCAGTGCAGGATGGTGTTGTTCAGTGCGGCATGGTGTTGTTCAGTGCGGCATAATGTTGTTCAGTGCGGCATGGTGTTGTTCAGTGCGGCATGGTGTTGTTCAGTGCGGCATGGTGTTGTTCAGTGCGGCATGGTGTTGTTCAGTGCGGCATGGTGTTGTTCAGTGCGGCATGGTGTTGTTCAGTGCGGCATAATGTTCAGTGCGGCATAATGTTGTTCAGTGCGGCATAATGTTGTTCAGTGCGGCATGGTGTTGTTCAGTGCGGGATGGTGTTGTTCAGTGCAGGATGGTGTTGTTCAGTGCGGCATGGTGTTCAGTGCGGGATGGTGTCTTTCAGTGCGGCATGGTGTCAAAAAGTCAAAGTCAAAGTCCCAATGATCATCGTCACACACACATCTGGGTGTGGTGAAATTTGTCCTCTGCATTTAACCCATCCCCATGTGATTTTGATCCATCCCCTGGGGGAGAGGGGAGCAGTGAGCAGCAGCGGTGCCGCGCTCGGGAATCATTTGGTGATCTAACCCCCCAATTCCAACCCTTAATGCTGAGTGCCAAGCAGGGAGGCAATGGGTCCCATTTTTATAGTCTTTGGTATGACCCGGCCGGGGTTTGAACCCACAACCTTCCAGTCTCAGGGCGGACACTCTACTACTGGGCCACTGAGCTGGATCGTTCAGTGCGGCATGGTGTCTTTCAGTGCGGCATGGTGTCGTTCAGTGAGGCATGGTGTTGTTCAGTGCGGCATGGTGTTGTTTAGTGCGGCATGGTGTTGTTCAGTGCGGGATGGTGTTGTTCAGTGTGGCATGGTGTTCAGTGCGGCATGGTGTTGTTCAGTGCGGTATCGTGTTGTTCAGTGCGGTATCGTGTTTCTCAGTGCGGTATCGTGTTGTTCAGTGCAGTATCGTTGTGTTGTTCGTATTGTGTTGTGTTGTTCGTAATGTGTTGTGTTGTTCGTATTGTGTTGTGTTGTTCGTATTGTGTTGTGTTGTTCGTATTGTGTTGTGTTGTTCATATTGTGTTGTTCATATTGTGTTGAGTTGTTCGTATTGTGTTGTGTTGTGTTGTTCGTATTGTGTTGCCTTTAACACTTAGCCTCTAACACTTAGCCTCTAACACTTAGCCTCTAGCATCTAGAAGGTAAATAAATAGGAAGGAAGGACTCACCGGTGACGTCTTCGCCCACGTCCAAGCGTTGTACTTTGTATTTTCATCCTTCTGACAGTGGAAAACATAGCCAACAAACACCGTGGAACCTAAACGAATGAAAGAAATCTATCATTTGGCCACAACCAACATTCACAGATACAACACAATGTGACGTGCGGGGTTGAGGTTAAAGGTTGAGTGAAGGGCCCTCGTTTTAAACTACTTTTTTGAAAAGGATTGGGAACAAGTAAGACGTATTTAATTTATTTAATGGGAAGTAGTAAGAGCTATTGAATTTAATCTATGTATTATATTCTATTGTATTGTATTCTGTTGTATTCTTTTGGATTGTATTCACACTAACCCCACTAAAACTTCAGCCCACAAAAACTCGCCTCTGGCGCCTAGCCTCTGGCACTTAGCCTCTAACACTTAGCCTTTAACACTTAGCCTTTAACACTTAGCCTTTAACACTTAGCCTTTAACACTTAGCCTTTAACACTTAGCCTAGAAGGTGAATAAATAGGGTTAAAGGTTGAGTGAAGGGCCCTCGTTTTAAACTACTGTTTTGAAAAGGAGTGGGAACAAGTAAGACGTATTTAATTTATTTAATGGGAAGTAGTAAGACTTATTAAATTTATTTAATCTACTTTTCTTCCCAGGCAAAATTTGATGTGCTGCAATTCCAAATTTCCAAAGTGAATGAAGGAATGAAGTCCTTTAAATTATGATTTTGTATAAATACTAGGCATAAACACAAAATCGACGGCACAAAATGGGCAGACTTTACTTGTTTGAAAAGGACTGGTTACAAGACAGACTTTTTTAATTTATTTAATGGGAAGAAGACTTATTTAGTTTAATTGATCTATTTTTGTTCCCTGGCAAAATTCGATTTGCTGCAATTCCAAATTTCCAAAGTGAATGAAGGAAAGAAGTCGTTTAAATTATGATTTTGTTTAAATACTAGGCATAGACACAAAATCTACGGCACAAAATGGGCAGACTTTACTTGTTTGAAGAGGACTGGTTACAAGACAGACTTTTCTGATTTATTTAATGGGAAGAGGACTTATTTAGTTTATTTAATCTATTTTTGTTCCCTGGCAAAATTGGATTTGCTGAAATTGTATTTTGCCAAATCTCGATTTGAGACCTGATAGGAAGTATTAAACGCTTAGTTAAATCAATACAAGTTGGTAATAAGAGCGAGTAATGTTGGTTGAACCGATGAATGAAGGTTGAAAGCAATTTAAATTATGACTTTGTATAAATACTAGATATTAACAGAACATCTACTGCGCAAAATGGGCAGAGTTTACTTGTTTGAGAAGGAGTGGTTTATTCAAAACTAAGATTTATGTAATCTGTTTGTTCCCAGGACAAATTGGATGTGATGCAATTCCAAATTTCACCACATGATGGTGCCCAATTTTGACTTCATAGGACATATTAAACACTTAGCTTGTTATTATGTTCAAGGTAATCAGATTTGTTTATCATTCTAATGGCCTCTTCAAAACTATTCTGGATTACTACTTTGGATCTATTCTACATTACTTGGCAACAACATACTCTGTAACAGATTAGGCAGTATAATCACATATGTTAACTTGAGAGTGCCCACACTCAATCTACTTATCGTGATGTGTTAAATCAATTACTGTTAGACATTATTTGTCTGATAATCTACCAAATCTTTGAATTGAAGAATTTGTGATTTAATTAATAGCTTGTTCAGGGTAATCAGACTTGTATATAATTCTAATGGCCTTCTTTTGAAAACTATTCTGAATTACAACTTTGGATCTTATATTACTTTGCAACAATCTACTCGGTGACAGATTAGGCAGTATAATCACATATGTTAACTTCAGTGCCCACACTGTATTTATTTATGGTTATTTGTTAAATCAAGTACTGTTAGACATGAAATAGGAAGTGTTTAACATAAATGTTATGGCTACTCACCATTGTAGCTCGCTCCTGGTCAATGATACGAGCCTCTTCTTGCAGTGGAAAACTTGCAGCCAACAAACACCGTGGAACCTAAAGGAATGAAATTAAACATTAACATTTCGCCTCGACCAATTTTCACACGTACAACGCAACGCGGCTACACTTCTGCTATTACAAACGTAAATCTCCTTAAACACAATGAGTGTTACTTACCGTGTACGCTCTAGGCAAAATTGGATGTGATGCAATTCCAAATCTATCTGAAACGGCAGTTAAAAGTAGAGTTACATCAAGTTTTCTTTTTTAATCAACACAATCATTTACAACCGTTGACCAGAAAGAATCGTCGAAATTCGACGTCCCCCACAAACGCCACGCTCACTCGCTTTTCAGGGCAACAAAAGTACTTCTTTTTAAAAACGATGAGTTGTACTTACCGTGTACGCTCTGGACGGTCCAGTTGCAAGCAGAAAATAAAAATATTTCTCTTGTTAGTCGTATGTTACCATCCGCTGTGTCTTTGTCAACATCGCCGCCGTTTTCCTACTTCCTGCTGCGAGCCACGCCCACGGATTTAAATTTGGGCGGAAGCTCTTTCCATTGGGGTCGTTTTCGCGTATAGCAAATCCGATTGGTTGGGAAGGGGGCACGGTTATGCAGCCGAGGGGTCCTGTGATCGGTGGGATGTAAAGTAGGCGTCAACGTCACGTCCGCGTCACGTGACCACGACGTGGCAGACGTCATATAGCAACCGCTGTTTTGTTTAGTAGACTTACAGTTGTTATGCATTGACATAATGGCGCACACACCAAATAGATTTAAATAAATTAAATAATTCTTCTGCCCACTCTCTTTTAAACAAGTTAACTCTCCCCGCGGATTTGAATTCCGGCGAAAGTTACGCCCATCGACGTCACGTATGTCACGTGACCACGACGTGGCAGATGTCATATAGCAACCGCTGTTTTGTTTAGTAGATTTACAGTTGTTATGCATTGGCATAATGGTGTGCACTCAAAATAGATTTAAATAAATTAAATATTTCTTCTGCCCACTCCCTTTTAAACAAGTTAACTCTGCCCACGTCCATTGACGTCTTGTCTGCGTCACGTGACCACGACGTAGCGACGTCATATAGTAACCGCTGTTTTGATCAGTAGACTTACAGTTATTATGCGTTGACATAATGGCGCACTGGTTAGCATGGCCACCTCTTAAGCATGATGTTGCGGGTTCGACGCCTGATCAATGTTAGCATGGAGTGAGCTGAAGTGCATGGCGCTGAAGATTTGAATCTTTGAAATGCGCTGAGGTCTGACATATCAGGCAGAATGGTTTGCCATCACGTTCAACAAAAAATAGAAACTTTCCCACTCTGATTAAAACGTCCTGTGTTCATCTACGTATTTTCGTTTTGCTGTGCATCTTTTCCCTGCCATTTCGAGAGCCCAATTGACACTCATAGTTTAAAGAAATGTGTTTGCCCATCCTACTTTGTGGAATTTCACCACATGCGCTTTTGACCAAAATACCAAATTGAACTCAAGTGAAGCCAACACGCACAACCCCCCCCCCCCCCCCCCCACACACACACACACACACAAATGTTGATATGAACATAAAAGAGCCGCATGCGGTTCGGGAGTTGCGGCTTGGCCAAACCTGTACTATACAACTTTATTTGTATAAAATTTTCACAACAGCTGTCACACAAACAAAGCGGGAAAAACCGAAGACGTGCGTGTTCCGCCCACGCTGGATTTATTTGCACCTTTGAAAAGACACCGTATTGCCGCAGATGTGGCAAAGAGTACTTTTGGGCATCTGAGACGGAAGGATGTCCAAAGCATCACGTCACCTGCTCTGGTAGGCATGGTGGTGGGACGTTGAGGTCAACCGCTTTGGGGTTGGCTGAATCTTTGATCGCAGGATGCCACACACTTGAAGACAGAAGCAGAAAAGCAGAGCTAAATGCAAAATGTACTCACCGGTGACTCCAATTTTTTTCCCCCCTGAAGAAACAGCTGGACGGGTGGCCCCGGCTGGCCAGTGGGACTCTTGTTATTCTGACCCTTTTTAGTGCGCGTTTGGGGCAACAACCGTTTTTTGTGGCGCTCTCTTCTGGTTCAAAAGTGCCCTGCATGTGAATTTGCTTTTCCTGCCTTCTGATTGGATGAGCGCCGGTGTGACGCGGTGCCTCTGTCACCGTGGCGGGGGGTATACGTTGGCATCGGAGCGTCTGCCAACGTCTGAGACCGGCTGGCAGTGTATCGGAGGTGTCGAGTGCGGTGCCGCTGGAGCTCACTCACCAGCTGGTGTTAGGGCCACAGAATGAAGGCCAAGGAGAAGAATAGAAAGAGAAACAGAAACTTCTCCTCCAATTGTTTGATTTGTCTCTTCTGAGCTTCGATGAATTCTTTCAGCTCTTTGTTCCTCTAGGACGGACAAATGGAAAGTGGCATTCAAAAGCCAGTAAGCGTGCAAGTAAGTGCCGGGCTGGCTTTGGGCCCTTACCTGTTGCGCGCTGTGCAGCAGATCCATTCTCTCTTGGAGGATGCAAGCGTCGCGCTCCCTCAACTCGCACATCAGGGCTCGCTTCCATTGGTCCACGGCGCTCCTAAGCTCTTCTCTCTGATCCGCCGTCAGCACGTCATTCACGCCAGCGTGGCTGGCTTTTTCGCCGTCCGTGGCGGGGCAGTCCCGCTGCGGTAGCGCCTCGTACAACATGGCCTCCAGCTCCAGGATCCTCTGGGCCGCAATCCTCGTCCATCAGTGGTCCGGCGGGAGATTTGAGGGCGGCTTACCTTATGAGCCTGGTCCATGGAACACTTCCTGAAGTCCAACTCTTCATCCAGGTAGCCCTTCTGCTTGCAGAACATATCCTAGCACAGCTCAAGGTCAGAATTGTTGGGGCACATTGCCGGAGTTCCCCTTGGCTGATGTCGCGTGTCTGTCTACCTTCTCACTCTCAATGTCCAACATCTTCTGTTGAAGTGCTGACTTGGTCACTTTGATGTATTCTAACCACTGAGGAAAGGCTGCTGTCACATAAGCAGAATGCGAGAGCGTGCGTGGACGTGCGCGTTACCTTCTCGGCTAGGGTGAGAAGGGTCCTGGCGTGAATCACGACCACCTGCTCCTCGTTGGTGAGATTCTGCAAGAGCCCAAAGGCACAGCGTCAACAAGCTTCTTTCAGCGCAAAGCCTTCCAAAAGTCACATTTGAGCCGCCGAGTCTCGTGGAGTGCGAACATAAGGAGTTCGACATACACTTACGGCGTTATAGCCCAGGATGTCCAGCTTCTTCATCAGATCACTGATGACGATGTCCGGGGGAAAGGCGCAAGGAGCAATGTAAGGTGTTCTGGGACCTCGGGTTAAGGTTAGGGTTGCGAGGGACGCCTTACGTACGCTCACGCCCTCGGCCTCGCAGTAGATCTGCAAAGGGCTGAGGCCGTCTGGGAAACGGACTTGCAGAAACTTCAAGACGGGGGAGCGCCACTCCCTCTCCTGAAAGGCAGAGGCATGCATCCGTCCGTCCGTCCGTCCGTCCGTCCGTCACATCTCTGGCCTCAACACGCTTGTGCGAGTCTTCCCACCTCCAGCTCCAGGATGCGGAACTCAAGCAGTTCGTTTTGGTCTCGGATATCCTGGATGTGCTCTTTCAGACGCGCTTCTTCCGCCTCCATCCGCCTGACCTGAAAAGACAGTCAGACCTCATCTGCGGGGCTTCCCGACGGGTGTGACGCCAAGCGACTCCGCCCAGCGCCTTTCTTTCCGTCACCTTTTCGGCCAACTGCTGATTGCTCTGACGCAGCAGCTGCTTCTCCTCCACCCACTTGACATTCTAGAAGAGACAAACGCGTGGACAGCTTTGGAATGTTGTGTCATTTTCATCCACAAATTCTTTGGTTGACTGGAAAATGACATTTGCTTTTCTCCGCATTTTCCCAGCCACGTTCGGGGGGGGGGGGGGGGGGGGGTTGGTCCAGTAATGCCAGACGGATGAGTGACTGAAGAATGTAGCTATTTTGTCTGAGAAAAAGGTGTGCTCATTGATGAGCTTACCTGTCCTTGTTGCTTCAGCGCTGACTCCAGATCTGCTACTCTGCTTTGATAGTGACCCATTTCTACCATCAGCTTTTCTCTGGTCTGAAAGGAGGAGGAGGGAGGCTCCTCCTCCTCCTTTCAGACCAGAGAACACCCGAGGCTGGGTGAGAACGGGGAGGCTGCGACCCGGCCGGGGGTTGCGGGAAGGGGCGCCACCTTGATCTCCTTCTCGGCGTCGTAGTCCCCTTCGCTGGTCTGGGCTAGCAGAGCGTAGGCTCGTTGCAGCGCTTGATATTCTTGCGTCAGCTGGCGGTAGCGAAGCTCCGCCTCTTCATGCACACACCAATGCAACACAGCACTAGTACCAGAATCAGTCAGACCGGCGACAAAGCACCCGCGACGCAAAGACGAGTCCGATTCCAGGCTGAAGAGGAATGTTTGGTGCCAATACGCTGGCAGAAATGGCGGGCTACCTCTTCGGGTTCCGTGTCGGGGGTTCTGTCGGTGTGAAAAGACAAGGACGATCCGTCCGAGTCCACCAACACGTCTTCGTCGTAGCCGTAAAATGTTTCGATGACCTGCGGGCGCGGAAGCAAACATCTCTCTGAACAAACTGAAGCGACACCTCACGATGAATCGACGAGAGGAACGATAGCGAGAAAAAGGCCATTTCATCTTGCGCAACACCAAGCAGCCGCAAACAAACAGACTCACCTTGCAGGACCTCACGCTTTGTTCCTCCTCAGAGATTCTCGACGTCGGTATCGTAGCAGCAAATCTCTCTCCTGTCGACACAAATAATCCGCCTTTGAGATTCTTTGGATGCAAAGGGAACGAACGGCTCCGGCGCAGAAACAAACGCGACTCACAATGACATTTCTGACATGAGCTCCTGTCTCCAGAGCCTGAAAAACACGTCACCGGCGATGATTGGAGGGACGCTCGTCTTTTCCAAAAGTGACAACTACAGGGTGTGTCAGGGTTTTCCAGATTATCTTTATCGTATCATTGTGTTGCTTTGACTTTGACTGCGACCTGTAATAAATAATATTATTTATCCCTTATTTATCCCTATCGCTTATCCCTTCCTACACAAAGTCGTAAAACACCCCTTGCTATGTTTTGACTAGAGGTCAAGGGCTTCCTCTATTCAATCCACTCTTACACCCACCCTGTTTCTCTTAATTAAAATGCTCGTGCAGGAGCCGAGAGTCAGACTTCATTCGTACAACGGATGGACTCTCCACCTGCAGGTGTCCAAAAGAACTTACTTGTCTCCCGTGTGGTTCTTGCAAAATAAGTTGGAGCGAGCGCAACTCTAACAGGGTGCATTTTGCCACTAGCTGCCTACGGACAATGACGTCGCGCTCGCGGCTCATGGTTGACGGGCTGAGCAGCCGGGCAAGTCCGTCGTTTTCAGCGCACAGCGAGTGGCAAAGGCGCTGACAAAACGGGAGCTTTGAGCTGCTGAAAACGGCAAAACAAGTCTAAAGCGTGTTCAAACGCGTGCGCACAATGCTCCTGCTTGAAAGGTCGGAATTTAAGGGGCCAATTTTTTGGATGGCGGCCGCCGGCCAAGCTTTGGACGGAAAAGGTTTCCTGGCGACAGCGAGCGAGCGCGGCGCTGCCGTACGTGCACCGAGTCGCCTGCCTGAAGACCTTGGACAAGTCGTCGATGATGTGCCGCTGCTCCACAACTTGAAGGAACTCCATTTCACCGTCCTGCTGGCCGCAACCGCGGTCCAGGTCATTGAGCGAACTAGGCCTTCTCTGTGGAACACAAATGCAGTGGACTCTGTTGGCACGCCGCCGTTGTCCGCGTCGACTTACCAAGCTTGCCATCTCCTCGTTCTCCTGGGTGACAAAGCGCACTTTGTTTTCAAGGCGACACAGCACCAGCGAGAGTTCTTCATTCTTCCTGCTCAGGCGTTTGTTTTTGTACAGGAGTGGCAGAAACTGGCTTTCTGTTTCTCTCAGTCGCTTTAGCTGCAAGCATGAAGTGCGGGATGTGAAAGACGCACAACACGCGGGCCAGAACGTATCCATTCCTTTTGCATCGGTTTGAACGGAATCGTGGCTTTGGCTCCCAATAAAAGACATCTACCAGGCAACCGACTCGCCGCGCCGCTCAACTAATAAGCAAGCGCAATGGGTGCCTCGCTGGATGGCGCGCATCAAACGTAGCGCAAACCTTCAAGCGTGCCGTCAATAAATTACCAGTTCATTGCGCTCTTCAGAAAGCAGGGCGTTTCGATCCTCCAGTTTCCTGATGACTGCGCTGAGCTCAGCGATTTTCAGATGAAACCGTCGCGTGTCCCGAGCCTCCTGAGACTGAAAACGCCCCGCAACACACACACACAAGCACTCGTTCAAAGTTCAAAACTGTTTTTGTGCTACCTTCCTCCAGCAACGAACTAAGTCATGCGTACTGCAAGTGTGTGATGAGGTGGCTTATGCAATGAAGAGGATTGCTAGTAGCGGCGTTGACCCCACTTCCAGGGTAGTTTAGGCCCGCCCTTTGGGAATCCCTCAGGGCAGCGATCTGCTGCTCGGCAGCCTGAGTCTGCAGCTGAAGGCGGTGGACGTGGCCGGCCCCAGGGCTTCATCCAAAACACTAACCGCTCTGTCTTTCAGCTTGATCTCATCCGTCTGGATGTACAAACGGGGAGCGCTCAGGCAGGCGGGCAAACTCATTTGCCAGAATTGTGACAAAAACAAAGAGAGCAACCGGCCAATTTTTTTCTTGAATCGACTAGAACACCTTTGCTGTGACAAAAGCGAAGCGAGCAACCGGACATTTTCTTCTTGTGAAATAGAATAGAATAGAATGCCTTAGGTGTCATTGCACTGCAGGTATACAACGAAATTGGGAACATAGCCACGCACCGCGCATCTGATCAGTCCTACCAGTCGGCGGATCTCCCTCTCGCAGACTCTCTTGGTTCGGCTCATCTCCTCCCGATGCTGGTGATGAGCCGATCGGAGCTCGGCCGCTCGGGACTGCCAGGCCTGCTGGGCCGCTGCCAGGGCTTCTTCCGCGCTCCTGGTGGAGGCGACACCGCTCGGTCTCCCGACACCGCCGCGTCTCCTCCACCTCCGCCAGCAAAGCGCCCCCCCTCCTCACCTGAGCAGACATTGCGCCACACCGGGCCGTTGAGACCGCAACGGAGCGCCGCGACGCTTACTGGGGACAAGCTACACAATACGGTAGCGGCCGCATCGAAGCCCGACGTGGCGTGCGGATAGTCAGACACGGATAGAGCGGATCACCTTGTCCATGGAGCCGTCCCTCAGGCTGAGGACCAAGGCATTCAGTCGCTGGATCTCTCCATCTTTGATTTTGATCACTCTCATCAGCTCCATTTCATGCTGCCGCAGTAATGTCTCCCTGGTAATGGCTAACTCTTTCTGCTTCTCCTCATGGAGTTTGCTTTTGAGTTCCGTCATGGCGGCGGTGGCACGGTGGTGCTCCGCCCGCAGGTCCTGACTTCTCTCTCTCTCCAGACAGCTGACCTGACATGACTTAGACTTAGACTTAGACAAACTTTATTGTCATCTTGTCTGCACATGGTGCATACAAAACGAAATTCCGTTGCATACGTCTTACAACAAAGTAGTGATATTGCAGTTGAATAGAAGTAACATATCCTATGAAAATATATATATATATATATACATATACTATATATATATATATATATATATATATATATATATATATATTAAAAATAAGTATAAAGATGAATGAAATGATGAAATGTCCTGAATGGAGGGAAGAGGAGCCCCTATGATCCTCTCTGCTGTCCTCACCACTCTCCTCACGTTCTTCCAATCGGAGGCGGTGCAGCCTCCACACCACACAGAGAGACAGCTTGTCAGAATGCTCTCTATGGTGCTCCTGTAGAACGTCCTCATGATGGGTGGGGGCAGGTGGGCTCTCCTCATCCTCCGCAGGAAGTACAAGCGCTTCTGTGCCCTCTTGACCAGTGCCGTAGTGTTCATAGTCCAGGTGAGGTCTTCTGTGATGTGGACCCCCAGGAATTTGGTGCTGCTGACCACCTCCACAGCTGAGCTGTTGATGATCAGTGGAGCGTGGTGAGGCTGTTTTTTCCTGAAGTCGACGATGATCTCCTTCATCTTCTCCTCATTCAGGATCAGGCTGTTTTCTCTGCACCAGCCCACCAGCTGCTCCACCTCCTCTCTGTAGTCCAGGTCGTTGTTGTCTCTGATGAGCCCCACCACCGTTGTGTCGTCTGCTGACTTCACGATGTGATTGGTGGTGAACCTGAGGACGCAGTCGTGTGTCATCAGGGTGCACAGCAGGGGGCTCAGGACGCAGCCCTGAAGGGAGCCTGTGCTGAGGGTGATGACATCAGAGGTGTTCTGTCCGACCCGGACTGACTGAGGTCTGTTGGTGAGGAAGTCTAGCAGCCAGTTGCGAAGGGGGGTGTTGAAGCCCAGGTGTTCCAATTTTCCTACCAGATGCTGTGGGATGATGGTGTTAAACGCTGAGCTGAAGTCCAGGAACAGCCTCCGCACATGGGTGTTCTTCTCCTCCAGGTGAGCCAGGCTCAGGTGAAGAACGGAGGAGATGGCTTCCTGAGTGGAGCGGTTTTGCCGGTCGGCAAACTGGAACGGGTCAAATAATAGGGGGAGTCTGGAAACGATGTGACCTTTAAGCAGCCTTTCGAAGCACTTCATCATAACCGGAGTCAGTGCAACAGGCCGGTAATCATTAAATGAGGTGATTTGAGGTTTCTTCGGCACCGGAATGATGGAGGCAGTCTTAAAGCACGCCGGCACTGTGGCTTGGCCCAGCGAGGTGTTAAAAATGTCTGTGATGACCCCAGCCAGATGACTTGCACATTCCCTGAACACACGCCCAGGAATGTTGTCCGGGCCAGGGGCCTTACAAGGGTTGACTCTCCTCAGGGTCTTCAACACATCGGCGGAGTCAAGGCAGAGTACCTCCTCTTCCTGATGGGGGACAGTTTTAACTGCTGGAGTGCCGTTTAGTGCCTCGAACCTCCCAAAGAAGTTATTTAGACCATTTAGAAAGTCAGCATCAACTACACCCACCGGGGGGGGGGGAGGGTGAGTTGTCGTCTGTAATCGCCCGTATGCCTTGCCACATACGTACTCCTGATGTTTTTGACGTCGTGGAAACGATCCTGAAATTTTCGACTGCGGTCTCGCTTCGCTATCCTGATGGCACGGTTCAAGTTGGCTCTCGCTGTCCTCAGTGTCTCCTTGTCGCCAGACTTGAAGGCAGAGTTCCGCGCTCGTAGCGTTTGACGTACCTCCTCAGTCATCCAGGGTCGTTGGTTGCCCCGGGTGATGATATTCTTAGTGGTGCTGACGTCCTCGGTGCATTTGTTGATGTAGGCTGACACAGTCATGGCACACGCATGTCTAATCTACATCGGGAAAACTGGGAGGGAGGGAGGCAGGCAGGGAGGCAGGCAGTGTCTGTCTGTTGAGGTTTTCACCTTGTTCTTCTCCTGCTGAAGTTCTAACTGGACGTCCATCAGTTTGGTTCTCAGCTCGTCATTGGCGGCCTGAAGGGCGTCCGTTCGCTCCGCCTTGGCCCGCCCTGCCGGAGCTCGTTTGGACATCTCTTACTCGAGTCTCGCCCGGTCGTCAGTCAGAGATCACAACATTTGTACCTGGAGAGCACAAACGCAGCGCTGTTTTCCACTGGCTTCGAACTCAACTTCAATCGGTACCGTAACTTACAACATCATAAACATAGAACTAGCTTGACTTATTCATTGAATAAATGCATTTGGTTCTTCAAAACTGCATCACGCAACATAGCGTGACCGAGACGGCCGTTATCCACCTGCGTGAAGTTATTTGGTGAAATGAATGAGATGTTTAAGACACCATCGTTCTGTCTCTATGTAGATGAAGGGAAATAATCGATTGCTGAAGGTCCAAAGGTGTTGTGATAAACAAATAAACATATTAGTGATTAGTGACATATTTGTGATAGACATATTAGGCAGGATAATCACATATGTTAACGTGACTGCCCACACTGTATTTATTTATGGTTATTTGTTAAATCGAGTACTGTTAGACATGAAATAGGAAGTGTTTAACATAAATGGAAGACGAAAGGGGTACTCACCATTGTAGCTCCTGGTAGCTGGTCAATGATACGAGCCTCTTCTTGCAGTGGAAAACATACAGCCAACAAACACCGTGGAACCTAAAGGAATGAAATTAAACATTAACATTTAGCCTCAACCAACATTCACAGATACAACGCAACGCAAACTACACAAACGTAAATCTTTTTAAACACAATGAGTTGTACTTACCGTGTACGCTCTAGACGGTCCACTTGCAAGCAGAAAATAAAGATATTTCTGTTGATAATCGTCGTGTTTGTATCCGGTGTCTCGCTCAAGGCCATTGCGCCCACAGATTTGAATTTTGGCGAGAGTTCAGCCTATTGACGTCATTTCCGCGGTGTAATACCCGCATATCTGAAACGGCAAAGTTAAGAGTAGAGTTAAATAAAGTTTTTAGTCAACGCAATAATTTACAACCGTTGACCAGTCGAAATAATCGTCGAAATTTGGCGTCTGTGGCTGGAAGCAGACGCCGAGTTCGACATTCCTCCCAAACGCCACACTCCCTCGCTTTTCAGGGCTAAAAAAAAACAGTTGTAATTACCTTGTACGCTCTAGACGGTCAAGTTGCAAGCTGAAAACAAAAATATTTGCCTTGTAAGTCATCGTGTTACTAACCGCTGTGTCTTGTTTGCCAGAATTGCCGCTTTCCTACTTCCTGTTGCAAGCCACGCCCACGGATTATAATTTTGCCGTGAGTTCCGCCTATTGACGTCATGTCCGCGTGACATGACTGCGACGTAATATTATCTAAAACTGTTTGTGTGGTATTGTGTTGTTCTGTGCGGTATTGTGTTATTCTGTGCGGCGTCGTGTTGTTCTGTGCGGCGTCGTGTTGTTCAGTGCGACGTTGTGTTGTTCAGTGCGGCATGGTGTTGTTCAGTGCGGCATGGTGTTGTTCAGTGCGGCATGGTGTTGTTCAGTGCGGCATGGTGTTGTTCAGTGCGGCATAATGTTGTTCAGTGCGGCATGGTGTTGTTCAGTGCGGCATGGTGTTGTTCAGTGCGGCATGGTGTTGTTCAGTGCGGCATAATGTTGTTCAGTAAGCCATAATGTTGTTCAGTGCGGCATGGTGTTGTTCAGTGCGGGATGGTGTTGTTCAGTGCAGGATGGTGTTGTTCAGTGCGGCATGGTGTTGTTCAATGCGGCATGGTGTTGTTCAGTGCGGGATGGTGTTGTTCAGTGCAGGATGGTGTTGTTCAGTGCGGCATGGTGTTGTTCAATGCGGCATGGTGTTGTTCAGTGCGGCATGGTGTTGTTCAGTGCGGCATGGTGTTGTTCAGTGCGGCATGGTGTTGTTCAGTGCGGAATGGTGTTGTTCAGTGCGGCATGGTGTTGTTCAGTGTGGGATGGTGTTGTTCAATGCGGGATTGTGTTGTTCAGTACGGGGTGGTGTTGTTCAGTGCAGGATGGTGTTGTTCAGTGCAGGATGGTGTTGTTCAGTGCGGCATGGTGTTGTTCAATGCAGGATCGTGTTGTTCAGTGCAGCATGGTGTTGTTCAGTGCAGCATGGTGTTGTTCAGTGCGGCATGGTGTTGTTCAATGCGGCATGGTGTTGTTCAGTGCGGGATGGTGTTGTTCAGTGCGGCATGGTGTTTTTCAGTGCGGCATAATGTTGTTCAGTGCAGCATGGTGTTGTTCAGTGCGGCATGGTGTTGTTCAGTGCGACATAATGTTGTTCAGTGCGGCATAATGTTGTTCAGTGCGGCATGGTGTTGTTCAGTGCGGCATGGTGTTGTTCAGTGCGGCATGGTGTTGTTCAGTGCGGCATGGTGTTGTTCAGTGCGGCATGGTGTTGTTCAGTGCAGGATGGTGTTGTTCAGTGCAGGATGGTGTTGTTCAATGCGGCATGGTGTTGTTCAGTGCGGGATGGTGTTGTTCAGTGCAGGATGGTGTTGTTCAGTGCGGCATGGTGTTGTTCAGTGCGGAATGGTGTTGTTCAGTGCGGCATGGTGTTGTTCAGTGCGGCATGGTGTTGTTCAGTGCAGGATGGTGTTGTTCAATGCGGGATGGTGTTGTTCAGTGCGGGATGGTGTTGTTCAGTGCAGGATGGTGTTGTTCAGTGCGGCATGGTGTTGTTCAATGCGGCATGGTGTTGTTCAGTGCAGGATGGTGTTGTTCAGTGCGGCATGGTGTTGTTCAATGCGGCATGGTGTTGTTCAATGCGGCATGGTGTTGTTCAGTGCGGCATGGTGTTGTTCAGTGCGGCATGGTGTTGTTCAGTGCAGCGTAATGTTGTTCAGTGCGGCATGGTGTTGTTCAGTGCGGAATGGTGTTGTTCAGTGCGGCATGGTGTTGTTCAGTGCGGGATGGTGTTGTTCAGTGCGGCATGGTGTTGCTCAGTGCGGCATGGTGTTGTTCAGTGCGGGATGGTGTTGTTCAGTGCGGCATGGTGTTGTTCAGTGCGGCATGGTGTTGTTCAGTGCGGCATGGTGTTGTTCAGTGTGGCATGGTGTTGTTCAGTGCGGCATAATGTTGTTCAGTGCGCCATAATGTTGTTCAGTGCGGCATGGTGTTGTTCAGTGCGGGATGGTGTTGTTCAGTGCGGGATGGTGTTGTTCAGTGCGGCATGGTGTTGTTCAATGCGGGATCGTGTTGTTCAGTGCGGCATGGTGTTGTTCAGTGCGGCATGGTGTTGTTCAGTGCGGCATGGTGTTGTTCAGTGCGGCATGGTGTTGTTCAGTGCGGCATAGTGTTGTTCAGTGCGGCATAATGTTGTTCAGTGCGGCATAATGTTGTTCAGTGCGGCATAATGTTGTTCAGTGTGGCATAATGTTGTTCAGTGCGGCATAATGTTGTTCAGTGCGGGATGGTGTTGTTCATTGCGGCATGGTGTTGTTCAGTGCGGCATGGTGTTGTTCAGTGCGGCATGGTGTTGTTCAGTGCGGGATGGTGTTGTTCAGTGCGGGATGGTGTTGTTCAGTGCGGCATGGTGTTGTTCAATGCGGCATGGTGTTGTTCAGTTCGGGATGGTGTTGTTCAGTGCGGCATGGTGTTGTTCAGTGCGGCATAATGTTTTTCAGTGCGGCATGTTGTTGTTCAGTGCGGCATGGTGTTGTTCAGTGCAGCATAATGTTGTTCAGTGCGGCATGGTGTTGTTCAGTGCGGAATGGTGTTGTTCAGTGCGGCATGGTGTTGTTCAGTGCGGCATGGTGTTGTTCAGTGCGGCATGGTGTTGTTCAGTGCGGCATGGTGTTGTTCAGTGCGGGATGGTGTTCAATGCGGGATCGTGTTGTTCAGTGCGGCATGGTGTTGTTCAGTGCGGCATGGTGTTGTTCAGTGCGGCATGGTGTTGTTTAGTGCGGCATGGTGTTGTTCATTTCGGCATAATGTTGTTCAGTGCGGCATAATGTTGTTTAGTGCGCCATGGTGTTGTTCAGTGCGGGATGGTGTTGTTCAGTGCGTTATAATGTTGTTCAGTGCGGCATGGTGTTGTTCAGTGCGGCATGGTGTTGTTCAGTGCGGCATAATGTTGTTCAGTGCGGCATAATGTTGTTCAGTGCGGGATGGTGTTGTTCAGTGCGGGATGGTGTTGTTCAGTGCGGCATGGTGTTCAATGCGGAATGGTGTTGTTCAGTGCAGGATGGTGTTGTTCAGTGCGGCATGGTGTTGTTCAGTGCGGCATAATGTTGTTCAGTGCGGCATGGTGTTGTTCAGTGCGGCATGGTGTTGTTCAGTGCGGCATGGTGTTGTTCAGTGCGGCATGGTGTTGTTCAGTGCGGCATGGTGTTGTTCAGTGCGGCATGGTGTTGTTCAGTGCGGCATAATGTTCAGTGAGGCATAATGTTGTTCAGTGCGGCATAATGTTGTTCAGTGCGGCATGGTGTTGTTCAGTGCGGGATGGTGTTGTTCAGTGCAGGATGGTGTTGTTCAGTGCGGCATGGTGTTCAGTGCGGGATGGTGTCTTTCAGTGCGGCATGGTGTCGTTCAGTGCGGCATGGTGTCTTTCAGTGCGGCATGGTGTCGTTCAGTGAGGCATGGTGTTGTTCAGTGCGGCATGGTGTTGTTTAGTGCGGCATGGTGTTGTTCAGTGCGGGATGGTGTTCAGTGCGGCATGGTGTTGTTCAGTGCGGTATCGTGTTGTTCAGTGCGGTATCGTGTTTCTCAGTGCGGTATCGTGTTGTTCAGTGCAGTATCGTTGTGTTGTTCGTATTGTGTTGTGTTGTTCGTAATGTGTTGTGTTGTTCGTATTGTGTTGTGTTGTTCGTATTGTGTTGTGTTGTTCGTATTGTGTTGTGTTGTTCATATTGTGTTGTTCATATTGTGTTGAGTTGTTCGTATTGTGTTGTGTTGTTCGTATTGTGTTGCCTTTAACACTTAGCCTCTAACACTTAGCCTCTAACACTTAGCCTCTAGCATCTAGAAGGTAAATAAATAGGAAGGAAGGACTCACCGGTGACGTCTTCGCCCACGTCCAAGCGTTGTACTTTGTATTTTCATCCTTCTGACAGTGGAAAACATAGCCAACAAACACCGTGGAACCTAAACGAATGAAAGAAAACTATCATTTGGCCACAACCAACATTCACAGATACAACACAATGTGACGTGCGGGGTTGAGGTTAAAGGTTGAGTGAAGGGCCCTCGTTTTAAACTACTTTTTTGAAAAGGATTGGGAACAAGTAAGACGTATTTAATTTATTTAATGGGAAGTAGTAAGAGCTATTGAATTTAATCTATGTATTATATTCTATTGTATTGTATTCTGTTGTATTCTTTTGGATTGTATTCACACTAACCCCACTAAAACTTCAGCCCACAAAAACTCGCCTCTGGCGCCTAGCCTCTGGCACTTAGCCTCTAACACTTAGCCTTTAACACTTAGCCTTTAACACTTAGCCTTTAACACTTAGCCTTTAACACTTAGCCTTTAACACTTAGCCTAGAAGGTGAATAAATAGGGTTAAAGGTTGAGTGAAGGGCCCTCGTTTTAAACTACTGTTTTGAAAAGGAGTGGGAACAAGTAAGACGTATTTAATTTATTTAATGGGAAGTAGTAAGACTTATTAAATTTATTTAATCTACTTTTCTTCCCAGGCAAAATTTGATGTGCTGCAATTCCAAATTTCCAAAGTGAATGAAGGAATGAAGTCCTTTAAATTATGATTTTGTATAAATACTAGGCATTAACACAAAATCGACGGCACAAAATGGGCAGACTTTACTTGTTTGAAAAGGACTGGTTACAAGACAGACTTTTTTAATTTATTTAATGGGAAGAAGACTTAGTTTAATTGATCTATTTTTGTTCCCTGGCAAAATTCGATTTGCTGCAATTCCAAATTTCCAAAGTGAATGAAGGCAAGAAGTCGTTTAAATTATGATTTTGTTTAAATACTAGGCATGGACACAAAATCTACGGCACAAAATGGGCAGACTTTACTTGTTTGAAGAGGACTGGTTACAAGACAGACTTTTCTGATTTATTTATTGGGAAGAAGACTTATTTAGTTTATTTAATCTATTTTTGTTCCCTGGCAAAATTGGATTTGCTGAAACTGTATTTTGCCAAATCTTGCCTTGAGACCTGATAGGAAGTATTAAACGCTTAGTTAAATCAATACAAGTTGGTAGTAAGAGCGAGTAATGTTGGTTGAACCGATGAATGAAGGTTGAAAGCAATTTAAATTATGACTTTGTATAAATACTAGATATTAACAGAACATCTACTGCGCGAAATGGGCAGAGTTTACTTGTTTGAGAAGGAGTGGCTTATTCAAAACTAAGATTTATTTAATCTGTTTGTTCCCAGGCAAAATTGGATGTGATGCAATTCCAAATTTCACCACATGACGGTGCCCAATTTCGACTTCATAGGACATATTAAACACTTAGCTTGTTATTATGTTCAAGGTAATCAGATTTGTTTATTATTCTAATGGCCTCTTCAAAACTATTCTGGATTACTACTTTGGATCTATTCTACATTACTTGGCAACAACATACTCTGTAACAGATTAGGCAGTATAATCATATATGTTAACTTGAGAGTGCCCACACTCAATCTACTTATCGTGATGTGTTAAATCAATTACTGTTAGACATTATTTGTCTGATAATCTACCAAATCTTTGAATTGAAGAATTTGTGATTTAATTAATAGCTTGTTCAGGGTAATCAGACTTGTATATAATTCTAATGGCCTTCTTTTGAAAACTATTCTGAATTACAACTTTGGATCTTATATTACTTTGCAACAATCTACTCGGTGACAGATTAGGCAGTATAATCACATATGTTAACTTCAGTGCCCACACTGTATTTATTTATGGTTATTTGTTAAATCAAGTACTGTTAGACATGAAATAGGAAGTGTTTAACATAAATGTTATGGCTACTCACCATTGTAGCTCGCTCCTGGTCAATGATATGAGCCTCTTCTTGCAGTGGAAAACTTGCAGCCAACAAACACCGTGGAACCTAAAGGAATGAAATTAAACATTAACATTTCGCCTGGACCAACATTCACACGTACAACGCAACGCGGCTACACTTCTGCTATTACAAACGTAAATCTCCTTAAACACAACGAGTGTTACTTACCGTGTACGCTCTAGGCAAAATTGGATGTGATGCAATTCCAAATCTATCTGAAACGGCAGTTAAAAGTAGAGTTACATCAAGTTTTCTTTTTTAATCAACACAATCATTTACAACCGTTGACCAGAAAGAATCGTCGAAATTCGACGTCCCCCACAAACGCCACGCTCACTCGCTTTTCAGGGCAACAAAAGTACTTCTTTTTAAAAACGATGAGTTGTACTTACCGTGTACGCTCTGGACGGTCCAGTTGCAAGCAGAAAATAAAAATATTTCTCTTGTTAGTCGTATGTTACCATCCGCTGTGTCTTTGTCAACATCGCCGCCATTTTCCTACTTCCTGCTGCGAGCCACGCCCACGGATTTAAATTTGGGCGGAAGCTCTTTCCATTGGCGTCGTTTTCGCGTATAGCAAATCCGATTGGTTGGGAAGGGGGCACGGTTATGCAGCCGAGGGGTCCTGTGATCGGTGGGATGTAAAGTAGGCGTCGACGTCACGTCCGCGTCACGTGACCACGACGTGGCAGACGTCATATAGCAACCGCTGTTTTGTTTAGTAGACTTACAGTTGTTATGCATTGACATAATGGCGCACACACCAAATAGATCTAAATAAATTAAATAATTCTTCTGCCCACTCTCTTTTAAACAAGTTAACTCTCCCCGCGGATTTGAATTCCGGCGAAAGTTACGCCCATCGACGTCACGTATGTCACGTGACCACGACGTGGCAGATGTCATATAGCAACCGCTGTTTTGTTTAGTAGATTTACAGTTGTTATGCATTGGCATAATGGTGTGCACTCAAAATAGATTTAAATAAATTAAATATTTCTTCTGCCCACTCCCTTTTAAACAAGTTAACTCTGCCCACGTCCATTGACGTCTTGTCTGCGTCACGTGACCACGACGTAGCGACGTCATATAGTAACCGCTGTTTTGATCAGTAGACTTACAGTTATTATGCGTTGACATAATGGCGCACTGGTTAGCATGGCCACCTCTTAAGCATGATGTTGCGGGTTCGACGCCTGATCAATGTTAGCATGGAGTGAGCTGAAGTGCATGGCGCTGAAGATTTGAATCTTTGAAATGCGCTGAGGTCTGACATATCAGGCAGAATGGTTTGCCATCACGTTCAACAAAAAATAGAAACTTTCCCACTCTGATTAAAACGTCCTGTGTTCATCTACGTATTTTCGTTTTGCTGTGCATCTTTTCCCTGCCATTTCGAGAGCCCAATTGACACTCATAGTTTAAAGAAATGTGTTTGCCCATCCTACTTTGTGGAATTTCACCACATGCGCTTTTGACCAAAATACCAAATTGAACTCAAGTGAAGCCAACACGCACAACCCCCCCCCCCCCCCCCCCCCACACACACACACACACAAATGTTGATATGAACATAAAAGAGCCGCATGCGGTTCGGGAGTTGCGGCTTGGCCAAACCTGTACTATACAACTTTATTTGTATAAAATTTTCACAACAGCTGTCACACAAACAAAGCGGGAAAAACCGAAGACGTGCGTGTTCCGCCCACGCTGGATTTATTTGCACCTTTGAAAAGACACCGTATTGCCGCAGATGTGGCAAAGAGTACTTTTGGGCATCTGAGACGGAAGGATGTCCAAAGCATCACGTCACCTGCTCTGGTAGGCATGGTGGTGGGACGTTGAGGTCAACCGCTTTGGGGTTGGCTGAATCTTTGATCGCAGGATGCCACACACTTGAAGACAGAAGCAGAAAAGCAGAGCTAAATGCAAAATGTACTCACCGGTGACTCCAATTTTTTTCCCCCCTGAAGAAACAGCTGGACGGGTGGCCCCGGCTGGCCAGTGGGACTCTTGTTATTCTGACCCTTTTTAGTGCGCGTTTGGGGCAACAACCGTTTTTTGTGGCGCTCTCTTCTGGTTCAAAAGTGCCCTGCATGTGAATTTGCTTTTCCTGCCTTCTGATTGGATGAGCGCCGGTGTGACGCGGTGCCTCTGTCACCGTGGCGGGGGGTATACGTTGGCATCGGAGCGTCTGCCAACGTCTGAGACCGGCTGGCAGTGTATCGGAGGTGTCGAGTGCGGTGCCGCTGGAGCTCACTCACCAGCTGGTGTTAGGGCCACAGAATGAAGGCCAAGGAGAAGAATAGAAAGAGAAACAGAAACTTCTCCTCCAATTGTTTGATTTGTCTCTTCTGAGCTTCGATGAATTCTTTCAGCTCTTTGTTCCTCTAGGACGGACAAATGGAAAGTGGCATTCAAAAGCCAGTAAGCGTGCAAGTAAGTGCCGGGCTGGCTTTGGGCCCTTACCTGTTGCGTGCTGTGCAGCAGATCCATTCTCTCTTGGAGATTGCAAGCGTCGCGCTCCCTCAACTCGCACATCAGGGCTCGCTTCCATTGGTCCACGGCGCTCCTAAGCTCTTCTCTCTGATCCGCCGTCAGCACGTCATTCACGCCAGCGTGGCTGGCTTTTTCGCCGTCCGTGGCGGGGCAGTCCCGCTGCGGTAGCGCCTCGTACAACATGGCCTCCAGCTCCAGGATCCTCTGGGCCGCAATCCTCGTCCATCAGTGGTCCGGCGGGAGATTTGAGGGCGGCTTACCTTATGAGCCTGGTCCATGGAACACTTCCTGAAGTCCAACTCTTCATCCAGGTAGCCCTTCTGCTTGCAGAACATATCCTAGCACAGCTCAAGGTCAGAATTGTTGGGGCACATTGCCGGAGTTCCCCTTGGCTGATGTCGCGTGTCTGTCTACCTTCTCACTCTCAATGTCCAACATCTTCTGTTGAAGTGCTGACTTGGTCACTTTGATGTATTCTAACCACTGAGGAAAGGCTGCTGTCACATAAGCAGAATGCGAGAGCGTGCGTGGACGTGCGCGTTACCTTCTCGGCTAGGGTGAGAAGGGTCCTGGCGTGAATCACGACCACCTGCTCCTCGTTGGTGAGATTCTGCAAGAGCCCAAAGGCACAGCGTCAACAAGCTTCTTTCAGCGCAAAGCCTTCCAAAAGTCACATTTGAGCCGCCGAGTCTCGTGGAGTGCGAACATAAGGAGTTCGACATACACTTACGGCGTTATAGCCCAGGATGTCCAGCTTCTTCATCAGATCACTGATGACGATGTCCGGGGGAAAGGCGCAAGGAGCAATGTAAGGTGTTCTGGGACCTCGGGTTAAGGTTAGGGTTGCGAGGGACGCCTTACGTACGCTCACGCCCTCGGCCTCGCAGTAGATCTGCAAAGGGCTGAGGCCGTCTGGGAAACGGACTTGCAGAAACTTCAAGACGGGGGAGCGCCACTCCCTCTCCTGAAAGGCAGAGGCATGCATCCGTCCGTCCGTCCGTCCGTCCGTCCGTCACATCTCTGGCCTCAACACGCTTGTGCGAGTCTTCCCACCTCCAGCTCCAGGATGCGGAACTCAAGCAGTTCGTTTTGGTCTCGGATATCCTGGATGTGCTCTTTCAGACGCGCTTCTTCCGCCTCCATCCGCCTGACCTGAAAAGACAGTCAGACCTCATCTGCGGGGCTTCCCGACGGGTGTGACGCCAAGCGACTCCGCCCAGCGCCTTTCTTTCCGTCACCTTTTCGGCCAACTGCTGATTGCTCTGACGCAGCAGCTGCTTCTCCTCCACCCACTTGACATTCTAGAAGAGACAAACGCGTGGACAGCTTTGGAATGTTGTGTCATTTTCATCCACAAATTCTTTGGTTGACTGGAAAATGACATTTGCTTTTCTCCGCATTTTCCCAGCCACGTTCGGGGGGGGGGGGGGGGGGGGGGGGGGGGTTGGTCCAGTAATGCCAGACGGATGAGTGACTGAAGAATGTAGCTATTTTGTCTGAGAAAAAGGTGTGCTCATTGATGAGCTTACCTGTCCTTGTTGCTTCAGCGCTGACTCCAGATCTGCTACTCTGCTTTGATAGTGACCCATTTCTACCATCAGCTTTTCTCTGGTCTGAAAGGAGGAGGAGGGAGGCTCCTCCTCCTCCTTTCAGACCAGAGAACACCCGAGGCTGGGTGAGAACGGGGAGGCTGCGACCCGGCCGGGGGTTGCGGGAAGGGGCGCCACCTTGATCTCCTTCTCGGCGTCGTAGTCCCCTTCGCTGGTCTGGGCTAGCAGAGCGTAGGCTCGTTGCAGCGCTTGATATTCTTGCGTCAGCTGGCGGTAGCGAAGCTCCGCCTCTTCATGCACACACCAATGCAACACAGCACTAGTACCAGAATCAGTCAGACCGGCGACAAAGCACCCGCGACGCAAAGACGAGTCCGATTCCAGGCTGAAGAGGAATGTTTGGTGCCAATACGCTGGCAGAAATGGCGGGCTACCTCTTCGGGTTCCGTGTCGGGGGTTCTGTCGGTGTGAAAAGACAAGGACGATCCGTCCGGGTCCACCAACACGTCTTCGTCGTAGCCGTAAAATGTTTCGATGACCTGCGGGCGCGGAAGCAAACATCTCTCTGAACAAACTGAAGCGACACCTCACGATGAATCGACGAGAGGAACGATAGCGAGAAAAAGGCCATTTCATCTTGCGCAACACCAAGCAGCCGCAAACAAACAGACTCACCTTGCAGGACCTCACGCTTTGTTCCTCCTCAGAGATTCTCGACGTCGGTATCGTAGCAGCAAATCTCTCTCCTGTCGACACAAATAATCCGCCTTTGAGATTCTTTGGATGCAAAGGGAACGAACGGCTCCGGCGCAGAAACAAACGCGACTCACAATGACATTTCTGACATGAGCTCCTGTCTCCAGAGCCTGAAAAACACGTCACCGGCGATGATTGGAGGGACGCTCGTCTTTTCCAAAAGTGACAACTACAGGGTGTGTCAGGGTTTTCCAGATTATCTTTATCGTATCATTGTGTTGCTTTGACTTTGACTGCGACCTGTAATAAATAATATTATTTATCCCTTATTTATCCCTATCGCTTATCCCTTCCTACACAAAGTCGTAAAACACCCCTTGCTATGTTTTGACTAGAGGTCAAGGGCTTCCTCTATTCAATCCACTCTTACACCCACCCTGTTTCTCTTAATTAAAATGCTCGTGCAGGAGCCGAGAGTCAGACTTCATTCGTACAACGGATGGACTCTCCACCTGCAGGTGTCCAAAAGAACTTACTTGTCTCCCGTGTGGTTCTTGCAAAATAAGTTGGAGCGAGCGCAACTCTAACAGGGTGCATTTTGCCACTAGCTGCCTACGGACAATGACGTCGCGCTCGCGGCTCATGGTTGACGGGCTGAGCAGCCGGGCAAGTCCGTCGTTTTCAGCGCACAGCGAGTGGCAAAGGCGCTGACAAAACGGGAGCTTTGAGCTGCTGAAAACGGCAAAACAAGTCTAAAGCGTGTTCAAACGCGTGCGCACAATGCTCCTGCTTGAAAGGTCGGAATTTAAGGGGCCAATTTTTTGGATGGCGGCCGCCGGCCAAGCTTTGGACGGAAAAGGTTTCCTGGCGACAGCGAGCGAGCGCGGCGCTGCCGTACGTGCACCGAGTCGCCTGCCTGAAGACCTTGGACAAGTCGTCAATGATGTGCCGCTGCTCCACAACTTGAAGGAACTCCATTTCACCGTCCTGCTGGCCGCAACCGCGGTCCAGGTCATTGAGCGAACTAGGCCTTCTCTGTGGAACACAAATGCAGTGGACTCTGTTGGCACGCCGCCGTTGTCCGCGTCGACTTACCAAGCTTGCCATCTCCTCGTTCTCCTGGGTGACAAAGCGCACTTTGTTTTCAAGGCGACACAGCACCAGCGAGAGTTCTTCATTCTTCCTGCTCAGGCGTTTGTTTTTGTACAGGAGTGGCAGAAACTGGCTTTCTGTTTCTCTCAGTCGCTTTAGCTGCAAGCATGAAGTGCGGGATGTGAAAGACGCACAACACGCGGGCCAGAACGTATCCATTCCTTTTGCATCGGTTTGAACGGAATCGTGGCTTTGGCTCCCAATAAAAGACATCTACCAGGCAACCGACTCGCCGCGCCGCTCAACTAATAAGCAAGCGCAATGGGTGCCTCGCTGGATGGCGCGCATCAAACGTAGCGCAAACCTTCAAGCGTGCCGTCAATAAATTACCAGTTCATTGCGCTCTTCAGAAAGCAGGGCGTTTCGATCCTCCAGTTTCCTGATGACTGCGCTGAGCTCAGCGATTTTCAGATGAAACCGTCGCGTGTCCCGATCCTCCTGAGACTGAAAACGCCCCGCAACACACACACACAAGCACTCGTTCAAAGTTCAAAACTGTTTTTGTGCTACCTTCCTCCAGCAACGAACTAAGTCATGCGTACTGCAAGTGTGTGATGAGGTGGCTTATGCAATGAAGAGGATTGCTAGTAGCGGCGTTGACCCCACTTCCAGGGTAGTTTAGGCCCGCCCTTTGGGAATCCCTCAGGGCAGCGATCTGCTGCTCGGCAGCCTGAGTCTGCAGCTGAAGGCGGTGGACGTGGCCGGCCCCAGGGCTTCATCCAAAACACTAACCGCTCTGTCTTTCAGCTTGATCTCATCCGTCTGGATGTACAAACGGGGAGCGCTCAGGCAGGCGGGCAAACTCATTTGCCAGAATTGTGACAAAAACAAAGAGAGCAACCGGCCAATTTTTTTCTTGAATCGACTAGAACACCTTTGCTGTGACAAAAGCGAAGCGAGCAACCGGACATTTTCTTCTTGTGAAATAGAATAGAATAGAATGCCTTAGGTGTCATTGCACTGCAGGTATACAACGAAATTGGGAACATAGCCACGCACCGCGCATCTGATCAGTCCTACCAGTCGGCGGATCTCCCTCTCGCAGTCTCTCTTGGTTCGGCTCATCTCCTCCCGATGCTGGTGATGAGCCGATCGGAGCTCGGCCGCTCGGGACTGCCAGGCCTGCTGGGCCGCTGCCAGGGCTTCTTCCGCGCTCCTGGTGGAGGCGACACCGCTCGGTCTCCCGACACCGCCGCGTCTCCTCCACCTCCGCCAGCAAAGCGCCCCCCCTCCTCACCTGAGCAGACATTGCGCCACACCGGGCCGTTGAGACCGCAACGGAGCGCCGCGACGCTTACTGGGGACAAGCTACACAATACGGTAGCGGCCGCATCGAAGCCCGACGTGGCGTGCGGATAGTCAGACACGGATAGAGCGGATCACCTTGTCCATGGAGCCGTCCCTCAGGCTGAGGACCAAGGCATTCAGTCGCTGGATCTCTCCATCTTTGATTTTGATCACTCTCATCAGCTCCATTTCATGCTGCCGCAGTAATGTCTCCCTGGTAATGGCTAACTCTTTCTGCTTCTCCTCATGGAGTTTGCTTTTGAGTTCCGTCATGGCGGCGGTGGCACGGTGGTGCTCCGCCCGCAGGTCCTGACTTCTCTCTCTCTCCAGACAGCTGACCTGACATGACTTAGACTTAGACAAACTTTATTGTCATCTTGTCTGCACATGGTGCATACAAAACGAAATTCCGTTGCATACGTCTTACAACAAAGTAGTGATATTGCAGTTGAATAGAAGTAACATATCCTATGAAAATATATATATATATATATATACATATACTATATATATATATATATATATATATATATTAAAAATAAGTATAAAGTGCAGCAGTGATAATTATGCAATAGTGCAAGTAGGCAAAACAGTATTCAAGAGTGTGCAGAGGAATGCTAAACCATGTATTAAACTTCTATTTAAAGGGTTTATACAAGTTCAGTAAAGTTGGTAGTGCGAGATAGTGCAAGATAGAGGTCCGTAGTGTCATAAAGTACAGTTCTGTGAATGTGTGATGCAGAGTTCACTTTAGAGCTCAACAGTTCTAGTGTTCAACAGTCTGATGACAGCAGGGAAAAAGCTGTTGCAGAACCTGGTGGACCTGCAGCGGATGCTGCAAACCTCTTCCCAGAGGGCAGCAGGGAGAACAGTCCATGGTGGGGGTGTGATGGGTCATTGATGATGTTACGGGCACGGGACATGCAGCGCTGAGATGAAATGTCCTGAATGGAGGGAAGAGGAGCCCCTATGATCCTCTCTGCTGTCCTCACCACTCTCCTCACGTTCTTCCAATCGGAGGCGGTGCAGCCTCCACACCACACAGAGAGACAGCTTGTCAGAATGCTCTCTATGGTGCTCCTGTAGAACGTCCTCATGATGGGTGGGGGCAGGTGGGCTCTCCTCATCCTCCGCAGGAAGTACAAGCGCTTCTGTGCCCTCTTGACCAGTGCCGTAGTGTTCATAGTCCAGGTGAGGTCTTCTGTGATGTGGACCCCCAGGAATTTGGTGCTGCTGACCACCTCCACAGCTGAGCTGTTGATGATCAGTGGAGCGTGGTGAGGCTGTTTTTTCCTGAAGTCGACGATGATCTCCTTCATCTTCTCCTCATTCAGGATCAGGCTGTTTTCTCTGCACCAGCCCACCAGCTGCTCCACCTCCTCTCTGTAGTCCAGGTCGTTGTTGTCTCTGATGAGCCCCACCACCGTTGTGTCGTCTGCTGACTTCACGATGTGATTGGTGGTGAACCTGAGGACGCAGTCGTGTGTCATCAGGGTGCACAGCAGGGGGCTCAGGACGCAGCCCTGAAGGGAGCCTGTGCTGAGGGTGATGACATCAGAGGTGTTCTGTCCGACCCGGACTGACTGAGGTCTGTTGGTGAGGAAGTCTAGCAGCCAGTTGCGAAGGGGGGTGTTGAAGCCCAGGTGTTCCAATTTTCCTACCAGATGCTGTGGGATGATGGTGTTAAACGCTGAGCTGAAGTCCAGGAACAGCCTCCGCACATGGGTGTTCTTCTCCTCCAGGTGAGCCAGGCTCAGGTGAAGAACGGAGGAGATGGCTTCCTGAGTGGAGCGGTTTTGCCGGTCGGCAAACTGGAACGGGTCAAATAATAGGGGGAGTCTGGAAACGATGTGACCTTTAAGCAGCCTTTCGAAGCACTTCATCATAACCGGAGTCAGTGCAACAGGCCGGTAATCATTAAATGAGGTGATTTGAGGTTTCTTCGGCACCGGAATGATGGAGGCAGTCTTAAAGCACGCCGGCACTGTGGCTTGGCCCAGCGAGGTGTTAAAAATGTCTGTGATGACCCCAGCCAGATGACTTGCACATTCCCTGAACACACGCCCAGGAATGTTGTCCGGGCCAGGGGCCTTACAAGGGTTGACTCTCCTCAGGGTCTTCAACACATCGGCGGAGTCAAGGCAGAGTACCTCCTCTTCCTGATGGGGGACAGTTTTAACTGCTGGAGTGCCGTTTAGTGCCTCGAACCTCCCAAAGAAGTTATTTAGACCATTTAGAAAGTCAGCATCAACTACACCCACCGGGGGGGGGGAGGGTGAGTTGTCGTCTGTAATCGCCCGTATGCCTTGCCACATACTCCTGATGTTTTTGACGTCGTGGAAACGATCCTGAAATTTTCGACTGCGGTCTCGCTTCGCTATCCTGATGGCACGGTTCAAGTTGGCTCTCGCTGTCCTCAGTGTCTCCTTGTCGCCAGACTTGAAGGCAGAGTTCCGCGCTCGTAGCGTTTGACGTACCTCCTCAGTCATCCAGGGTCGTTGGTTGCCCCGGGTGATGATATTCTTAGTGGTGCTGACGTCCTCGGTGCATTTGTTGATGTAGGCTGACACAGTCATGGCACACGCATGTCTAATCTACATCGGGAAAACTGGGAGGGAGGGAGGCAGGCAGGGAGGCAGGCAGTGTCTGTCTGTTGAGGTTTTCACCTTGTTCTTCTCCTGCTGAAGTTCTAACTGGACGTCCATCAGTTTGGTTCTCAGCTCGTCATTGGCGGCCTGAAGGGCGTCCGTTCGCTCCGCCTTGGCCCGCCCTGCCGGAGCTCGTTTGGACATCTCTTACTCGAGTCTCGCCCGGTCGTCAGTCAGAGATCACAACATTTGTACCTGGAGAGCACAAACGCAGCGCTGTTTTCCACTGGCTTCGAACTCAACTTCAATCGGTACCGTAACTTACAACATCATAAACATAGAACTAGCTTGACTTATTCATTGAATAAATGCATTTGGTTCTTCAAAACTGCATCACGCAACATAGCGTGACCGAGACGGCCGTTATCCACCTGCGTGAAGTTATTTGGTGAAATGAATGAGATGTTTAAGACACCATCGTTCTGTCTCTATGTAGATGAAGGGAAATAATCGATTGCTGAAGGTCCAAAGGTGTTGTGATAAACAAATAAACATATTAGTGATTAGTGACATATTTGTGATAGACATATTAGGCAGGATAATCACATATGTTAACGTGACTGCCCACACTGTATTTATTTATGGTTATTTGTTAAATCGAGTACTGTTAGACATGAAATAGGAAGTGTTTAACATAAATGGAAGACGAAAGGGGTACTCACCATTGTAGCTCCTGGTAGCTGGTCAATGATACGAGCCTCTTCTTGCAGTGGAAAACATACAGCCAACAAACACCGTGGAACCTAAAGGAATGAAATTAAACATTAACATTTAGCCTCAACCAACATTCACAGATACAACGCAACGCAAACTACACAAACGTAAATCTTTTTAAACACAATGAGTTGTACTTACCGTGTACGCTCTAGACGGTCCACTTGCAAGCAGAAAATAAAGATATTTCTGTTGATAATCGTCGTGTTTGTATCCGGTGTCTCGCTCAAGGCCATTGCGCCCACAGATTTGAATTTTGGCGAGAGTTCAGCCTATTGACGTCATTTCCGCGGTGTAATACCCGCATATCTGAAACGGCAAAGTTAAGAGTAGAGTTAAATAAAGTTTTTAGTCAACGCAATAATTTACAACCGTTGACCAGTCGAAATAATCGTCGAAATTTGGCGTCTGTGGCTGGAAGCAGACGCCGAGTTCGACATTCCTCCCAAACGCCACACTCCCTCGCTTTTCAGGGCTAAAAAAAAACAGTTGTAATTACCTTGTACGCTCTAGACGGTCAAGTTGCAAGCTGAAAACAAAAATATTTGCCTTGTAAGTCATCGTGTTACTAACCGCTGTGTCTTGTTTGCCAGAATTGCCGCTTTCCTACTTCCTGTTGCAAGCCACGCCCACGGATTATAATTTTGCCGTGAGTTCCGCCTATTGACGTCATGTCCGCGTGACATGACTGCGACGTAATATTATCTAAAACTGTTTGTGTGGTATTGTGTTGTTCTGTGCGGTATTGTGTTATTCTGTGCGGCGTCGTGTTGTTCTGTGCGGCGTCGTGTTGTTCAGTGCGACGTTGTGTTGTTCAGTGCGGCATGGTGTTGTTCAGTGCGGCATGGTGTTGTTCAGTGCGGCATGGTGTTGTTCAGTGCGGCATGGTGTTGTTCAGTGCGGCATAATGTTGTTCAGTGCGGCATGGTGTTGTTCAGTGCGGCATGGTGTTGTTCAGTGCGGCATGGTGTTGTTCAGTGCGGCATAATGTTGTTCAGTAAGCCATAATGTTGTTCAGTGCGGCATGGTGTTGTTCAGTGCGGGATGGTGTTGTTCAGTGCAGGATGGTGTTGTTCAGTGCGGCATGGTGTTGTTCAATGCGGCATGGTGTTGTTCAGTGCGGGATGGTGTTGTTCAGTGCAGGATGGTGTTGTTCAGTGCGGCATGGTGTTGTTCAATGCGGCATGGTGTTGTTCAGTGCGGCATGGTGTTGTTCAGTGCGGCATGGTGTTGTTCAGTGCGGCATGGTGTTGTTCAGTGCGGAATGGTGTTGTTCAGTGCGGCATGGTGTTGTTCAGTGTGGGATGGTGTTGTTCAATGCGGGATTGTGTTGTTCAGTACGGGGTGGTGTTGTTCAGTGCAGGATGGTGTTGTTCAGTGCAGGATGGTGTTGTTCAGTGCGGCATGGTGTTGTTCAATGCAGGATCGTGTTGTTCAGTGCAGCATGGTGTTGTTCAGTGCAGCATGGTGTTGTTCAGTGCGGCATGGTGTTGTTCAATGCGGCATGGTGTTGTTCAGTGCGGGATGGTGTTGTTCAGTGCGGCATGGTGTTTTTCAGTGCGGCATAATGTTGTTCAGTGCAGCATGGTGTTGTTCAGTGCGGCATGGTGTTGTTCAGTGCGACATAATGTTGTTCAGTGCGGCATAATGTTGTTCAGTGCGGCATGGTGTTGTTCAGTGCGGCATGGTGTTGTTCAGTGCGGCATGGTGTTGTTCAGTGCGGCATGGTGTTGTTCAGTGCGGCATGGTGTTGTTCAGTGCAGGATGGTGTTGTTCAGTGCAGGATGGTGTTGTTCAATGCGGCATGGTGTTGTTCAGTGCGGGATGGTGTTGTTCAGTGCAGGATGGTGTTGTTCAGTGCGGCATGGTGTTGTTCAGTGCGGAATGGTGTTGTTCAGTGCGGCATGGTGTTGTTCAGTGCGGCATGGTGTTGTTCAGTGCAGGATGGTGTTGTTCAATGCGGGATGGTGTTGTTCAGTGCGGGATGGTGTTGTTCAGTGCAGGATGGTGTTGTTCAGTGCGGCATGGTGTTGTTCAATGCGGCATGGTGTTGTTCAGTGCAGGATGGTGTTGTTCAGTGCGGCATGGTGTTGTTCAATGCGGCATGGTGTTGTTCAATGCGGCATGGTGTTGTTCAGTGCGGCATGGTGTTGTTCAGTGCGGCATGGTGTTGTTCAGTGCAGCGTAATGTTGTTCAGTGCGGCATGGTGTTGTTCAGTGCGGAATGGTGTTGTTCAGTGCGGCATGGTGTTGTTCAGTGCGGGATGGTGTTGTTCAGTGCGGCATGGTGTTGCTCAGTGCGGCATGGTGTTGTTCAGTGCGGGATGGTGTTGTTCAGTGCGGCATGGTGTTGTTCAGTGCGGCATGGTGTTGTTCAGTGCGGCATGGTGTTGTTCAGTGTGGCATGGTGTTGTTCAGTGCGGCATAATGTTGTTCAGTGCGCCATAATGTTGTTCAGTGCGGCATGGTGTTGTTCAGTGCGGGATGGTGTTGTTCAGTGCGGGATGGTGTTGTTCAGTGCGGCATGGTGTTGTTCAATGCGGGATCGTGTTGTTCAGTGCGGCATGGTGTTGTTCAGTGCGGCATGGTGTTGTTCAGTGCGGCATGGTGTTGTTCAGTGCGGCATGGTGTTGTTCAGTGCGGCATAGTGTTGTTCAGTGCGGCATAATGTTGTTCAGTGCGGCATAATGTTGTTCAGTGCGGCATAATGTTGTTCAGTGTGGCATAATGTTGTTCAGTGCGGCATAATGTTGTTCAGTGCGGGATGGTGTTGTTCATTGCGGCATGGTGTTGTTCAGTGCGGCATGGTGTTGTTCAGTGCGGCATGGTGTTGTTCAGTGCGGGATGGTGTTGTTCAGTGCGGGATGGTGTTGTTCAGTGCGGCATGGTGTTGTTCAATGCGGCATGGTGTTGTTCAGTTCGGGATGGTGTTGTTCAGTGCGGCATGGTGTTGTTCAGTGCGGCATAATGTTTTTCAGTGCGGCATGTTGTTGTTCAGTGCGGCATGGTGTTGTTCAGTGCAGCATAATGTTGTTCAGTGCGGCATGGTGTTGTTCAGTGCGGAATGGTGTTGTTCAGTGCGGCATGGTGTTGTTCAGTGCGGCATGGTGTTGTTCAGTGCGGCATGGTGTTGTTCAGTGCGGCATGGTGTTGTTCAGTGCGGGATGGTGTTCAATGCGGGATCGTGTTGTTCAGTGCGGCATGGTGTTGTTCAGTGCGGCATGGTGTTGTTCAGTGCGGCATGGTGTTGTTTAGTGCGGCATGGTGTTGTTCATTTCGGCATAATGTTGTTCAGTGCGGCATAATGTTGTTTAGTGCGCCATGGTGTTGTTCAGTGCGGGATGGTGTTGTTCAGTGCGTTATAATGTTGTTCAGTGCGGCATGGTGTTGTTCAGTGCGGCATGGTGTTGTTCAGTGCGGCATAATGTTGTTCAGTGCGGCATAATGTTGTTCAGTGCGGGATGGTGTTGTTCAGTGCGGGATGGTGTTGTTCAGTGCGGCATGGTGTTCAATGCGGAATGGTGTTGTTCAGTGCAGGATGGTGTTGTTCAGTGCGGCATGGTGTTGTTCAGTGCGGCATAATGTTGTTCAGTGCGGCATGGTGTTGTTCAGTGCGGCATGGTGTTGTTCAGTGCGGCATGGTGTTGTTCAGTGCGGCATGGTGTTGTTCAGTGCGGCATGGTGTTGTTCAGTGCGGCATGGTGTTGTTCAGTGCGGCATAATGTTCAGTGAGGCATAATGTTGTTCAGTGCGGCATAATGTTGTTCAGTGCGGCATGGTGTTGTTCAGTGCGGGATGGTGTTGTTCAGTGCAGGATGGTGTTGTTCAGTGCGGCATGGTGTTCAGTGCGGGATGGTGTCTTTCAGTGCGGCATGGTGTCGTTCAGTGCGGCATGGTGTCTTTCAGTGCGGCATGGTGTCGTTCAGTGAGGCATGGTGTTGTTCAGTGCGGCATGGTGTTGTTTAGTGCGGCATGGTGTTGTTCAGTGCGGGATGGTGTTCAGTGCGGCATGGTGTTGTTCAGTGCGGTATCGTGTTGTTCAGTGCGGTATCGTGTTTCTCAGTGCGGTATCGTGTTGTTCAGTGCAGTATCGTTGTGTTGTTCGTATTGTGTTGTGTTGTTCGTAATGTGTTGTGTTGTTCGTATTGTGTTGTGTTGTTCGTATTGTGTTGTGTTGTTCGTATTGTGTTGTGTTGTTCATATTGTGTTGTTCATATTGTGTTGAGTTGTTCGTATTGTGTTGTGTTGTTCGTATTGTGTTGCCTTTAACACTTAGCCTCTAACACTTAGCCTCTAACACTTAGCCTCTAGCATCTAGAAGGTAAATAAATAGGAAGGAAGGACTCACCGGTGACGTCTTCGCCCACGTCCAAGCGTTGTACTTTGTATTTTCATCCTTCTGACAGTGGAAAACATAGCCAACAAACACCGTGGAACCTAAACGAATGAAAGAAAACTATCATTTGGCCACAACCAACATTCACAGATACAACACAATGTGACGTGCGGGGTTGAGGTTAAAGGTTGAGTGAAGGGCCCTCGTTTTAAACTACTTTTTTGAAAAGGATTGGGAACAAGTAAGACGTATTTAATTTATTTAATGGGAAGTAGTAAGAGCTATTGAATTTAATCTATGTATTATATTCTATTGTATTGTATTCTGTTGTATTCTTTTGGATTGTATTCACACTAACCCCACTAAAACTTCAGCCCACAAAAACTCGCCTCTGGCGCCTAGCCTCTGGCACTTAGCCTCTAACACTTAGCCTTTAACACTTAGCCTTTAACACTTAGCCTTTAACACTTAGCCTTTAACACTTAGCCTTTAACACTTAGCCTAGAAGGTGAATAAATAGGGTTAAAGGTTGAGTGAAGGGCCCTCGTTTTAAACTACTGTTTTGAAAAGGAGTGGGAACAAGTAAGACGTATTTAATTTATTTAATGGGAAGTAGTAAGACTTATTAAATTTATTTAATCTACTTTTCTTCCCAGGCAAAATTTGATGTGCTGCAATTCCAAATTTCCAAAGTGAATGAAGGAATGAAGTCCTTTAAATTATGATTTTGTATAAATACTAGGCATTAACACAAAATCGACGGCACAAAATGGGCAGACTTTACTTGTTTGAAAAGGACTGGTTACAAGACAGACTTTTTTAATTTATTTAATGGGAAGAAGACTTAGTTTAATTGATCTATTTTTGTTCCCTGGCAAAATTCGATTTGCTGCAATTCCAAATTTCCAAAGTGAATGAAGGCAAGAAGTCGTTTAAATTATGATTTTGTTTAAATACTAGGCATGGACACAAAATCTACGGCACAAAATGGGCAGACTTTACTTGTTTGAAGAGGACTGGTTACAAGACAGACTTTTCTGATTTATTTATTGGGAAGAAGACTTATTTAGTTTATTTAATCTATTTTTGTTCCCTGGCAAAATTGGATTTGCTGAAACTGTATTTTGCCAAATCTTGCCTTGAGACCTGATAGGAAGTATTAAACGCTTAGTTAAATCAATACAAGTTGGTAGTAAGAGCGAGTAATGTTGGTTGAACCGATGAATGAAGGTTGAAAGCAATTTAAATTATGACTTTGTATAAATACTAGATATTAACAGAACATCTACTGCGCGAAATGGGCAGAGTTTACTTGTTTGAGAAGGAGTGGCTTATTCAAAACTAAGATTTATTTAATCTGTTTGTTCCCAGGCAAAATTGGATGTGATGCAATTCCAAATTTCACCACATGACGGTGCCCAATTTCGACTTCATAGGACATATTAAACACTTAGCTTGTTATTATGTTCAAGGTAATCAGATTTGTTTATTATTCTAATGGCCTCTTCAAAACTATTCTGGATTACTACTTTGGATCTATTCTACATTACTTGGCAACAACATACTCTGTAACAGATTAGGCAGTATAATCATATATGTTAACTTGAGAGTGCCCACACTCAATCTACTTATCGTGATGTGTTAAATCAATTACTGTTAGACATTATTTGTCTGATAATCTACCAAATCTTTGAATTGAAGAATTTGTGATTTAATTAATAGCTTGTTCAGGGTAATCAGACTTGTATATAATTCTAATGGCCTTCTTTTGAAAACTATTCTGAATTACAACTTTGGATCTTATATTACTTTGCAACAATCTACTCGGTGACAGATTAGGCAGTATAATCACATATGTTAACTTCAGTGCCCACACTGTATTTATTTATGGTTATTTGTTAAATCAAGTACTGTTAGACATGAAATAGGAAGTGTTTAACATAAATGTTATGGCTACTCACCATTGTAGCTCGCTCCTGGTCAATGATATGAGCCTCTTCTTGCAGTGGAAAACTTGCAGCCAACAAACACCGTGGAACCTAAAGGAATGAAATTAAACATTAACATTTCGCCTGGACCAACATTCACACGTACAACGCAACGCGGCTACACTTCTGCTATTACAAACGTAAATCTCCTTAAACACAACGAGTGTTACTTACCGTGTACGCTCTAGGCAAAATTGGATGTGATGCAATTCCAAATCTATCTGAAACGGCAGTTAAAAGTAGAGTTACATCAAGTTTTCTTTTTTAATCAACACAATCATTTACAACCGTTGACCAGAAAGAATCGTCGAAATTCGACGTCCCCCACAAACGCCACGCTCACTCGCTTTTCAGGGCAACAAAAGTACTTCTTTTTAAAAACGATGAGTTGTACTTACCGTGTACGCTCTGGACGGTCCAGTTGCAAGCAGAAAATAAAAATATTTCTCTTGTTAGTCGTATGTTACCATCCGCTGTGTCTTTGTCAACATCGCCGCCATTTTCCTACTTCCTGCTGCGAGCCACGCCCACGGATTTAAATTTGGGCGGAAGCTCTTTCCATTGGCGTCGTTTTCGCGTATAGCAAATCCGATTGGTTGGGAAGGGGGCACGGTTATGCAGCCGAGGGGTCCTGTGATCGGTGGGATGTAAAGTAGGCGTCGACGTCACGTCCGCGTCACGTGACCACGACGTGGCAGACGTCATATAGCAACCGCTGTTTTGTTTAGTAGACTTACAGTTGTTATGCATTGACATAATGGCGCACACACCAAATAGATCTAAATAAATTAAATAATTCTTCTGCCCACTCTCTTTTAAACAAGTTAACTCTCCCCGCGGATTTGAATTCCGGCGAAAGTTACGCCCATCGACGTCACGTATGTCACGTGACCACGACGTGGCAGATGTCATATAGCAACCGCTGTTTTGTTTAGTAGATTTACAGTTGTTATGCATTGGCATAATGGTGTGCACTCAAAATAGATTTAAATAAATTAAATATTTCTTCTGCCCACTCCCTTTTAAACAAGTTAACTCTGCCCACGTCCATTGACGTCTTGTCTGCGTCACGTGACCACGACGTAGCGACGTCATATAGTAACCGCTGTTTTGATCAGTAGACTTACAGTTATTATGCGTTGACATAATGGCGCACTGGTTAGCATGGCCACCTCTTAAGCATGATGTTGCGGGTTCGACGCCTGATCAATGTTAGCATGGAGTGAGCTGAAGTGCATGGCGCTGAAGATTTGAATCTTTGAAATGCGCTGAGGTCTGACATATCAGGCAGAATGGTTTGCCATCACGTTCAACAAAAAATAGAAACTTTCCCACTCTGATTAAAACGTCCTGTGTTCATCTACGTATTTTCGTTTTGCTGTGCATCTTTTCCCTGCCATTTCGAGAGCCCAATTGACACTCATAGTTTAAAGAAATGTGTTTGCCCATCCTACTTTGTGGAATTTCACCACATGCGCTTTTGACCAAAATACCAAATTGAACTCAAGTGAAGCCAACACGCACAACCCCCCCCCCCCCCCCCCCACACACACACACACACACACACAAATGTTGATATGAACATAAAAGAGCCGCATGCGGTTCGGGAGTTGCGGCTTGGCCAAACCTGTACTATACAACTTTATTTGTATAAAATTTTCACAACAGCTGTCACACAAACAAAGCGGGAAAAACCGAAGACGTGCGTGTTCCGCCCACGCTGGATTTATTTGCACCTTTGAAAAGACACCGTATTGCCGCAGATGTGGCAAAGAGTACTTTTGGGCATCTGAGACGGAAGGATGTCCAAAGCATCACGTCACCTGCTCTGGTAGGCATGGTGGTGGGACGTTGAGGTCAACCGCTTTGGGGTTGGCTGAATCTTTGATCGCAGGATGCCACACACTTGAAGACAGAAGCAGAAAAGCAGAGCTAAATGCAAAATGTACTCACCGGTGACTCCAATTTTTTTCCCCCCTGAAGAAACAGCTGGACGGGTGGCCCCGGCTGGCCAGTGGGACTCTTGTTATTCTGACCCTTTTTAGTGCGCGTTTGGGGCAACAACCGTTTTTTGTGGCGCTCTCTTCTGGTTCAAAAGTGCCCTGCATGTGAATTTGCTTTTCCTGCCTTCTGATTGGATGAGCGCCGGTGTGACGCGGTGCCTCTGTCACCGTGGCGGGGGGTATACGTTGGCATCGGAGCGTCTGCCAACGTCTGAGACCGGCTGGCAGTGTATCGGAGGTGTCGAGTGCGGTGCCGCTGGAGCTCACTCACCAGCTGGTGTTAGGGCCACAGAATGAAGGCCAAGGAGAAGAATAGAAAGAGAAACAGAAACTTCTCCTCCAATTGTTTGATTTGTCTCTTCTGAGCTTCGATGAATTCTTTCAGCTCTTTGTTCCTCTAGGACGGACAAATGGAAAGTGGCATTCAAAAGCCAGTAAGCGTGCAAGTAAGTGCCGGGCTGGCTTTGGGCCCTTACCTGTTGCGCGCTGTGCAGCAGATCCATTCTCTCTTGGAGATTGCAAGCGTCGCGCTCCCTCAACTCGCACATCAGGGCTCGCTTCCATTGGTCCACGGCGCTCCTAAGCTCTTCTCTCTGATCCGCCGTCAGCACGTCATTCACGCCAGCGTGGCTGGCTTTTTCGCCGTCCGTGGCGGGGCAGTCCCGCTGCGGTAGCGCCTCGTACAACATGGCCTCCAGCTCCAGGATCCTCTGGGCCGCAATCCTCGTCCATCAGTGGTCCGGCGGGAGATTTGAGGGCGGCTTACCTTATGAGCCTGGTCCATGGAACACTTCCTGAAGTCCAACTCTTCATCCAGGTAGCCCTTCTGCTTGCAGAACATATCCTAGCACAGCTCAAGGTCAGAATTGTTGGGGCACATTGCCGGAGTTCCCCTTGGCTGATGTCGCGTGTCTGTCTACCTTCTCACTTTCAATGTCCAACATCTTCTGTTGAAGTGCTGACTTGGTCACTTTGATGTATTCTAACCACTGAGGAAAGGCTGCTGTCACATAAGCAGAATGCGAGAGCGTGCGTGGACGTGCGCGTTACCTTCTCGGCTAGGGTGAGAAGGGTCCTGGCGTGAATCACGACCACCTGCTCCTCGTTGGTGAGATTCTGCAAGAGCCCAAAGGCACAGCGTCAACAAGCTTCTTTCAGCGCAAAGCCTTCCAAAAGTCACATTTGAGCCGCCGAGTCTCGTGGAGTGCGAACATAAGGAGTTCGACATACACTTACGGCGTTATAGCCCAGGATGTCCAGCTTCTTCATCAGATCACTGATGACGATGTCCGGGGGAAAGGCGCAAGGAGCAATGTAAGGTGTTCTGGGACCTCGGGTTAAGGTTAGGGTTGCGAGGGACGCCTTACGTACGCTCACGCCCTCGGCCTCGCAGTAGATCTGCAAAGGGCTGAGGCCGTCTGGGAAACGGACTTGCAGAAACTTCAAGACGGGGGAGCGCCACTCCCTCTCCTGAAAGGCAGAGGCATGCATCCGTCCGTCCGTCCGTCCGTCCGTCCGTCACATCTCTGGCCTCAACACGCTTGTGCGAGTCTTCCCACCTCCAGCTCCAGGATGCGGAACTCAAGCAGTTCGTTTTGGTCTCGGATATCCTGGATGTGCTCTTTCAGACGCGCTTCTTCCGCCTCCATCCGCCTGACCTGAAAAGACAGTCAGACCTCATCTGCGGGGCTTCCCGACAGGTGTGACGCCAAGCGACTCCGCCCAGCGCCTTTCTTTCCGTCACCTTTTCGGCCAACTGCTGATTGCTCTGACGCAGCAGCTGCTTCTCCTCCACCCACTTGACATTCTAGAAGAGACAAACGCGTGGACAGCTTTGGAATGTTGTGTCATTTTCATCCACAAATTCTTTGGTTGACTGGAAAATTACATTTGCTTTTCTCCGCATTTTCCCAGCCACGTTCGGGGGGGGGGGGTGTTGGTCCAGTAATGCCAGACGGATGAGTGACTGAAGAATGTAGCTATTTTGTCTGAGAAAAAGGTGTGCTCATTGATGAGCTTACCTGTCCTTGTTGCTTCAGCGCTGACTCCAGATCTGCTACTCTGCTTTGATAGTGACCCATTTCTACCATCAGCTTTTCTCTGGTCTGAAAGGAGGAGGAGGGAGGCTCCTCCTCCTCCTTTCAGACCAGAGAACACCCGAGGCTGGGTGAGAACGGGGAGGCTGCGACCCGGCCGGGGGTTGCGGGAAGGGGCGCCACCTTGATCTCCTTCTCGGCGTCGTAGTCCCCTTCGCTGGTCTGGGCTAGCAGAGCGTAGGCTCGTTGCAGCGCTTGATATTCTTGCGTCAGCTGGCGGTAGCGAAGCTCCGCCTCTTCATGCACACACCAATGCAACACAGCACTAGTACCAGAATCAGTCAGACCGGCGACAAAGCACCCGCGACGCAAAGACGAGTCCGATTCCAGGCTGAAGAGGAATGTTTGGTGCCAATACGCTGGCAGAAATGGCGGGCTACCTCTTCGGGTTCCGTGTCGGGGGTTCTGTCGGTGTGAAAAGACAAGGACGATCCGTCCGGGTCCACCAACACGTCTTCGTCGTAGCCGTAAAATGTTTCGATGACCTGCGGGCGCGGAAGCAAACATCTCTCTGAACAAACTGAAGCGACACCTCACGATGAATCGACGAGAGGAACGATAGCGAGAAAAAGGCCATTTCATCTTGCGCAACACCAAGCAGCCGCAAACAAACAGACTCACCTTGCAGGACCTCACGCTTTGTTCCTCCTCAGAGATTCTCGACGTCGGTATCGTAGCAGCAAATCTCTCTCCTGTCGACACAAATAATCCGCCTTTGAGATTCTTTGGATGCAAAGGGAACGAACGGCTCCGGCGCAGAAACAAACGCGACTCACAATGACATTTCTGACATGAGCTCCTGTCTCCAGAGCCTGAAAAACACGTCACCGGCGATGATTGGAGGGACGCTCGTCTTTTCCAAAAGTGACAACTACAGGGTGTGTCAGGGTTTTCCAGATTATCTTTATCGTATCATTGTGTTGCTTTGACTTTGACTGCGACCTGTAATAAATAATATTATTTATCCCTTATTTATCCCTATCGCTTATCCCTTCCTACACAAAGTCGTAAAACACCCCTTGCTATGTTTTGACTAGAGGTCAAGGGCTTCCTCTATTCAATCCACTCTTACACCCACCCTGTTTCTCTTAATTAAAATGCTCGTGCAGGAGCCGAGAGTCAGACTTCATTCGTACAACGGATGGACTCTCCACCTGCAGGTGTCCAAAAGAACTTACTTGTCTCCCGTGTGGTTCTTGCAAAATAAGTTGGAGCGAGCGCAACTCTAACAGGGTGCATTTTGCCACTAGCTGCCTACGGACAATGACGTCGCGCTCGCGGCTCATGGTTGACGGGCTGAGCAGCCGGGCAAGTCCGTCGTTTTCAGCGCACAGCGAGTGGCAAAGGCGCTGACAAAACGGGAGCTTTGAGCTGCTGAAAACGGCAAAACAAGTCTAAAGCGTGTTCAAACGCGTGCGCACAATGCTCCTGCTTGAAAGGTCGGAATTTAAGGGGCCAATTTTTTGGATGGCGGCCGCCGGCCAAGCTTTGGACGGAAAAGGTTTCCTGGCGACAGCGAGCGAGCGCGGCGCTGCCGTACGTGCACCGAGTCGCCTGCCTGAAGACCTTGGACAAGTCGTCAATGATGTGCCGCTGCTCCACAACTTGAAGGAACTCCATTTCACCGTCCTGCTGGCCGCAACCGCGGTCCAGGTCATTGAGCGAACTAGGCCTTCTCTGTGGAACACAAATGCAGTGGACTCTGTTGGCACGCCGCCGTTGTCCGCGTCGACTTACCAAGCTTGCCATCTCCTCGTTCTCCTGGGTGACAAAGCGCACTTTGTTTTCAAGGCGACACAGCACCAGCGAGAGTTCTTCATTCTTCCTGCTCAGGCGTTTGTTTTTGTACAGGAGTGGCAGAAACTGGCTTTCTGTTTCTCTCAGTCGCTTTAGCTGCAAGCATGAAGTGCGGGATGTGAAAGACGCACAACACGCGGGCCAGAACGTATCCATTCCTTTTGCATCGGTTTGAACGGAATCGTGGCTTTGGCTCCCAATAAAAGACATCTACCAGGCAACCGACTCGCCGCGCCGCTCAACTAATAAGCAAGCGCAATGGGTGCCTCGCTGGATGGCGCGCATCAAACGTAGCGCAAACCTTCAAGCGTGCCGTCAATAAATTACCAGTTCATTGCGCTCTTCAGAAAGCAGGGCGTTTCGATCCTCCAGTTTCCTGATGACTGCGCTGAGCTCAGCGATTTTCAGATGAAACCGTCGCGTGTCCCGATCCTCCTGAGACTGAAAACGCCCCGCAACACACACACACAAGCACTCGTTCAAAGTTCAAAACTGTTTTTGTGCTACCTTCCTCCAGCAACGAACTAAGTCATGCGTACTGCAAGTGTGTGATGAGGTGGCTTATGCAATGAAGAGGATTGCTAGTAGCGGCGTTGACCCCACTTCCAGGGTAGTTTAGGCCCGCCCTTTGGGAATCCCTCAGGGCAGCGATCTGCTGCTCGGCAGCCTGAGTCTGCAGCTGAAGGCGGTGGACGTGGCCGGCCCCAGGGCTTCATCCAAAACACTAACCGCTCTGTCTTTCAGCTTGATCTCATCCGTCTGGATGTACAAACGGGGAGCGCTCAGGCAGGCGGGCAAACTCATTTGCCAGAATTGTGACAAAAACAAAGAGAGCAACCGGCCAATTTTTTTCTTGAATCGACTAGAACACCTTTGCTGTGACAAAAGCGAAGCGAGCAACCGGACATTTTCTTCTTGTGAAATAGAATAGAATAGAATGCCTTAGGTGTCATTGCACTGCAGGTATACAACGAAATTGGGAACATAGCCACGCACCGCGCATCTGATCAGTCCTACCAGTCGGCGGATCTCCCTCTCGCAGTCTCTCTTGGTTCGGCTCATCTCCTCCCGATGCTGGTGATGAGCCGATCGGAGCTCGGCCGCTCGGGACTGCCAGGCCTGCTGGGCCGCTGCCAGGGCTTCTTCCGCGCTCCTGGTGGAGGCGACACCGCTCGGTCTCCCGACACCGCCGCGTCTCCTCCACCTCCGCCAGCAAAGCGCCCCCCCTCCTCACCTGAGCAGACATTGCGCCACACCGGGCCGTTGAGACCGCAACGGAGCGCCGCGACGCTTACTGGGGACAAGCTACACAATACGGTAGCGGCCGCATCGAAGCCCGACGTGGCGTGCGGATAGTCAGACACGGATAGAGCGGATCACCTTGTCCATGGAGCCGTCCCTCAGGCTGAGGACCAAGGCATTCAGTCGCTGGATCTCTCCATCTTTGATTTTGATCACTCTCATCAGCTCCATTTCATGCTGCCGCAGTAATGTCTCCCTGGTAATGGCTAACTCTTTCTGCTTCTCCTCATGGAGTTTGCTTTTGAGTTCCGTCATGGCGGCGGTGGCACGGTGGTGCTCCGCCCGCAGGTCCTGACTTCTCTCTCTCTCCAGACAGCTGACCTGACATGACTTAGACTTAGACAAACTTTATTGTCATCTTGTCTGCACATGGTGCATACAAAACGAAATTCCGTTGCATACGTCTTACAACAAAGTAGTGATATTGCAGTTGAATAGAAGTAACATATCCTATGAAAATATATATATATATATATATACATATACTATATATATATATATATATATATATATATATATATATATATATATATATATATATATATATATATATTAAAAATAAGTATAAAGTGCAGCAGTGATAATTATGCAATAGTGCAAGTAGGCAAAACAGTATTCAAGAGTGTGCAGAGGAATGCTAAACCATGTATTAAACTTCTATTTAAAGGGTTTATACAAGTTCAGTAAAGTTGGTAGTGCGAGATAGTGCAAGATAGAGGTCCGTAGTGTCATAAAGTACAGTTCTGTGAATGTGTGATGCAGAGTTCACTTTAGAGCTCAACAGTTCTAGTGTTCAACAGTCTGATGACAGCAGGGAAAAAGCTGTTGCAGAACCTGGTGGACCTGCAGCGGATGCTGCAAACCTCTTCCCAGAGGGCAGCAGGGAGAACAGTCCATGGTGGGGGTGTGATGGGTCATTGATGATGTTACGGGCACGGGACATGCAGCGCTGAGATGAAATGTCCTGAATGGAGGGAAGAGGAGCCCCTATGATCCTCTCTGCTGTCCTCACCACTCTCCTCACGTTCTTCCAATCGGAGGCGGTGCAGCCTCCACACCACACAGAGAGACAGCTTGTCAGAATGCTCTCTATGGTGCTCCTGTAGAACGTCCTCATGATGGGTGGGGGCAGGTGGGCTCTCCTCATCCTCCGCAGGAAGTACAAGCGCTTCTGTGCCCTCTTGACCAGTGCCGTAGTGTTCATAGTCCAGGTGAGGTCTTCTGTGATGTGGACCCCCAGGAATTTGGTGCTGCTGACCACCTCCACAGCTGAGCTGTTGATGATCAGTGGAGCGTGGTGAGGCTGTTTTTTCCTGAAGTCGACGATGATCTCCTTCATCTTCTCCTCATTCAGGATCAGGCTGTTTTCTCTGCACCAGCCCACCAGCTGCTCCACCTCCTCTCTGTAGTCCAGGTCGTTGTTGTCTCTGATGAGCCCCACCACCGTTGTGTCGTCTGCTGACTTCACGATGTGATTGGTGGTGAACCTGAGGACGCAGTCGTGTGTCATCAGGGTGCACAGCAGGGGGCTCAGGACGCAGCCCTGAAGGGAGCCTGTGCTGAGGGTGATGACATCAGAGGTGTTCTGTCCGACCCGGACTGACTGAGGTCTGTTGGTGAGGAAGTCTAGCAGCCAGTTGCGAAGGGGGGTGTTGAAGCCCAGGTGTTCCAATTTTCCTACCAGATGCTGTGGGATGATGGTGTTAAACGCTGAGCTGAAGTCCAGGAACAGCCTCCGCACATGGGTGTTCTTCTCCTCCAGGTGAGCCAGGCTCAGGTGAAGAACGGAGGAGATGGCTTCCTGAGTGGAGCGGTTTTGCCGGTCGGCAAACTGGAACGGGTCAAATAATAGGGGGAGTCTGGAAACGATGTGACCTTTAAGCAGCCTTTCGAAGCACTTCATCATAACCGGAGTCAGTGCAACAGGCCGGTAATCATTAAATGAGGTGATTTGAGGTTTCTTCGGCACCGGAATGATGGAGGCAGTCTTAAAGCACGCCGGCACTGTGGCTTGGCCCAGCGAGGTGTTAAAAATGTCTGTGATGACCCCAGCCAGATGACTTGCACATTCCCTGAACACACGCCCAGGAATGTTGTCCGGGCCAGGGGCCTTACAGGGGTTGACTCTCCTCAGGGTCTTCAACACATCGGCGGAGTCAAGGCAGAGTACCTCCTCTTCCTGATGGGGGACAGTTTTAACTGCTGGAGTGCCGTTTAGTGCCTCGAACCTCCCAAAGAAGTTATTTAGACCATTTAGAAAGTCAGCATCAACTACACCCACCGGGGGGGGGAGGGTGAGTTGTCGTCTGTAATCGCCCGTATGCCTTGCCACATACTCCTGATGTTTTTGACGTCGTGGAAACGATCCTGAAATTTTCGACTGCGGTCTCGCTTCGCTATCCTGATGGCACGGTTCAAGTTGGCTCTCGCTGTCCTCAGTGTCTCCTTGTCGCCAGACTTGAAGGCAGAGTTCCGCGCTCGTAGCGTTTGACGTACCTCCTCAGTCATCCAGGGTCGTTGGTTGCCCCGGGTGATGATATTCTTAGTGGTGCTGACGTCCTCGGTGCATTTGTTGATGTAGGCTGACACAGTCATGGCACACGCATGTCTAATCTACATCGGGAAAACTGGGAGGGAGGGAGGCAGGCAGGGAGGCAGGCAGGGAGGCAGGCAGGGAGGCAGGCAGTGTCTGTCTGTTGAGGTTTTCACCTTGTTCTTCTCCTGCTGAAGTTCTAACTGGACGTCCATCAGTTTGGTTCTCAGCTCGTCATTGGCGGCATGAAGGGCGTCCGTTCGCTCCGCCTTGGCCCGCCCTGCCGGAGCTCGTTTGGACATCTCTTACTCGAGTCTCGCCCGGTCGTCAGTCAGAGATCACAACATTTGTACCTGGAGAGCACAAACGCAGCGCTGTTTTCCACTGGCTTCGAACTCAACTTCAATCGGTACCGTAACTTACAACATCATAAACATAGAACTAGCTTGACTTATTCATTGAATAAATGCATTTGGTTCTTCAAAACTGCATCACGCAACATAGCGTGACCGAGACGGCCGTTATCCACCTGCGTGAAGTTATTTGGTGAAATGAATGAGATGTTTAAGACACCATCGTTCTGTCTCTATGTAGATGAAGGGAAATAATCGATTGCTGAAGGTCCAAAGGTGTTGTGATAAACAAATAAACATATTAGTGATTAGTGACATATTTGTGATAAACATATTAGGCAGGATAATCACATATGTTAACGTGACTGCCCACACTGTATTTATTTATGGTTATTTGTTAAATCGAGTACTGTTAGACATGAAATAGGAAGTGTTTAACATAAATGGAAGACGAAAGGGGTACTCACCATTGTAGCTCCTGCTGGTCAATGATACGAGCCTCTTCTTGCAGTGGAAAACATACAGCCAACAAACACCGTGGAACCTAAAGGAATGAAATTAAACATTAACATTCAGCCTAAACCAACATTCACAGATACAACGCAACGCAAACTACACAAACGTAAATCTTTTTAAACACAATGAGTTGTACTTACCGTGTACGCTCTAGACGGTCCACTTGCAAGCAGAAAATAAAGATATTTCTGTTGATAATCGTCGTGTTTGTATCCGGTGTCTCGCTCAAGGCCATTGCGCCCACAGATTTGAATTTTGGCGAGAGTTCAGCCTATTGACGTCATTTCCGCGGTGTAATACCCGCATATCTGAAACGGCAAAGTTAAGAGTAGAGTTAAATAAAGTTTTTAGTCAACGCAATAATTTACAACCGTTGACCAGTCGAAATAATCGTCGAAATTTGGCGTCTGTGGCTGGAAGCAGACGCCGAGTTCGACATTCCTCCCAAACGCCACACTCCCTTGCTTTTCAGGGCTAAAAAAAAACAGTTGTAATTACCTTGTACGCTCTAGACGGTCAAGTTGCAAGCTGAAAACAAAAATATTTGCCTTGTAAGTCATCGTGTTACTAACCGCTGTGTCTTGTTTGCCAGAATTGCCGCTTTCCTACTTCCTGTTGCAAGCCACGCCCACGGATTATAATTTTGCCGTGAGTTCCGCCTATTGACGTCATGTCCGCGTCACATGACTGCGACGTAATATTATCTAAAACTGTTTGTGCGGTATTGTGTTGTTCTGTGCGGTATTGTGTTATTCTGTGCGGCGTCGTGTTGTTCTGTGCGGCGTCGTGTTGTTCAGTGCGACGTCGTGTTGTTCAGTGCGGCATGGTGTTGTTCAGTGCGGCATGGTGTTGTTCAGTGCGGCATGGTGTTGTTCAGTGCGGCATAATGTTGTTCAGTGCGGCATAATGTTGTTCAGTGCGGCATGGTGTTGTTCAGTGCGGCATGGTGTTGTTCAGTGCGGCATGGTGTTGTTCAGTGCGGCATAATGTTGTTCAGTAGGCCATAATGTTGTTCAGTGCGGCATGGTGTTGTTCAGTGCGGGATGGTGTTGTTCAGTGCAGGATGGTGTTGTTCAGTGCGGCATGGTGTTGTTCAATGCGGCATGGTGTTGTTCAGTGCGGGATGGTGTTGTTCAGTGCAGGATGGTGTTGTTCAGTGCGGCATGGTGTTGTTCAATGCGGCATGGTGTTGTTCAGTGCGGCATGGTGTTGTTCAGTGCGGCATGGTGTTGTTCAGTGCGGCATGGTGTTGTTCAGTGCGGCATGGTGTTGTTCAGTGCGGAATGGTGTTGTTCAGTGCGGCATGGTGTTGTTCAGTGTGGGATGGTGTTGTTCAATGCGGGATCGTGTTGTTCAGTACGGGGTGGTGTTGTTCAGTGCAGGATGGTGTTGTTCAGTGCGGCATGGTGTTGTTCAATGCAGGATCGTGTTGTTCAGTGCAGCATGGTGTTGTTCAGTGCAGCATGGTGTTGTTCAGTGCGGCATGGTGTTGTTCAATGCGGCATGGTGTTGTTCAGTGCGGGATGGTGTTGTTCAGTGCGGGATGGTGTTGTTCAGTGCGGCATGGTGTTTTTCAGTGCGGCATAATGTTGTTCAGTGCAGCATGGTGTTGTTCAGTGCGGCATGGTGTTGTTCAGTGCGACATAATGTTGTTCAGTGCGGCATAATGTTGTTCAGTGCGGCATGGTGTTGTTCAGTGCGGCATGGTGTTGTTCAATGCGGCATGGTGTTGTTCAGTGCGGCATGGTGTTGTTCAGTGCAGGATGGTGTTGTTCAGTGCAGGATGGTGTTGTTCAATGCGGCATGGTGTTGTTCAGTGCGGGATGGTGTTGTTCAGTGCAGGATGGTGTTGTTCAGTGCGGCATGGTGTTGTTCAGTGCGGAATGGTGTTGTTCAGTGCGGCATGGTGTTGTTCAGTGCGGCATGGTGTTGTTCAGTGCGGCATGGTGTTGTTCAGTGCAGGATGGTGTTGTTCAATGCGGGATGGTGTTGTTCAGTGCGGGATGGTGTTGTTCAGTGCAGGATGGTGTTGTTCAGTGCGGCATGGTGTTGTTCAGTGCGGCATGGTGTTGTTCAGTGCAGCGTAATGTTGTTCAGTGCGGCATGGTGTTGTTCAGTGCGGAATGGTGTTGTTCAGTGCGGCATGGTGTTGTTCAGTGCGGGATGGTGTTGTTCAGTGCGGCATGGTGTTGCTCAGTGCGGCATGGTGTTGTTCAGTGCGGGATGGTGTTGTTCAGTGCGGCATGGTGTTGTTCAGTGCGGCATGGTGTTGTTCAGTGCGGCATAATGTTGTTCAGTGCGCCATAATGTTGTTCAGTGCGGCATGGTGTTGTTCAGTGCGGGATCGTGTTGTTCAGTGCGGCATGGTGTTGTTCAGTGCGGCATGGTGTTGTTCAGTGCGGCATGGTGTTGTTCAGTGCGGCATGGTGTTGTTCAGTGCGGCATAATGTTGTTCAGTGCGGCATAATGTTGTTCAGTGCGGCATAATGTTGTTCAGTGCGGCATAATGTTGTTCAGTGCGGCATAATGTTGTTCAGTGCGGCATAATGTTGTTCAGTGCGGCATAATGTTGTTCAGTGCGGGATGGTGTTGTTCATTGCGGCATGGTGTTGTTCAGTGCGGCATGGTGTTGTTCAGTGCGGCATGGTGTTGTTCAGTGCGGGATGGTGTTGTTCAGTGCAGGATGGTGTTGTTCAGTGCGGCATGGTGTTGTTCAATGCGGCATGGTGTTGTTCAGTTCGGGATGGTGTTGTTCAGTGCGGCATGGTGTTGTTCAGTGCGGCATAATGTTTTTCAGTGCGGCATGTTGTTGTTCAGTGCGGCATGGTGTTGTTCAGTGCGGCATGGTGTTGTTCAGTGCGGCATGGTGTTGCTCAGTGCGGAATGGTGTTGTTCAGTGCGGCATGGTGTTGTTCAGTGCGGCATGGTGTTGTTCAGTGCGGCATGGTGTTGTTCAGTGCGGCATGGTGTTGTTCAGTGCGGCATGGTGTTGTTCAGTGCGGCATGGTGTTGTTCAGTGCGGGATGGTGTTCAATGCGGGATCGTGTTGTTCAGTGCGGCATGGTGTTGTTCAGTGCGGCATGGTGTTGTTCAGTGCGGCATGGTGTTGTTTAGTGCGGCATGGTGTTGTTCATTTCGGCATAATGTTGTTCAGTGCGGCATAATGTTGTTTAGTGCGGCATGGTGTTGTTCAGTGCGGGATGGTGTTGTTCAGTGCGTTATAATGTTGTTCAGTGCGGCATGGTGTTGTTCAGTGCGGCATGGTGTTGTTCAGTGCGGCATGGTGTTGTTCAGTGCGGCATAATGTTGTTCAGTGCGGCATAATGTTGTTCAGTGCGGGATGGTGTTGTTCAGTGCGGGATGGTGTTGTTCAGTGCGGCATGGTGTTCAATGCGGAATGGTGTTGTTCAGTGCAGGATGGTGTTGTTCAGTGCGGCATGGTGTTGTTCAGTGCGGCATAATGTTGTTCAGTGCGGCATGGTGTTGTTCAGTGCGGCATGGTGTTGTTCAGTGCGGCATGGTGTTGTTCAGTGCGGCATGGTGTTGTTCAGTGCGGCATGGTGTTGTTCAGTGCGGCATGGTGTTGTTCAGTGCGGCATGGTGTTGTTCAGTGCGGCATAATGTTCAGTGCGGCATAATGTTCAGTGCGGCATAATGTTGTTCAGTGCGGCATAATGTTGTTCAGTGCGGCATGGTGTTGTTCAGTGCGGGATGGTGTTGTTCAGTGCGGGATGGTGTTGTTCAGTGCAGGATGGTGTTGTTCAGTGCGGCATGGTGTCTTTCAGTGCGGCATGGTGTCGTTCAGTGCGGCATGGTGTCTTTCAGTGCGGCATGGTGTCGTTCAGTGAGGCATGGTGTTGTTCAGTGCGGCATGGTGTTGTTTAGTGCGGCATGGTGTTGTTCAGTGCGGGATGGTGTTGTTCAGTGTGGCATGGTGTTCAGTGCGGCATGGTGTTGTTCAGTGCGGTATCGTGTTGTTCAGTGCGGTATCGTGTTTCTCAGTGCGGTATCGTGTTGTTCAGTGCAGTATCGTTGTGTTGTTCGTATTGTGTTGTGTTGTTCGTAATGTGTTGTGTTGTTCGTATTGTGTTGTGTTGTTCGTATTGTGTTGTGTTGTTCGTATTGTGTTGTGTTGTTCATATTGTGTTGTTCATATTGTGTTGAGTTGTTCGTATTGTGTTGTGTTGTTCGTATTGTGTTGCCTTTAACACTTAGCCTCTAACACTTAGCCTCTAACACTTAGCCTCTAACACTTAGCCTCTAGCATCTAGAAGGTAAATAAATAGGAAGGAAGGACTCACCGGTGACGTCTTCGCCCACGTCCAAGCGTTGTACTTTGTATTTTCATCCTTCTGACAGTGGAAAACATAGCCAACAAACACCGTGGAACCTAAACGAATGAAAGAAAACTATCATTTGGCCACAACCAACATTCACAGATACAACACAATGTGACGTGCGGGGTTGAGGTTAAAGGTTGAGTGAAGGGCCCTCGTTTTAAACTACTTTTTTGAAAAGGATTGGGAACAAGTAAGACGTATTTAATTTATTTAATGGGAAGTAGTAAGAGCTATTGAATTTAATCTATGTATTATATTCTATTGTATTGTATTCTGTTGTATTCTTTTGGATTGTATTCACACTAACCCCACTAAAACTTCAGCCCACAAAAACTCGCCTCTGGCGCCTAGCCTCTGGCACTTAGCCTCTAACACTTAGCCTTTAACACTTAGCCTTTAACACTTAGCCTTTAACACTTAGCCTTTAACACTTAGCCTTTAACACTTAGCCTTTAACACTTAGCCTAGAAGGTGAATAAATAGGGTTAAAGGTTGAGTGAAGGGCCCTCGTTTTAAACTACTGTTTTGAAAAGGAGTGGGAACAAGTAAGACGTATTTAATTTATTTAATGGGAAGTAGTAAGACTTATTAAATTTATTTAATCTACTTTTCTTCCCAGGCAAAATTTGATGTGCTGCAATTCCAAATTTCCAAAGTGAATGAAGGAATGAAGTCTTTTAAATTATGATTTTGTATAAATACTAGGCATTAACACAAAATCGACGGCACAAAATGGGCAGACTTTACTTGTTTGAAAAGGACTGGTTACAAGACAGACTTTTTTAATTTATTTAATGGGAAGAAGACTTAGTTTAATTGATCTATTTTTGTTCCCTGGCAAAATTCGATTTGCTGCAATTCCAAATTTCCAAACTGAATGAAGGCAAGAAGTCGTTTAAATTATGATTTTGTTTAAATACTAGGCATGGACACAAAATCTACGGCACAAAATGGGCAGACTTTACTTGTTTGAAGAGGACTGGTTACAAGACAGACTTTTCTGATTTATTTATTGGGAAGAAGACTTATTTAGTTTATTTAATCTATTTTTGTTCCCTGGCAAAATTGGATTTGCTGAAACTGTATTTTGCCAAATCTTGCCTTGAGACCTGATAGGAAGTATTAAACGCTTAGTTAAATCAATACAAGTTGGTAGTAAGAGCGAGTAATGTTGGTTGAACCGATGAATGAAGGTTGAAAGCAATTTAAATTATGACTTTGTATAAATACTAGATATTAACAGAACATCTACTGCGCGAAATGGGCAGAGTTTACTTGTTTGAGAAGGAGTGGCTTATTCAAAACTAAGATTTATTTAATCTGTTTGTTCCCAGGCAAAATTGGATGTGATGCAATTCCAAATTTCACCACATGACGGTGCCCAATTTCGACTTCATAGGACATATTAAACACTTAGCTTGTTATTATGTTCAAGGTAATCAGATTTGTTTATTATTCTAATGGCCTCTTCAAAACTATTCTGGATTACTACTTTGGATCTATTCTACATTACTTGGCAACAACATACTCTGTAACAGATTAGGCAGTATAATCATATATGTTAACTTGAGAGTGCCCACACTCAATCTACTTATCGTGATGTGTTAAATCAATTACTGTTAGACATTATTTGTCTGATAATCTACCAAATCTTTGAATTGAAGAATTTGTGATTTAATTAATAGCTTGTTCAGGGTAATCAGACTTGTATATAATTCTAATGGCCTTCTTTTGAAAACTATTCTGAATTACAACTTTGGATCTTATATTACTTTGCAACAATCTACTCGGTGACAGATTAGGCAGTATAATCACATATGTTAACTTCAGTGCCCACACTGTATTTATTTATGGTTATTTGTTAAATCAAGTACTGTTAGACATGAAATAGGAAGTGTTTAACATAAATGTTATGGCTACTCACCATTGTAGCTCGCTCCTGGTCAATGATACGAGCCTCTTCTTGCAGTGGAAAACTTGCAGCCAACAAACACCGTGGAACCTAAAGGAATGAAATTAAACATTAACATTTCGCCTCGACCAATTTTCACACGTACAACGCAACGCGGCTACACTTCTGCTATTACAAACGTAAATCTCCTTAAACACAATGAGTGTTACTTACCGTGTACGCTCTAGGCAAAATTGGATGTGATGCAATTCCAAATCTATCTGAAACGGCAGTTAAAAGTAGAGTTACATCAAGTTTTCTTTTTTAATCAACACAATCATTTACAACCGTTGACCAGAAAGAATCGTCGAAATTCGACGTCCCCCACAAACGCCACGCTCACTCGCTTTTCAGGGCAACAAAAGTACTTCTTTTTAAAAACGATGAGTTGTACTTACCGTGTACGCTCTGGACGGTCCAGTTGCAAGCAGAAAATAAAAATATTTCTCTTGTTAGTCGTATGTTACCATCCGCTGTGTCTTTGTCAACATCGCCGCCGTTTTCCTACTTCCTGCTGCGAGCCACGCCCACGGATTTAAATTTGGGCGGAAGCTCTTTCCATTGGGGTCGTTTTCGCGTATAGCAAATCCGATTGGTTGGGAAGGGGGCACGGTTATGCAGCCGAGGGGTCCTGTGATCGGTGGGATGTAAAGTAGGCGTCAACGTCACGTCCGCGTCACGTGACCACGACGTGGCAGACGTCATATAGCAACCGCTGTTTTGTTTAGTAGACTTACAGTTGTTATGCATTGACATAATGGCGCACACACCAAATAGATTTAAATAAATTAAATAATTCTTCTGCCCACTCTCTTTTAAACAAGTTAACTCTCCCCGCGGATTTGAATTCCGGCGAAAGTTACGCCCATCGACGTCACGTATGTCACGTGACCACGACGTGGCAGATGTCATATAGCAACCGCTGTTTTGTTTAGTAGATTTACAGTTGTTATGCATTGGCATAATGGTGTGCACTCAAAATAGATTTAAATAAATTAAATATTTCTTCTGCCCACTCCCTTTTAAACAAGTTAACTCTGCCCACGTCCATTGACGTCTTGTCTGCGTCACGTGACCACGACGTAGCGACGTCATATAGTAACCGCTGTTTTGATCAGTAGACTTACAGTTATTATGCGTTGACATAATGGCGCACTGGTTAGCATGGCCACCTCTTAAGCATGATGTTGCGGGTTCGACGCCTGATCAATGTTAGCATGGAGTGAGCTGAAGTGCATGGCGCTGAAGATTTGAATCTTTGAAATGCGCTGAGGTCTGACATATCAGGCAGAATGGTTTGCCATCACGTTCAACAAAAAATAGAAACTTTCCCACTCTGATTAAAACGTCCTGTGTTCATCTACGTATTTTCGTTTTGCTGTGCATCTTTTCCCTGCCATTTCGAGAGCCCAATTGACACTCATAGTTTAAAGAAATGTGTTTGCCCATCCTACTTTGTGGAATTTCACCACATGCGCTTTTGACCAAAATACCAAATTGAACTCAAGTGAAGCCAACACGCACAACCCCCCACACACACACAAATGTTGATATGAACATAAAAGAGCCGCATGCGGTTCGGGAGTTGCGGCTTGGCCAAACCTGTACTATACAACTTTATTTGTATAAAATTTTCACAACAGCTGTCACACAAACAAAGCGGGAAAAACCGAAGACGTGCGTGTTCCGCCCACGCTGGATTTATTTGCACCTTTGAAAAGACACCGTATTGCCGCAGATGTGGCAAAGAGTACTTTTGGGCATCTGAGACGGAAGGATGTCCAAAGCATCACGTCACCTGCTCTGGTAGGCATGGTGGTGGGACGTTGAGGTCAACCGCTTTGGGGTTGGCTGAATCTTTGATCGCAGGATGCCACACACTTGAAGACAGAAGCAGAAAAGCAGAGCTAAATGCAAAATGTACTCACCGGTGACTCCAATTTTTTTCCCCCCTGAAGAAACAGCTGGACGGGTGGCCCCGGCTGGCCAGTGGGACTCTTGTTATTCTGACCCTTTTTAGTGCGCGTTTGGGGCAACAACCGTTTTTTGTGGCGCTCTCTTCTGGTTCAAAAGTGCCCTGCATGTGAATTTGCTTTTCCTGCCTTCTGATTGGATGAGCGCCGGTGTGACGCGGTGCCTCTGTCACCGTGGCGGGGGGTATACGTTGGCATCGGAGCGTCTGCCAACGTCTGAGACCGGCTGGCAGTGTATCGGAGGTGTCGAGTGCGGTGCCGCTGGAGCTCACTCACCAGCTGGTGTTAGGGCCACAGAATGAAGGCCAAGGAGAAGAATAGAAAGAGAAACAGAAACTTCTCCTCCAATTGTTTGATTTGTCTCTTCTGAGCTTCGATGAATTCTTTCAGCTCTTTGTTCCTCTAGGACGGACAAATGGAAAGTGGCATTCAAAAGCCAGTAAGCGTGCAAGTAAGTGCCGGGCTGGCTTTGGGCCCTTACCTGTTGCGCGCTGTGCAGCAGATCCATTCTCTCTTGGAGATTGCAAGCGTCGCGCTCCCTCAACTCGCACATCAGGGCTCGCTTCCATTGGTCCACGGCGCTCCTAAGCTCTTCTCTCTGATCTGCCGTCAGCACGTCATTCACGCCAGCGTGGCTGGCTTTTTCGCCGTCCGTGGCGGGGCAGTCCCGCTGCGGTAGCGCCTCGTACAACATGGCCTCCAGCTCCAGGATCCTCTGGGCCGCAATCCTCGTCCATCAGTGGTCCGGCGGGAGATTTGAGGGCGGCTTACCTTATGAGCCTGGTCCATGGAACACTTCCTGAAGTCCAACTCTTCATCCAGGTAGCCCTTCTGCTTGCAGAACATATCCTAGCACAGCTCAAGGTCAGAATTGTTGGGGCACATTGCCGGAGTTCCCCTTGGCTGATGTCGCGTGTCTGTCTACCTTCTCACTTTCAATGTCCAACATCTTCTGTTGAAGTGCTGACTTGGTCACTTTGATGTATTCTAACCACTGAGGAAAGGCTGCTGTCACATAAGCAGAATGCGAGAGCGTGCGTGGACGTGCGCGTTACCTTCTCGGCTAGGGTGAGAAGGGTCCTGGCGTGAATCACGACCACCTGCTCCTCGTTGGTGAGATTCTGCAAGAGCCCAAAGGCACAGCGTCAACAAGCTTCTTTCAGCGCAAAGCCTTCCAAAAGTCACATTTGAGCCGCCGAGTCTCGTGGAGTGCGAACATAAGGAGTTCGACATACACTTACGGCGTTATAGCCCAGGATGTCCAGCTTCTTCATCAGATCACTGATGACGATGTCCGGGGGAAAGGCGCAAGGAGCAATGTAAGGTGTTCTGGGACCTCGGGTTAAGGTTAGGGTTGCGAGGGACGCCTTACGTACGCTCACGCCCTCGGCCTCGCAGTAGATCTGCAAAGGGCTGAGGCCGTCTGGGAAACGGACTTGCAGAAACTTCAAGACGGGGGAGCGCCACTCCCTCTCCTGAAAGGCAGAGGCATGCATCCGTCCGTCCGTCCGTCCGTCCGTCCGTCCGTCCGTCCGTCACATCTCTGGCCTCAACACGCTTGTGCGAGTCTTCCCACCTCCAGCTCCAGGATGCGGAACTCAAGCAGTTCGTTTTGGTCTCGGATATCCTGGATGTGCTCTTTCAGACGCGCTTCTTCCGCCTCCATCCGCCTGACCTGAAAAGACAGTCAGACCTCATCTGCGGGGCTTCCCGACAGGTGTGACGCCAAGCGACTCCGCCCAGCGCCTTTCTTTCCGTCACCTTTTCGGCCAACTGCTGATTGCTCTGACGCAGCAGCTGCTTCTCCTCCACCCACTTGACATTCTAGAAGAGACAAACGCGTGGACAGCTTTGGAATGTTGTGTCATTTTCATCCACAAATTCTTTGGTTGACTGGAAAATTACATTTGCTTTTCTCCGCATTTTCCCAGCCACGTTCGGGGGGGGGGGGGGGTTGGTCCAGTAATGCCAGACGGATGAGTGACTGAAGAATGTAGCTATTTTGTCTGAGAAAAAGGTGTGCTCATTGATGAGCTTACCTGTCCTTGTTGCTTCAGCGCTGACTCCAGATCTGCTACTCTGCTTTGATAGTGACCCATTTCTACCATCAGCTTTTCTCTGGTCTGAAAGGAGGAGGAGGGAGGCTCCTCCTCCTCCTTTCAGACCAGAGAACACCCGAGGCTGGGTGAGAACGGGGAGGCTGCGACCCGGCCGGGGGTTGCGGGAAGGGGCGCCACCTTGATCTCCTTCTCGGCGTCGTAGTCCCCTTCGCTGGTCTGGGCTAGCAGAGCGTAGGCTCGTTGCAGCGCTTGATATTCTTGCGTCAGCTGGCGGTAGCGAAGCTCCGCCTCTTCATGCACACACCAATGCAACACAGCACTAGTACCAGAATCAGTCAGACCGGCGACAAAGCACCCGCGACGCAAAGACGAGTCCGATTCCAGGCTGAAGAGGAATGTTTGGTGCCAATACGCTGGCAGAAATGGCGGGCTACCTCTTCGGGTTCCGTGTCGGGGGTTCTGTCGGTGTGAAAAGACAAGGACGATCCGTCCGGGTCCACCAACACGTCTTCGTCGTAGCCGTAAAATGTTTCGATGACCTGCGGGCGCGGAAGCAAACATCTCTCTGAACAAACTGAAGCGACACCTCACGATGAATCGACGAGAGGAACGATAGCGAGAAAAAGGCCATTTCATCTTGCGCAACACCAAGCAGCCGCAAACAAACAGACTCACCTTGCAGGACCTCACGCTTTGTTCCTCCTCAGAGATTCTCGACGTCGGTATCGTAGCAGCAAATCTCTCTCCTGTCGACACAAATAATCCGCCTTTGAGATTCTTTGGATGCAAAGGGAACGAACGGCTCCGGCGCAGAAACAAACGCGACTCACAATGACATTTCTGACATGAGCTCCTGTCTCCAGAGCCTGAAAAACACGTCACCGGCGATGATTGGAGGGACGCTCGTCTTTTCCAAAAGTGACAACTACAGGGTGTGTCAGGGTTTTCCAGATTATCTTTATCGTATCATTGTGTTGCTTTGACTTTGACTGCGACCTGTAATAAATAATATTATTTATCCCTTATTTATCCCTATCGCTTATCCCTTCCTACACAAAGTCGTAAAACACCCCTTGCTATGTTTTGACTAGAGGTCAAGGGCTTCCTCTATTCAATCCACTCTTACACCCACCCTGTTTCTCTTAATTAAAATGCTCGTGCAGGAGCCGAGAGTCAGACTTCATTCGTACAACGGATGGACTCTCCACCTGCAGGTGTCCAAAAGAACTTACTTGTCTCCCGTGTGGTTCTTGCAAAATAAGTTGGAGCGAGCGCAACTCTAACAGGGTGCATTTTGCCACTAGCTGCCTACGGACAATGACGTCGCGCTCGCGGCTCATGGTTGACGGGCTGAGCAGCCGGGCAAGTCCGTCGTTTTCAGCGCACAGCGAGTGGCAAAGGCGCGGACAAAACGGGAGCTTTGAGCTGCTGAAAACGGCAAAACAAGTCTAAAGCGTGTTCAAACGCGTGCGCACAATGCTCCTGCTTGAAAGGTCGGAATTTAAGGGGCCAATTTTTTGGATGGCGGCCGCCGGCCAAGCTTTGGACGGAAAAGGTTTCCTGGCGACAGCGAGCGAGCGCGGCGCTGCCGTACGTGCACCGAGTCGCCTGCCTGAAGACCTTGGACAAGTCGTCGATGATGTGCCGCTGCTCCACAACTTGAAGGAACTCCATTTCACCGTCCTGCTGGCCGCAACCGCGGTCCAGGTCATTGAGCGAACTAGGCCTTCTCTGTGGAACACAAATGCAGTGGACTCTGTTGGCACGCCGCCGTTGTCCGCGTCGACTTACCAAGCTTGCCATCTCCTCGTTCTCCTGGGTGACAAAGCGCACTTTGTTTTCAAGGCGACACAGCACCAGCGAGAGTTCTTCATTCTTCCTGCTCAGGCGTTTGTTTTTGTACAGGAGTGGCAGAAACTGGCTTTCTGTTTCTCTCTGTCGCTTTAGCTGCAAGCATGAAGTGCGGGATGTGAAAGACGCACAACACGCGGGCCAGAACGTATCCATTCCTTTTGCATCGGTTTGAACGGAATCGTGGCTTTGGCTCCCAATAAAAGACATCTACCAGGCAACCGACTCGCCGCGCCGCTCAACTAATAAGCAAGCGCAATGGGTGCCTCGCTGGATGGCGCGCATCAAACGTAGCGCAAACCTTCAAGCGTGCCGTCAATAAATTACCAGTTCATTGCGCTCTTCAGAAAGCAGGGCGTTTCGATCCTCCAGTTTCCTGATGACTGCGCTGAGCTCAGCGATTTTCAGATGAAACCGTCGCGTGTCCCGAGCCTCCTGAGACTGAAAACGCCCCGCAACACACACACACAAGCACTCGTTCAAAGTTCAAAACTGTTTTTGTGCTACCTTCCTCCAGCAACGAACTAAGTCATGCGTACTGCAAGTGTGTGATGAGGTGGCTTATGCAATGAAGAGGATTGCTAGTAGCGGCGTTGACCCCACTTCCAGGGTAGTTTAGGCCCGCCCTTTGGGAATCCCTCAGGGCAGCGATCTGCTGCTCGGCAGCCTGAGTCTGCAGCTGAAGGCGGTGGACGTGGCCGGCCCCAGGGCTTCATCCAAAACACTAACCGCTCTGTCTTTCAGCTTGATCTCATCCGTCTGGATGTACAAACGGGGAGCGCTCAGGCAGGCGGGCAAACTCATTTGCCAGAATTGTGACAAAAACAAAGAGAGCAACCGGCCAATTTTTTTCTTGAATCGACTAGAACACCTTTGCTGTGACAAAAGCGAAGCGAGCAACCGGACATTTTCTTCTTGTGAAATAGAATAGAATAGAATGCCTTAGGTGTCATTGCACTGCAGGTATACAACGAAATTGGGAACATAGCCACGCACCGCGCATCTGATCAGTCCTACCAGTCGGCGGATCTCCCTCTCGCAGTCTCTCTTGGTTCGGCTCATCTCCTCCCGATGCTGGTGATGAGCCGATCGGAGCTCGGCCGCTCGGGACTGCCAGGCCTGCTGGGCCGCTGCCAGGGCTTCTTCCGCGCTCCTGGTGGAGGCGACACCGCTCGGTCTCCCGACACCGCCGCGTCTCCTCCACCTCCGCCAGCAAAGCGCCCCCCCTCCTCACCTGAGCAGACATTGCGCCACACCGGGCCGTTGAGACCGCAACGGAGCGCCGCGACGCTTACTGGGGACAAGCTACACAATACGGTAGCGGCCGCATCGAAGCCCGACGTGGCGTGCGGATAGTCAGACACGGATAGAGCGGATCACCTTGTCCATGGAGCCGTCCCTCAGGCTGAGGACCAAGGCATTCAGTCGCTGGATCTCTCCATCTTTGATTTTGATCACTCTCATCAGCTCCATTTCATGCTGCCGCAGTAATGTCTCCCTGGTAATGGCTAACTCTTTCTGCTTCTCCTCATGGAGTTTGCTTTTGAGTTCCGTCATGGCGGCGGTGGCACGGTGGTGCTCCGCCCGCAGGTCCTGACTTCTCTCTCTCTCCAGACAGCTGACCTGACATGACTTAGACTTAGACTTAGACAAACTTTATTGTCATCTTGTCTGCACATGGTGCATACAAAACGAAATTCCGTTGCATACGTCTTACAACAAAGTAGTGATATTGCAGTTGAATAGAAGTAACATATCCTATGAAAATATATATATATATATACATATACTATATATATATATATATATATATATATATATATATTAAAAATAAGTATAAAGTGCAGCAGTGATAATTATGCAATAGTGCAAGTAGGCAAAACAGTATTCAAGAGTGTGCAGAGGAATGCTAAACCATGTATTAAACTTCTATTTAAAGGGTTTATACAAGTTCAGTAAAGTTGGTAGTGCGAGATAGTGCAAGATAGAGGTCCGTAGTGTCATAAAGTACAGTTCTGTGAATGTGTGATGCAGAGTTCAGTTTAGAGCTCAACAGTTCTAGTGTTCAACAGTCTGATGACAGCAGGGAAAAAGCTGTTGCAGAACCTGGTGGACCTGCAGCGGATGCTGCAAACCTCTTCCCAGAGGGCAGCAGGGAGAACAGTCCATGGTGGGGGTGTGATGGGTCATTGATGATGTTACGGGCACGGGACATGCAGCGCTGAGATGAAATGTCCTGAATGGAGGGAAGAGGAGCCCCTATGATCCTCTCTGCTGTCCTCACCACTCTCCTCACGTTCTTCCAATCGGAGGCGGTGCAGCCTCCACACCACACAGAGAGACAGCTTGTCAGAATGCTCTCTATGGTGCTCCTGTAGAACGTCCTCATGATGGGTGGGGGCAGGTGGGCTCTCCTCATCCTCCGCAGGAAGTACAAGCGCTTCTGTGCCCTCTTGACCAGTGCCGTAGTGTTCATAGTCCAGGTGAGGTCTTCTGTGATGTGGACCCCCAGGAATTTGGTGCTGCTGACCACCTCCACAGCTGAGCTGTTGATGATCAGTGGAGCGTGGTGAGGCTGTTTTTTCCTGAAGTCGACGATGATCTCCTTCATCTTCTCCTCATTCAGGATCAGGCTGTTTTCTCTGCACCAGCCCACCAGCTGCTCCACCTCCTCTCTGTAGTCCAGGTCGTTGTTGTCTCTGATGAGCCCCACCACCGTTGTGTTGTCTGCTGACTTCACGATGTGATTGGTGGTGAACCTGAGGACGCAGTCGTGTGTCATCAGGGTGCACAGCAGGGGGCTCAGGACGCAGCCCTGAAGGGAGCCTGTGCTGAGGGTGATGACATCAGAGGTGTTCTGTCCGACCCGGACTGACTGAGGTCTGTTGGTGAGGAAGTCTAGCAGCCAGTTGCGAAGGGGGGTGTTGAAGCCCAGGTGTTCCAATTTTCCTACCAGATGCTGTGGGATGATGGTGTTAAACGCTGAGCTGAAGTCCAGGAACAGCCTCCGCACATGGGTGTTCTTCTCCTCCAGGTGAGCCAGGCTCAGGTGAAGAACGGAGGAGATGGCTTCCTGAGTGGAGCGGTTTTGCCGGTCGGCAAACTGGAACGGGTCAAATAATAGGGGGAGTCTGGAAACGATGTGACCTTTAAGCAGCCTTTCGAAGCACTTCATCATAACCGGAGTCAGTGCAACAGGCCGGTAATCATTAAATGAGGTGATTTGAGGTTTCTTCGGCACCGGAATGATGGAGGCAGTCTTAAAGCACGCCGGCACTGTGGCTTGGCCCAGCGAGGTGTTAAAAATGTCTGTGATGACCCCAGCCAGATGACTTGCACATTCCCTGAACACACGCCCAGGAATGTTGTCCGGGCCAGGGGCCTTACAGGGGTTGACTCTCCTCAGGGTCTTCAACACATCGGCGGAGTCAAGGCAGAGTACCTCCTCTTCCTGATGGGGGACAGTTTTAACTGCTGGAGTGCCGTTTAGTGCCTCGAACCTCCCAAAGAAGTTATTTAGACCATTTAGAAAGTCAGCATCAACTACACCCACCGGGGGGGGGGAGGGTGAGTTGTCGTCTGTAATCGCCCGTATGCCTTGCCACATACTCCTGATGTTTTTGACGTCGTGGAAACGATCCTGAAATTTTCGACTGCGGTCTCGCTTCGCTATCCTGATGGCACGGTTCAAGTTGGCTCTCGCTGTCCTCAGTGTCTCCTTGTCGCCAGACTTGAAGGCAGAGTTCCGCGCTCGTAGCGTTTGACGTACCTCCTCAGTCATCCAGGGTCGTTGGTTGCCCCGGGTGATGATATTCTTAGTGGTGCTGACGTCCTCGGTGCATTTGTTGATGTAGGCTGACACAGTCATGGCACACGCATGTCTAATCTACATCGGGAAAACTGGGAGGGAGGGAGGCAGGCAGGGAGGCAGGCAGTGTCTGTCTGTTGAGGTTTTCACCTTGTTCTTCTCCTGCTGAAGTTCTAACTGGACGTCCATCAGTTTGGTTCTCAGCTCGTCATTGGCGGCCTGAAGGGCGTCCGTTCGCTCCGCCTTGGCCCGCCCTGCCGGAGCTCGTTTGGACATCTCTTACTCGAGTCTCGCCCGGTCGTCAGTCAGAGATCACAACATTTGTACCTGGAGAGCACAAACGCAGCGCTGTTTTCCACTGGCTTCGAACTCAACTTCAATCGGTACCGTAACTTACAACATCATAAACATAGAACTAGCTTGACTTATTCATTGAATAAATGCATTTGGTTCTTCAAAACTGCATCACGCAACATAGCGTGACCGAGACGGCCGTTATCCACCTGCGTGAAGTTATTTGGTGAAATGAATGAGATGTTTAAGACACCATCGTTCTGTCTCTATGTAGATGAAGGGAAATAATCGATTGCTGAAGGTCCAAAGGTGTTGTGATAAACAAATAAACATATTAGTGATTAGTGACATATTTGTGATAGACATATTAGGCAGGATAATCACATATGTTAACGTGACTGCCCACACTGTATTTATTTATGGTTATTTGTTAAATCGAGTACTGTTAGACATGAAATAGGAAGTGTTTAACATAAATGGAAGACGAAAGGGGTACTCACCATTGTAGCTCCTGGTAGCTGGTCAATGATACGAGCCTCTTCTTGCAGTGGAAAACATACAGCCAACAAACACCGTGGAACCTAAAGGAATGAAATTAAACATTAACATTTAGCCTCAACCAACATTCACAGATACAACGCAACGCAAACTACACAAACGTAAATCTTTTTAAACACAATGAGTTGTACTTACCGTGTACGCTCTAGACGGTCCACTTGCAAGCAGAAAATAAAGATATTTCTGTTGATAATCGTCGTGTTTGTATCCGGTGTCTCGCTCAAGGCCATTGCGCCCACAGATTTGAATTTTGGCGAGAGTTCAGCCTATTGACGTCATTTCCGCGGTGTAATACCCGCATATCTGAAACGGCAAAGTTAAGAGTAGAGTTAAATAAAGTTTTTAGTCAACGCAATAATTTACAACCGTTGACCAGTCGAAATAATCGTCGAAATTTGGCGTCTGTGGCTGGAAGCAGACGCCGAGTTCGACATTCCTCCCAAACGCCACACTCCCTCGCTTTTCAGGGCTAAAAAAAAACAGTTGTAATTACCTTGTACGCTCTAGACGGTCAAGTTGCAAGCTGAAAACAAAAATATTTGCCTTGTAAGTCATCGTGTTACTAACCGCTGTGTCTTGTTTGCCAGAATTGCCGCTTTCCTACTTCCTGTTGCAAGCCACGCCCACGGATTATAATTTTGCCGTGAGTTCCGCCTATTGACGTCATGTCCGCGTGACATGACTGCGACGTAATATTATCTAAAACTGTTTGTGTGGTATTGTGTTGTTCTGTGCGGTATTGTGTTATTCTGTGCGGCGTCGTGTTGTTCTGTGCGGCGTCGTGTTGTTCAGTGCGACGTTGTGTTGTTCAGTGCGGCATGGTGTTGTTCAGTGCGGCATGGTGTTGTTCAGTGCGGCATGGTGTTGTTCAGTGCGGCATGGTGTTGTTCAGTGCGGCATAATGTTGTTCAGTGCGGCATGGTGTTGTTCAGTGCGGCATGGTGTTGTTCAGTGCGGCATGGTGTTGTTCAGTGCGGCATAATGTTGTTCAGTAAGCCATAATGTTGTTCAGTGCGGCATGGTGTTGTTCAGTGCGGGATGGTGTTGTTCAGTGCAGGATGGTGTTGTTCAGTGCGGCATGGTGTTGTTCAATGCGGCATGGTGTTGTTCAGTGCGGGATGGTGTTGTTCAGTGCAGGATGGTGTTGTTCAGTGCGGCATGGTGTTGTTCAATGCGGCATGGTGTTGTTCAGTGCGGCATGGTGTTGTTCAGTGCGGCATGGTGTTGTTCAGTGCGGCATGGTGTTGTTCAGTGCGGAATGGTGTTGTTCAGTGCGGCATGGTGTTGTTCAGTGTGGGATGGTGTTGTTCAATGCGGGATTGTGTTGTTCAGTACGGGGTGGTGTTGTTCAGTGCAGGATGGTGTTGTTCAGTGCAGGATGGTGTTGTTCAGTGCGGCATGGTGTTGTTCAATGCAGGATCGTGTTGTTCAGTGCAGCATGGTGTTGTTCAGTGCAGCATGGTGTTGTTCAGTGCGGCATGGTGTTGTTCAATGCGGCATGGTGTTGTTCAGTGCGGGATGGTGTTGTTCAGTGCGGCATGGTGTTTTTCAGTGCGGCATAATGTTGTTCAGTGCAGCATGGTGTTGTTCAGTGCGGCATGGTGTTGTTCAGTGCGACATAATGTTGTTCAGTGCGGCATAATGTTGTTCAGTGCGGCATGGTGTTGTTCAGTGCGGCATGGTGTTGTTCAGTGCGGCATGGTGTTGTTCAGTGCGGCATGGTGTTGTTCAGTGCGGCATGGTGTTGTTCAGTGCAGGATGGTGTTGTTCAGTGCAGGATGGTGTTGTTCAATGCGGCATGGTGTTGTTCAGTGCGGGATGGTGTTGTTCAGTGCAGGATGGTGTTGTTCAGTGCGGCATGGTGTTGTTCAGTGCGGAATGGTGTTGTTCAGTGCGGCATGGTGTTGTTCAGTGCGGCATGGTGTTGTTCAGTGCAGGATGGTGTTGTTCAATGCGGGATGGTGTTGTTCAGTGCGGGATGGTGTTGTTCAGTGCAGGATGGTGTTGTTCAGTGCGGCATGGTGTTGTTCAATGCGGCATGGTGTTGTTCAGTGCAGGATGGTGTTGTTCAGTGCGGCATGGTGTTGTTCAATGCGGCATGGTGTTGTTCAATGCGGCATGGTGTTGTTCAGTGCGGCATGGTGTTGTTCAGTGCGGCATGGTGTTGTTCAGTGCAGCGTAATGTTGTTCAGTGCGGCATGGTGTTGTTCAGTGCGGAATGGTGTTGTTCAGTGCGGCATGGTGTTGTTCAGTGCGGCATGGTGTTGTTCAGTGCGGGATGGTGTTGTTCAGTGCGGCATGGTGTTGCTCAGTGCGCCATGGTGTTGTTCAGTGCGGGATGGTGTTGTTCAGTGCGGCATGGTGTTGTTCAGTGCGGCATGGTGTTGTTCAGTGCGGCATGGTGTTGTTCAGTGTGGCATGGTGTTGTTCAGTGCGGCATAATGTTGTTCAGTGCGCCATAATGTTGTTCAGTGCGGCATGGTGTTGTTCAGTGCGGGATGGTGTTGTTCAGTGCAGGATGGTGTTGTTCAGTGCGGCATGGTGTTGTTCAATGCGGGATCGTGTTGTTCAGTGCGGCATGGTGTTGTTCAGTGCGGCATGGTGTTGTTCAGTGCGGCATGGTGTTGTTCAGTGCGGCATGGTGTTGTTCAGTGCGGCATAATGTTGTTCAGTGCGGCATAATGTTGTTCAGTGCGGCATAATGTTGTTCAGTGCGGCATAATGTTGTTCAGTGCGGCATAATGTTGTTCAGTGCGGCATAATGTTGTTCAGTGCGGGATGGTGTTGTTCATTGCGGCATGGTGTTGTTCAGTGCGGCATGGTGTTGTTCAGTGCGGCATGGTGTTGTTCAGTGCGGGATGGTGTTGTTCAGTGCAGGATGGTGTTGTTCAGTGCGGCATGGTGTTGTTCAATGCGGCATGGTGTTGTTCAGTTCGGGATGGTGTTGTTCAGTGCGGCATGGTGTTGTTCAGTGCGGCATAATGTTTTTCAGTGCGGCATGTTGTTGTTCAGTGCGGCATGGTGTTGTTCAGTGCAGCATAATGTTGTTCAGTGCGGCATGGTGTTGTTCAGTGCGGAATGGTGTTGTTCAGTGCGGCATGGTGTTGTTCAGTGCGGCATGGTGTTGTTCAGTGCGGCATGGTGTTGTTCAGTGCGGCATGGTGTTGTTCAGTGCGGGATGGTGTTCAATGCGGGATCGTGTTGTTCAGTGCGGCATGGTGTTGTTCAGTGCGGCATGGTGTTGTTCAGTGCGGCATGTGTTGTTTAGTGCGGCATGGTGTTGTTCATTTCGGCATAATGTTGTTCAGTGCGGCATAATGTTGTTTAGTGCGCCATGGTGTTGTTCAGTGCGGGATGGTGTTGTTCAGTGCGTTATAATGTTGTTCAGTGCGGCATGGTGTTGTTCAGTGCGGCATGGTGTTGTTCAGTGCGGCATAATGTTGTTCAGTGCGGCATAATGTTGTTCAGTGCGGGATGGTGTTGTTCAGTGCGGGATGGTGTTGTTCAGTGCGGCATGGTGTTCAATGCGGAATGGTGTTGTTCAGTGCAGGATGGTGTTGTTCAGTGCGGCATGGTGTTGTTCAGTGCGGCATAATGTTGTTCAGTGCGGCATGGTGTTGTTCAGTGCGGCATGGTGTTGTTCAGTGCGGCATGGTGTTGTTCAGTGCGGCATGGTGTTGTTCAGTGCGGCATGGTGTTGTTCAGTGCGGCATGGTGTTGTTCAGTGCGGCATAATGTTCAGTGAGGCATAATGTTGTTCAGTGCGGCATAATGTTGTTCAGTGCGGCATGGTGTTGTTCAGTGCGGGATGGTGTTGTTCAGTGCAGGATGGTGTTGTTCAGTGCGGCATGGTGTTCAGTGCGGGATGGTGTCTTTCAGTGCGGCATGGTGTCGTTCAGTGCGGCATGGTGTCTTTCAGTGCGGCATGGTGTCGTTCAGTGAGGCATGGTGTTGTTCAGTGCGGCATGGTGTTGTTTAGTGCGGCATGGTGTTGTTCAGTGCGGGATGGTGTTCAGTGCGGCATGGTGTTGTTCAGTGCGGTATCGTGTTGTTCAGTGCGGTATCGTGTTTCTCAGTGCGGTATCGTGTTGTTCAGTGCAGTATCGTTGTGTTGTTCGTATTGTGTTGTGTTGTTCGTAATGTGTTGTGTTGTTCGTATTGTGTTGTGTTGTTCGTATTGTGTTGTGTTGTTCGTATTGTGTTGTGTTGTTCATATTGTGTTGTTCATATTGTGTTGAGTTGTTCGTATTGTGTTGTGTTGTTCGTATTGTGTTGCCTTTAACACTTAGCCTCTAACACTTAGCCTCTAACACTTAGCCTCTAGCATCTAGAAGGTAAATAAATAGGAAGGAAGGACTCACCGGTGACGTCTTCGCCCACGTCCAAGCGTTGTACTTTGTATTTTCATCCTTCTGACAGTGGAAAACATAGCCAACAAACACCGTGGAACCTAAACGAATGAAAGAAAACTATCATTTGGCCACAACCAACATTCACAGATACAACACAATGTGACGTGCGGGGTTGAGGTTAAAGGTTGAGTGAAGGGCCCTCGTTTTAAACTACTTTTTTGAAAAGGATTGGGAACAAGTAAGACGTATTTAATTTATTTAATGGGAAGTAGTAAGAGCTATTGAATTTAATCTATGTATTATATTCTATTGTATTGTATTCTGTTGTATTCTTTTGGATTGTATTCACACTAACCCCACTAAAACTTCAGCCCACAAAAACTCGCCTCTGGCGCCTAGCCTCTGGCACTTAGCCTCTAACACTTAGCCTTTAACACTTAGCCTTTAACACTTAGCCTTTAACACTTAGCCTTTAACACTTAGCCTTTAACACTTAGCCTAGAAGGTGAATAAATAGGGTTAAAGGTTGAGTGAAGGGCCCTCGTTTTAAACTACTGTTTTGAAAAGGAGTGGGAACAAGTAAGACGTATTTAATTTATTTAATGGGAAGTAGTAAGACTTATTAAATTTATTTAATCTACTTTTCTTCCCAGGCAAAATTTGATGTGCTGCAATTCCAAATTTCCAAAGTGAATGAAGGAATGAAGTCCTTTAAATTATGATTTTGTATAAATACTAGGCATTAACACAAAATCGACGGCACAAAATGGGCAGACTTTACTTGTTTGAAAAGGACTGGTTACAAGACAGACTTTTTTAATTTATTTAATGGGAAGAAGACTTAGTTTAATTGATCTATTTTTGTTCCCTGGCAAAATTCGATTTGCTGCAATTCCAAATTTCCAAAGTGAATGAAGGCAAGAAGTCGTTTAAATTATGATTTTGTTTAAATACTAGGCATGGACACAAAATCTACGGCACAAAATGGGCAGACTTTACTTGTTTGAAGAGGACTGGTTACAAGACAGACTTTTCTGATTTATTTATTGGGAAGAAGACTTATTTAGTTTATTTAATCTATTTTTGTTCCCTGGCAAAATTGGATTTGCTGAAACTGTATTTTGCCAAATCTTGCCTTGAGACCTGATAGGAAGTATTAAACGCTTAGTTAAATCAATACAAGTTGGTAGTAAGAGCGAGTAATGTTGGTTGAACCGATGAATGAAGGTTGAAAGCAATTTAAATTATGACTTTGTATAAATACTAGATATTAACAGAACATCTACTGCGCGAAATGGGCAGAGTTTACTTGTTTGAGAAGGAGTGGCTTATTCAAAACTAAGATTTATTTAATCTGTTTGTTCCCAGGCAAAATTGGATGTGATGCAATTCCAAATTTCACCACATGACGGTGCCCAATTTCGACTTCATAGGACATATTAAACACTTAGCTTGTTATTATGTTCAAGGTAATCAGATTTGTTTATTATTCTAATGGCCTCTTCAAAACTATTCTGGATTACTACTTTGGATCTATTCTACATTACTTGGCAACAACATACTCTGTAACAGATTAGGCAGTATAATCATATATGTTAACTTGAGAGTGCCCACACTCAATCTACTTATCGTGATGTGTTAAATCAATTACTGTTAGACATTATTTGTCTGATAATCTACCAAATCTTTGAATTGAAGAATTTGTGATTTAATTAATAGCTTGTTCAGGGTAATCAGACTTGTATATAATTCTAATGGCCTTCTTTTGAAAACTATTCTGAATTACAACTTTGGATCTTATATTACTTTGCAACAATCTACTCGGTGACAGATTAGGCAGTATAATCACATATGTTAACTTCAGTGCCCACACTGTATTTATTTATGGTTATTTGTTAAATCAAGTACTGTTAGACATGAAATAGGAAGTGTTTAACATAAATGTTATGGCTACTCACCATTGTAGCTCGCTCCTGGTCAATGATATGAGCCTCTTCTTGCAGTGGAAAACTTGCAGCCAACAAACACCGTGGAACCTAAAGGAATGAAATTAAACATTAACATTTCGCCTGGACCAACATTCACACGTACAACGCAACGCGGCTACACTTCTGCTATTACAAACGTAAATCTCCTTAAACACAACGAGTGTTACTTACCGTGTACGCTCTAGGCAAAATTGGATGTGATGCAATTCCAAATCTATCTGAAACGGCAGTTAAAAGTAGAGTTACATCAAGTTTTCTTTTTTAATCAACACAATCATTTACAACCGTTGACCAGAAAGAATCGTCGAAATTCGACGTCCCCCACAAACGCCACGCTCACTCGCTTTTCAGGGCAACAAAAGTACTTCTTTTTAAAAACGATGAGTTGTACTTACCGTGTACGCTCTGGACGGTCCAGTTGCAAGCAGAAAATAAAAATATTTCTCTTGTTAGTCGTATGTTACCATCCGCTGTGTCTTTGTCAACATCGCCGCCATTTTCCTACTTCCTGCTGCGAGCCACGCCCACGGATTTAAATTTGGGCGGAAGCTCTTTCCATTGGCGTCGTTTTCGCGTATAGCAAATCCGATTGGTTGGGAAGGGGGCACGGTTATGCAGCCGAGGGGTCCTGTGATCGGTGGGATGTAAAGTAGGCGTCGACGTCACGTCCGCGTCACGTGACCACGACGTGGCAGACGTCATATAGCAACCGCTGTTTTGTTTAGTAGACTTACAGTTGTTATGCATTGACATAATGGCGCACACACCAAATAGATTTAAATAAATTAAATAATTCTTCTGCCCACTCTCTTTTAAACAAGTTAACTCTCCCCGCGGATTTGAATTCCGGCGAAAGTTACGCCCATCGACGTCACGTATGTCACGTGACCACGACGTGGCAGATGTCATATAGCAACCGCTGTTTTGTTTAGTAGATTTACAGTTGTTATGCATTGGCATAATGGTGTGCACTCAAAATAGATTTAAATAAATTAAATATTTCTTCTGCCCACTCCCTTTTAAACAAGTTAACTCTGCCCACGTCCATTGACGTCTTGTCTGCGTCACGTGACCACGACGTAGTGACGTCATATAGTAACCGCTGTTTTGATCAGTAGACTTAGTTATTATGCGTTGCCATAATGGCGCACTGGTTAGCATGGCCACCTCTTAAGCATGATGTTGCGGGTTCGACGCCTGATCAATGTTAGCATGGAGTGAGCTGAAGTGCATGGCGCTGAAGATTTGAATCTTTGAAATGCGCTGAGGTCTGACATATCAGGCAGAATGGTTTGCCATCACGTTCAACAAAAAATAGAAACTTTCCCACTCTGATTAAAACGTCCTGTGTTCATCTACGTATTTTCGTTTTGCTGTGCATCTTTTCCCTGCCATTTCGAGAGCCCAATTGACACTCATAGTTTAAAGAAATGTGTTTGCCCATCCTACTTTGTGGAATTTCACCACATGCGCTTTTGACCAAAATACCAAATTGAACTCAAGTGAAGCCAACACGCACAACCCCCCACACACACACAAATGTTGATATGAACATAAAAGAGCCGCATGCGGTTCGGGAGTTGCGGCTTGGCCAAACCTGCACTATACAACTTTATTTGTATAAAATTTTCACAACAGCTGTCACACAAACAAAGCGGGAAAAACCGAAGACGTGCGTGTTCCGCCCACGCTGGATTTATTTGCACCTTTGAAAAGACACCGTATTGCCGCAGATGTGGCAAAGAGTACTTTTGGGCATCTGAGACGGAAGGATGTCCAAAGCATCACGTCACCTGCTCTGGTAGGCATGGTGGTGGGACGTTGAGGTCAACCGCTTTGGGGTTGGCTGAATCTTTGATCGCAGGATGCCACACACTTGAAGACAGAAGCAGAAAAGCAGAGCTAAATGCAAAATGTACTCACCGGTGACTCCAATTTTTTTCCCCCCTGAAGAAACAGCTGGACGGGTGGCCCCGGCTGGCCAGTGGGACTCTTGTTATTCTGACCCTTTTTAGTGCGCGTTTGGGGCAACAACCGTTTTTTGTGGCGCTCTCTTCTGGTTCAAAAGTGCCCTGCATGTGAATTTGCTTTTCCTGCCTTCTGATTGGATGAGCGCCGGTGTGACGCGGTGCCTCTGTCACCGTGGCGGGGGGTATACGTTGGCATCGGAGCGTCTGCCAACGTCTGAGACCGGCTGGCAGTGTATCGGAGGTGTCGAGTGCGGTGCCGCTGGAGCTCACTCACCAGCTGGTGTTAGGGCCACAGAATGAAGGCCAAGGAGAAGAATAGAAAGAGAAACAGAAACTTCTCCTCCAATTGTTTGATTTGTCTCTTCTGAGCTTCGATGAATTCTTTCAGCTCTTTGTTCCTCTAGGACGGACAAATGGAAAGTGGCATTCAAAAGCCAGTAAGCGTGCAAGTAAGTGCCGGGCTGGCTTTGGGCCCTTACCTGTTGCGCGCTGTGCAGCAGATCCATTCTCTCTTGGAGGATGCAAGCGTCGCGCTCCCTCAACTCGCACATCAGGGCTCGCTTCCATTGGTCCACGGCGCTCCTAAGCTCTTCTCTCTGATCCGCCGTCAGCACGTCATTCACGCCAGCGTGGCTGGCTTTTTCGCCGTCCGTGGCGGGGCAGTCCCGCTGCGGTAGCGCCTCGTACAACATGGCCTCCAGCTCCAGGATCCTCTGGGCCGCAATCCTCGTCCATCAGTGGTCCGGCGGGAGATTTGAGGGCGGCTTACCTTATGAGCCTGGTCCATGGAACACTTCCTGAAGTCCAACTCTTCATCCAGGTAGCCCTTCTGCTTGCAGAACATATCCTAGCACAGCTCAAGGTCAGAATTGTTGGGGCACATTGCCGGAGTTCCCCTTGGCTGATGTCGCGTGTCTGTCTACCTTCTCACTTTCAATGTCCAACATCTTCTGTTGAAGTGCTGACTTGGTCACTTTGATGTATTCTAACCACTGAGGAAAGGCTGCTGTCACATAAGCAGAATGCGAGAGCGTGCGTGGACGTGCGCGTTACCTTCTCGGCTAGGGTGAGAAGGGTCCTGGCGTGAATCACGACCACCTGCTCCTCGTTGGTGAGATTCTGCAAGAGCCCAAAGGCACAGCGTCAACAAGCTTCTTTCAGCGCAAAGCCTTCCAAAAGTCACATTTGAGCCGCCGAGTCTCGTGGAGTGCGAACATAAGGAGTTCGACATACACTTACGGCGTTATAGCCCAGGATGTCCAGCTTCTTCATCAGATCACTGATGACGATGTCCGGGGGAAAGGCGCAAGGAGCAATGTAAGGTGTTCTGGGACCTCGGGTTAAGGTTAGGGTTGCGAGGGACGCCTTACGTACGCTCACGCCCTCGGCCTCGCAGTAGATCTGCAAAGGGCTGAGGCCGTCTGGGAAACGGACTTGCAGAAACTTCAAGACGGGGGAGCGCCACTCCCTCTCCTGAAAGGCAGAGGCATGCATCCGTCCGTCCGTCCGTCCGTCCGTCCGTCACATCTCTGGCCTCAACACGCTTGTGCGAGTCTTCCCACCTCCAGCTCCAGGATGCGGAACTCAAGCAGTTCGTTTTGGTCTCGGATATCCTGGATGTGCTCTTTCAGACGCGCTTCTTCCGCCTCCATCCGCCTGACCTGAAAAGACAGTCAGACCTCATCTGCGGGGCTTCCCGACAGGTGTGACGCCAAGCGACTCCGCCCAGCGCCTTTCTTTCCGTCACCTTTTCGGCCAACTGCTGATTGCTCTGACGCAGCAGCTGCTTCTCCTCCACCCACTTGACATTCTAGAAGAGACAAACGCGTGGACAGCTTTGGAATGTTGTGTCATTTTCATCCACAAATTCTTTGGTTGACTGGAAAATGACATTTGCTTTTCTCCGCATTTTCCCAGCCACGTTCGGGGGGGGGGGGGGGGGTTGGTCCAGTAATGCCAGACGGATGAGTGACTGAAGAATGTAGCTATTTTGTCTGAGAAAAAGGTGTGCTCATTGATGAGCTTACCTGTCCTTGTTGCTTCAGCGCTGACTCCAGATCTGCTACTCTGCTTTGATAGTGACCCATTTCTACCATCAGCTTTTCTCTGGTCTGAAAGGAGGAGGAGGGAGGCTCCTCCTCCTCCTTTCAGACCAGAGAACACCCGAGGCTGGGTGAGAACGGGGAGGCTGCGACCCGGCCGGGGGTTGCGGGAAGGGGCGCCACCTTGATCTCCTTCTCGGCGTCGTAGTCCCCTTCGCTGGTCTGGGCTAGCAGAGCGTAGGCTCGTTGCAGCGCTTGATATTCTTGCGTCAGCTGGCGGTAGCGAAGCTCCGCCTCTTCATGCACACACCAATGCAACACAGCACTAGTACCAGAATCAGTCAGACCGGCGACAAAGCACCCGCGACGCAAAGACGAGTCCGATTCCAGGCTGAAGAGGAATGTTTGGTGCCAATACGCTGGCAGAAATGGCGGGCTACCTCTTCGGGTTCCGTGTCGGGGGTTCTGTCGGTGTGAAAAGACAAGGACGATCCGTCCGGGTCCACCAACACGTCTTCGTCGTAGCCGTAAAATGTTTCGATGACCTGCGGGCGCGGAAGCAAACATCTCTCTGAACAAACTGAAGCGACACCTCACGATGAATCGACGAGAGGAACGATAGCGAGAAAAAGGCCATTTCATCTTGCGCAACACCAAGCAGCCGCAAACAAACAGACTCACCTTGCAGGACCTCACGCTTTGTTCCTCCTCAGAGATTCTCGACGTCGGTATCGTAGCAGCAAATCTCTCTCCTGTCGACACAAATAATCCGCCTTTGAGATTCTTTGGATGCAAAGGGAACGAACGGCTCCGGCGCAGAAACAAACGCGACTCACAATGACATTTCTGACATGAGCTCCTGTCTCCAGAGCCTGAAAAACACGTCACCGGCGATGATTGGAGGGACGCTCGTCTTTTCCAAAAGTGACAACTACAGGGTGTGTCAGGGTTTTCCAGATTATCTTTATCGTATCATTGTGTTGCTTTGACTTTGACTGCGACCTGTAATAAATAATATTATTTATCCCTTATTTATCCCTATCGCTTATCCCTTCCTACACAAAGTCGTAAAACACCCCTTGCTATGTTTTGACTAGAGGTCAAGGGCTTCCTCTATTCAATCCACTCTTACACCCACCCTGTTTCTCTTAATTAAAATGCTCGTGCAGGAGCCGAGAGTCAGACTTCATTCGTACAACGGATGGACTCTCCACCTGCAGGTGTCCAAAAGAACTTACTTGTCTCCCGTGTGGTTCTTGCAAAATAAGTTGGAGCGAGCGCAACTCTAACAGGGTGCATTTTGCCACTAGCTGCCTACGGACAATGACGTCGCGCTCGCGGCTCATGGTTGACGGGCTGAGCAGCCGGGCAAGTCCGTCGTTTTCAGCGCACAGCGAGTGGCAAAGGCGCTGACAAAACGGGAGCTTTGAGCTGCTGAAAACGGCAAAACAAGTCTAAAGCGTGTTCAAACGCGTGCGCACAATGCTCCTGCTTGAAAGGTCGGAATTTAAGGGGCCAATTTTTTGGATGGCGGCCGCCGGCCAAGCTTTGGACGGAAAAGGTTTCCTGGCGACAGCGAGCGAGCGCGGCGCTGCCGTACGTGCACCGAGTCGCCTGCCTGAAGACCTTGGACAAGTCGTCGATGATGTGCCGCTGCTCCACAACTTGAAGGAACTCCATTTCACCGTCCTGCTGGCCGCAACCGCGGTCCAGGTCATTGAGCGAACTAGGCCTTCTCTGTGGAACACAAATGCAGTGGACTCTGTTGGCACGCCGCCGTTGTCCGCGTCGACTTACCAAGCTTGCCATCTCCTCGTTCTCCTGGGTGACAAAGCGCACTTTGTTTTCAAGGCGACACAGCACCAGCGAGAGTTCTTCATTCTTCCTGCTCAGGCGTTTGTTTTTGTACAGGAGTGGCAGAAACTGGCTTTCTGTTTCTCTCAGTCGCTTTAGCTGCAAGCATGAAGTGCGGGATGTGAAAGACGCACAACACGCGGGCCAGAACGTATCCATTCCTTTTGCATCGGTTTGAACGGAATCGTGGCTTTGGCTCCCAATAAAAGACATCTACCAGGCAACCGACTCGCCGCGCCGCTCAACTAATAAGCAAGCGCAATGGGTGCCTCGCTGGATGGCGCGCATCAAACGTAGCGCAAACCTTCAAGCGTGCCGTCAATAAATTACCAGTTCATTGCGCTCTTCAGAAAGCAGGGCGTTTCGATCCTCCAGTTTCCTGATGACTGCGCTGAGCTCAGCGATTTTCAGATGAAACCGTCGCGTGTCCCGAGCCTCCTGAGACTGAAAACGCCCCGCAACACACACACACAAGCACTCGTTCAAAGTTCAAAACTGTTTTTGTGCTACCTTCCTCCAGCAACGAACTAAGTCATGCGTACTGCAAGTGTGTGATGAGGTGGCTTATGCAATGAAGAGGATTGCTAGTAGCGGCGTTGACCCCACTTCCAGGGTAGTTTAGGCCCGCCCTTTGGGAATCCCTCAGGGCAGCGATCTGCTGCTCGGCAGCCTGAGTCTGCAGCTGAAGGCGGTGGACGTGGCCGGCCCCAGGGCTTCATCCAAAACACTAACCGCTCTGTCTTTCAGCTTGATCTCATCCGTCTGGATGTACAAACGGGGAGCGCTCAGGCAGGCGGGCAAACTCATTTGCCAGAATTGTGACAAAAACAAAGAGAGCAACCGGCCAATTTTTTTCTTGAATCGACTAGAACACCTTTGCTGTGACAAAAGCGAAGCGAGCAACCGGACATTTTCTTCTTGTGAAATAGAATAGAATAGAATGCCTTAGGTGTCATTGCACTGCAGGTATACAACGAAATTGGGAACATAGCCACGCACCGCGCATCTGATCAGTCCTACCAGTCGGCGGATCTCCCTCTCGCAGTCTCTCTTGGTTCGGCTCATCTCCTCCCGATGCTGGTGATGAGCCGATCGGAGCTCGGCCGCTCGGGACTGCCAGGCCTGCTGGGCCGCTGCCAGGGCTTCTTCCGCGCTCCTGGTGGAGGCGACACCGCTCGGTCTCCCGACACCGCCGCGTCTCCTCCACCTCCGCCAGCAAAGCGCCCCCCCACCTCACCTGAGCAGACATTGCGCCACACCGGGCCGTTGAGACCGCAACGGAGCGCCGCGACGCTTACTGGGGACAAGCTACACAATACGGTAGCGGCCGCATCGAAGCCCGACGTGGCGTGCGGATAGTCAGACACGGATAGAGCGGATCACCTTGTCCATGGAGCCGTCCCTCAGGCTGAGGACCAAGGCATTCAGTCGCTGGATCTCTCCATCTTTGATTTTGATCACTCTCATCAGCTCCATTTCATGCTGCCGCAGTAATGTCTCCCTGGTAATGGCTAACTCTTTCTGCTTCTCCTCATGGAGTTTGCTTTTGAGTTCCGTCATGGCGGCGGTGGCACGGTGGTGCTCCGCCCGCAGGTCCTGACTTCTCTCTCTCTCCAGACAGCTGACCTGACATGACTTAGACTTAGACTTAGACAAACTTTATTGTCATCTTGTCTGCACATGGTGCATACAAAACGAAATTCCGTTGCATACGTCTTACAACAAAGTAGTGATATTGCAGTTGAATAGAAGTAACATATCCTATGAAAATATATATATATATATATATATACATATACTATATATATATATATATATATATATATATATATATATTAAAAATAAGTATAAAGTGCAGCAGTGATAATTATGCAATAGTGCAAGTAGGCAAAACAGTATTCAAGAGTGTGCAGAGGAATGCTAAACCATGTATTAAACTTCTATTTAAAGGGTTTATACAAGTTCAGTAAAGTTGGTAGTGCGAGATAGTGCAAGATAGAGGTCCGTAGTGTCATAAAGTACAGTTCTGTGAATGTGTGATGCAGAGTTCAGTTTAGAGCTCAACAGTTCTAGTGTTCAACAGTCTGATGACAGCAGGGAAAAAGCTGTTGCAGAACCTGGTGGACCTGCAGCGGATGCTGCAAACCTCTTCCCAGAGGGCAGCAGGGAGAACAGTCCATGGTGGGGGTGTGATGGGTCATTGATGATGTTACGGGCACGGGACATGCAGCGCTGAGATGAAATGTCCTGAATGGAGGGAAGAGGAGCCCCTATGATCCTCTCTGCTGTCCTCACCACTCTCCTCACGTTCTTCCAATCGGAGGCGGTGCAGCCTCCACACCACACAGAGAGACAGCTTGTCAGAATGCTCTCTATGGTGCTCCTGTAGAACGTCCTCATGATGGGTGGGGGCAGGTGGGCTCTCCTCATCCTCCGCAGGAAGTACAAGCGCTTCTGTGCCCTCTTGACCAGTGCCGTAGTGTTCATAGTCCAGGTGAGGTCTTCTGTGATGTGGACCCCCAGGAATTTGGTGCTGCTGACCACCTCCACAGCTGAGCTGTTGATGATCAGTGGAGCGTGGTGAGGCTGTTTTTTCCTGAAGTCGACGATGATCTCCTTCATCTTCTCCTCATTCAGGATCAGACTGTTTTCTCTGCACCAGCCCACCAGCTGCTCCACCTCCTCTCTGTAGTCCAGGTCGTTGTTGTCTCTGATGAGCCCCACCACCGTTGTGTCGTCTGCTGACTTCACGATGTGATTGGTGGTGAACCTGAGGACGCAGTCGTGTGTCATCAGGGTGCACAGCAGGGGGCTCAGGACGCAGCCCTGAAGGGAGCCTGTGCTGAGGGTGATGACATCAGAGGTGTTCTGTCCGACCCGGACTGACTGAGGTCTGTTGGTGAGGAAGTCTAGCAGCCAGTTGCGAAGGGGGGTGTTGAAGCCCAGGTGTTCCAATTTTCCTACCAGATGCTGTGGGATGATGGTGTTAAACGCTGAGCTGAAGTCCAGGAACAGCCTCCGCACATGGGTGTTCTTCTCCTCCAGGTGAGCCAGGCTCAGGTGAAGAACGGAGGAGATGGCTTCCTGAGTGGAGCGGTTTTGCCGGTCGGCAAACTGGAACGGGTCAAATAATAGGGGGAGTCTGGAAACGATGTGACCTTTAAGCAGCCTTTCGAAGCACTTCATCATAACCGGAGTCAGTGCAACAGGCCGGTAATCATTAAATGAGGTGATTTGAGGTTTCTTCGGCACCGGAATGATGGAGGCAGTCTTAAAGCACGCCGGCACTGTGGCTTGGCCCAGCGAGGTGTTAAAAATGTCTGTGATGACCCCAGCCAGATGACTTGCACATTCCCTGAACACACGCCCAGGAATGTTGTCCGGGCCAGGGGCCTTACAGGGGTTGACTCTCCTCAGGGTCTTCAACACATCGGCGGAGTCAAGGCAGAGTACCTCCTCTTCCTGATGGGGGACAGTTTTAACTGCTGGAGTGCCGTTTAGTGCCTCGAACCTCCCAAAGAAGTTATTTAGACCATTTAGAAAGTCAGCATCAACTACACCCACCGGGGGGGGGGAGGGTGAGTTGTCGTCTGTAATCGCCCGTATGCCTTGCCACATACTCCTGATGTTTTTGACGTCGTGGAAACGATCCTGAAATTTTCGACTGCGGTCTCGCTTCGCTATCCTGATGGCACGGTTCAAGTTGGCTCTCGCTGTCCTCAGTGTCTCCTTGTCGCCAGACTTGAAGGCAGAGTTCCGCGCTCGTAGCGTTTGACGTACCTCCTCAGTCATCCAGGGTCGTTGGTTGCCCCGGGTGATGATATTCTTAGTGGTGCTGACGTCCTCGGTGCATTTGTTGATGTAGGCTGACACAGTCATGGCACACGCATGTCTAATCTACATCGGGAAAACTGGGAGGGAGGGAGGCAGGCAGGGAGGCAGGCAGGGAGGCAGGCAGGGAGGCAGGCAGTGTCTGTCTGTTGAGGTTTTCACCTTGTTCTTCTCCTGCTGAAGTTCTAACTGGACGTCCATCAGTTTGGTTCTCAGCTCGTCATTGGCGGCATGAAGGGCGTCCGTTCGCTCCGCCTTGGCCCGCCCTGCCGGAGCTCGTTTGGACATCTCTTACTCGAGTCTCGCCCGGTCGTCAGTCAGAGATCACAACATTTGTACCTGGAGAGCACAAACGCAGCGCTGTTTTCCACTGGCTTCAAACTCAACTTCAATCGGTACCGTAACTTACAACATCATAAACATAGAACTAGCTTGACTTATTCATTGAATAAATGCATTTGGTTCTTCAAAACTGCATCACGCAACATAGCGTGACCGAGACGGCCGTTATCCACCTGCGTGAAGTTATTTGGTGAAATGAATGAGATGTTTAAGACACCATCGTTCTGTCTCTATGTAGATGAAGGGAAATAATCGATTGCTGAAGGTCCAAAGGTGTTGTGATAAACAAATAAACATATTAGTGATTAGTGACATATTTGTGATAAACATATTAGGCAGGATAATCACATATGTTAACGTGACTGCCCACACTGTATTTATTTATGGTTATTTGTTAAATCGAGTACTGTTAGACATGAAATAGGAAGTGTTTAACATAAATGGAAGACGAAAGGGGTACTCACCATTGTAGCTCCTGCTGGTCAATGATACGAGCCTCTTCTTGCAGTGGAAAACATACAGCCAACAAACACCGTGGAACCTAAAGGAATGAAATTAAACATTAACATTTAGCCTAAACCAACATTCACAGATACAACGCAACGCAAACTACACAAACGTAAATCTTTTTAAACACAATGAGTTGTACTTACCGTGTACGCTCTAGACGGTCCACTTGCAAGCAGAAAATAAAGATATTTCTGTTGATAATCGTCGTGTTTGTATCCGGTGTCTCGCTCAAGGCCATTGCGCCCACAGATTTGAATTTTGGCGAGAGTTCAGCCTATTGACGTCATTTCCGCGGTGTAATACCCGCATATCTGAAACGGCAAAGTTAAGAGTAGAGTTAAATAAAGTTTTTAGTCAACGCAATAATTTACAACCGTTGACCAGTCGAAATAATCGTCGAAATTTGGCGTCTGTGGCTGGAAGCAGACGCCGAGTTCGACATTCCTCCCAAACGCCACACTCCCTTGCTTTTCAGGGCTAAAAAAAACCAGTTGTAATTACCTTGTACGCTCTAGACGGTCAAGTTGCAAGCTGAAAACAAAAATATTTGCCTTGTAAGTCATCGTGTTACTAACCGCTGTGTCTTGTTTGCCAGAATTGCCGCTTTCCTACTTCCTGTTGCAAGCCACGCCCACGGATTATAATTTTGCCGTGAGTTCCGCCTATTGACGTCATGTCCGCGTCACATGACTGTGACGTAATATTATCTAAAACTGTTTGTGCGGTATTGTGTTGTTCTGTGCGGTATTGTGTTATTCTGTGCGGCGTCGTGTTGTTCTGTGCGGCGTCGTGTTGTTCAGTGCGACGTCGTGTTGTTCAGTGCGGCATGGTGTTGTTCAGTGCGGCATGGTGTTGTTCAGTGCGGCATGGTGTTGTTCAGTGCGGCATAATGTTGTTCAGTGCGGCATAATGTTGTTCAGTGCGGCATGGTGTTGTTCAGTGCGGCATGGTGTTGTTCAGTGCGGCATGGTGTTGTTCAGTGCGGCATAATGTTGTTCAGTAGGCCATAATGTTGTTCAGTGCGGCATGGTGTTGTTCAGTGCGGGATGGTGTTGTTCAGTGCAGGATGGTGTTGTTCAGTGCGGCATGGTGTTGTTCAATGCGGCATGGTGTTGTTCAGTGCGGGATGGTGTTGTTCAGTGCAGGATGGTGTTGTTCAGTGCGGCATGGTGTTGTTCAATGCGGCATGGTGTTGTTCAGTGCGGCATGGTGTTGTTCAATGCGGCATGGTGTTGTTCAGTGCGGCATGGTGTTGTTCAGTGCGGCATGGTGTTGTTCAGTGCGGCATGGTGTTGTTCAGTGCGGCATGGTGTTGTTCAGTGTGGGATCGTGTTGTTCAATGCGGGATCGTGTTGTTCAGTACGGGGTGGTGTTGTTCAGTGCAGGATGGTGTTGTTCAGTGCGGCATGGTGTTGTTCAATGCAGGATCGTGTTGTTCAGTGCAGCATGGTGTTGTTCAGTGCAGCATGGTGTTGTTCAGTGCGGCATGGTGTTGTTCAATGCGGCATGGTGTTGTTCAGTGCGGGATGGTGTTGTTCAGTGCGGGATGGTGTTGTTCAGTGCGGCATGGTGTTTTTCAGTGCGGCATAATGTTGTTCAGTGCAGCATGGTGTTGTTCAGTGCGGCATGGTGTTGTTCAGTGCGACATAATGTTGTTCAGTGCGGCATGGTGTTGTTCAGTGCGGCATGGTGTTGTTCAGTGCGGCATGGTGTTGTTCAATGCGGCATGGTGTTGTTCAGTGCGGCATGGTGTTGTTCAGTGCAGGATGGTGTTGTTCAGTGCAGGATGGTGTTGTTCAATGCGGCATGGTGTTGTTCAGTGCGGGATGGTGTTGTTCAGTGCAGGATGGTGTTGTTCAGTGCGGCATGGTGTTGTTCAGTGCGGAATGGTGTTGTTCAGTGCGGCATGGTGTTGTTCAGTGCGGCATGGTGTTGTTCAGTGCGGCATGGTGTTGTTCAGTGCAGGATGGTGTTGTTCAATGCGGGATGGTGTTGTTCAGTGCGGGATGGTGTTGTTCAGTGCAGGATGGTGTTGTTCAGTGCGGCATGGTGTTGTTCAGTGCGGCATGGTGTTGTTCAGTGCAGCGTAATGTTGTTCAGTGCGGCATGGTGTTGTTCAGTGCGGAATGGTGTTGTTCAGTGCGGCATGGTGTTGTTCAGTGCGGGATGGTGTTGTTCAGTGCGGCATGGTGTTGCTCAGTGCGGCATGGTGTTGTTCAGTGCGGGATGGTGTTGTTCAGTGCGGCATGGTGTTGTTCAGTGCGGCATGGTGTTGTTCAGTGCGGCATAATGTTGTTCAGTGCGCCATAATGTTGTTCAGTGCGGCATGGTGTTGTTCAGTGCAGGATGGTGTTGTTCAGTGCAGGATGGTGTTGTTCAATGCGGCATGGTGTTGTTCAGTGCGGGATGGTGTTGTTCAGTGCAGGATGGTGTTGTTCAGTGCGGCATGGTGTTGTTCAGTGCGGAATGGTGTTGTTCAGTGCGGCATGGTGTTGTTCAGTGCGGCATGGTGTTGTTCAGTGCGGCATGGTGTTGTTCAGTGCAGGATGGTGTTGTTCAATGCGGGATGGTGTTGTTCAGTGCGGGATGGTGTTGTTCAGTGCAGGATGGTGTTGTTCAGTGCGGCATGGTGTTGTTCAGTGCGGCATGGTGTTGTTCAGTGCAGCGTAATGTTGTTCAGTGCGGCATGGTGTTGTTCAGTGCGGAATGGTGTTGTTCAGTGCGGCATGGTGTTGTTCAGTGCGGGATGGTGTTGTTCAGTGCGGCATGGTGTTGCTCAGTGCGGCATGGTGTTGTTCAGTGCGGGATGGTGTTGTTCAGTGCGGCATGGTGTTGTTCAGTGCGGCATGGTGTTGTTCAGTGCGGCATAATGTTGTTCAGTGCGCCATAATGTTGTTCAGTGCGGCATGGTGTTGTTCAGTGCGGGATCGTGTTGTTCAGTGCGGCATGGTGTTGTTCAGTGCGGCATGGTGTTGTTCAGTGCGGCATGGTGTTGTTCAGTGCGGCATGGTGTTGTTCAGTGCGGCATAATGTTGTTCAGTGCGGCATAATGTTGTTCAGTGCGGCATAATGTTGTTCAGTGCGGCATAATGTTGTTCAGTGCGGCATAATGTTGTTCAGTGCGGCATAATGTTGTTCAGTGCGGGATGGTTTTGTTCATTGCGGCATGGTGTTGTTCAGTGCGGCATGGTGTTGTTCAGTGCGGCATGGTGTTGTTCAGTGCGGGATGGTGTTGTTCAGTGCAGGATGGTGTTGTTCAGTGCGGCATGGTGTTGTTCAATGCGGCATGGTGTTGTTCAGTTCGGGATGGTGTTGTTCAGTGCGGCATGGTGTTGTTCAGTGCGGCATAATGTTTTTCAGTGCGGCATGTTGTTGTTCAGTGCGGCATGGTGTTGTTCAGTGCAGCATAATGTTGTTCAGTGCGGCATGGTGTTGCTCAGTGCGGAATGGTGTTGTTCAGTGCGGCATGGTGTTGTTCAGTGCGGCATGGTGTTGTTCAGTGCGGCATGGTGTTGTTCAGTGCGGCATGGTGTTGTTCAGTGCGGCATGGTGTTGTTCAGTGCGGGATGGTGTTCAATGCGGGATCGTGTTGTTCAGTGCGGCATGGTGTTGTTCAGTGCGGCATGGTGTTGTTCAGTGCGGCATGGTGTTGTTTAGTGCGGCATGGTGTTGTTCATTTCGGCATAATGTTGTTCAGTGCGGCATAATGTTGTTTAGTGCGGCATGGTGTTGTTCAGTGCGGGATGGTGTTGTTCAGTGCGTTATAATGTTGTTCAGTGCGGCATGGTGTTGTTCAGTGCGGCATGGTGTTGTTCAGTGCGGCATGGTGTTGTTCAGTGCGGCATAATGTTGTTCAGTGCGGCATAATGTTGTTCAGTGCGGGATGGTGTTGTTCAGTGCGGGATGGTGTTGTTCAGTGCGGCATGGTGTTCAATGCGGAATGGTGTTGTTCAGTGCAGGATGGTGTTGTTCAGTGCGGCATGGTGTTGTTCAGTGCGGCATAATGTTGTTCAGTGCGGCATGGTGTTGTTCAGTGCGGCATGGTGTTGTTCAGTGCGGCATGGTGTTGTTCAGTGCGGCATGGTGTTGTTCAGTGCGGCATGGTGTTGTTCAGTGCGGCATGGTGTTGTTCAGTGCGGCATGGTGTTGTTCAGTGCGGCATGGTGTTGTTCAGTGCGGCATAATGTTCAGTGCGGCATAATGTTCAGTGCGGCATAATGTTGTTCAGTGCGGCATGGTGTTGTTCAGTGCGGGATGGTGTTGTTCAGTGCGGGATGGTGTTGTTCAGTGCAGGATGGTGTTGTTCAGTGCGGCATGGTGTCTTTCAGTGCGGCATGGTGTCGTTCAGTGCGGCATGGTGTCTTTCAGTGCGGCATGGTGTCGTTCAGTGAGGCATGGTGTTGTTCAGTGCGGCATGGTGTTGTTTAGTGCGGCATGGTGTTGTTCAGTGCGGGATGGTGTTGTTCAGTGTGGCATGGTGTTCAGTGCGGCATGGTGTTGTTCAGTGCGGTATCGTGTTGTTCAGTGCGGTATCGTGTTTCTCAGTGCGGTATCGTGTTGTTCAGTGCAGTATCGTTGTGTTGTTCGTATTGTGTTGTGTTGTTCGTAATGTGTTGTGTTGTTCGTATTGTGTTGTGTTGTTCGTATTGTGTTGTGTTGTTCGTATTGTGTTGTGTTGTTCATATTGTGTTGTTCATATTGTGTTGAGTTGTTCGTATTGTGTTGTGTTGTTCGTATTGTGTTGCCTTTAACACTTAGCCTCTAACACTTAGCCTCTAACACTTAGCCTCTAGCATCTAGAAGGTAAATAAATAGGAAGGAAGGACTCACCGGTGACGTCTTCGCCCACGTCCAAGCGTTGTACTTTGTATTTTCATCCTTCTGACAGTGGAAAACATAGCCAACAAACACCGTGGAACCTAAACGAATGAAAGAAAACTATCATTTGGCCACAACCAACATTCACAGATACAACACAATGTGACGTGCGGGGTTGAGGTTAAAGGTTGAGTGAAGGGCCCTCGTTTTAAACTACTTTTTTGAAAAGGATTGGGAACAAGTAAGACGTATTTAATTTATTTAATGGGAAGTAGTAAGAGCTATTGAATTTAATCTATGTATTATATTCTATTGTATTGTATTCTGTTGTATTCTTTTGGATTGTATTCACACTAACCCCACTAAAACTTCAGCCCACAAAAACTCGCCTCTGGCGCCTAGCCTCTGGCACTTAGCCTCTAACACTTAGCCTTTAACACTTAGCCTTTAACACTTAGCCTTTAACACTTAGCCTTTAACACTTAGCCTTTAACACTTAGCCTTTAACACTTAGCCTTTAACACTTAGCCTAGAAGGTGAATAAATAGGGTTAAAGGTTGAGTGAAGGGCCCTCGTTTTAAACTACTGTTTTGAAAAGGAGTGGGAACAAGTAAGACGTATTTAATTTATTTAATGGGAAGTAGTAAGACTTATTAAATTTATTTAATCTACTTTTCTTCCCAGGCAAAATTTGATGTGCTGCAATTCCAAATTTCCAAAGTGAATGAAGGAATGAAGTCCTTTAAATTATGATTTTGTATAAATACTAGGCATTAACACAAAATCAACGGCACAAAATGGGCAGACTTTACTTGTTTGAAAAGGACTGGTTACAAGACAGACTTTTTTAATTTATTTAATGGGAAGAAGACTTAGTTTAATTGATCTATTTTTGTTCCCTGGCAAAATTCGATTTGCTGCAATTCCAAATTTCCAAAGTGAATGAAGGCAAGAAGTCGTTTAAATTATGATTTTGTTTAAATACTAGGCATGGACACAAAATCTACGGCACAAAATGGGCAGACTTTACTTGTTTGAAGAGGACTGGTTACAAGACAGACTTTTCTGATTTATTTATTGGGAAGAAGACTTATTTAGTTTATTTAATCTATTTTTGTTCCCTGGCAAAATTGGATTTGCTGAAACTGTATTTTGCCAAATCTTGCCTTGAGACCTGATAGGAAGTATTAAACGCTTAGTTAAATCAATACAAGTTGGTAGTAAGAGCGAGTAATGTTGGTTGAACCGATGAATGAAGGTTGAAAGCAATTTAAATTATGACTTTGTATAAATACTAGATATTAACAGAACATCTACTGCGCGAAATGGGCAGAGTTTACTTGTTTGAGAAGGAGTGGCTTATTCAAAACTAAGATTTATTTAATCTGTTTGTTCCCAGGCAAAATTGGATGTGATGCAATTCCAAATTTCACCACATGACGGTGCCCAATTTCGACTTCATAGGACATATTAAACACTTAGCTTGTTATTATGTTCAAGGTAATCAGATTTGTTTATTATTCTAATGGCCTCTTCAAAACTATTCTGGATTACTACTTTGGATCTATTCTACATTACTTGGCAACAACATACTCTGTAACAGATTAGGCAGTATAATCATATATGTTAACTTGAGAGTGCCCACACTCAATCTACTTATTGTGATGTGTTAAATCAATTACTGTTAGACATTATTTGTCTGATAATCTACCAAATCTTTGAATTGAAGAATTTGTGATTTAATTAATAGCTTGTTGTTATGTTCAGGGTAATCAGACTTGTATATAATTCTAATGGCCTTCTTTTGAAAACTATTCTGAATTACAACTTTGGATCTTATATTACTTTGCAACAATCTACTCGGTGACAGATTAGGCAGTATAATCACATATGTTAACTTCAGTGCCCACACTGTATTTATTTATGGTTATTTGTTAAATCAAGTACTGTTAGACATGAAATAGGAAGTGTTTAACATAAATGTTATGGCTACTCACCATTGTAGCTCGCTCCTGGTCAATGATACGAGCCTCTTCTTGCAGTGGAAAACTTGCAGCCAACAAACACCGTGGAACCTAAAGGAATGAAATTAAACATTAACATTTCGCCTCGACCAATTTTCACACGTACAACGCAACGCGGCTACACTTCTGCTATTACAAACGTAAATCTCCTTAAACACAATGAGTGTTACTTACCGTGTACGCTCTAGGCAAAATTGGATGTGATGCAATTCCAAATCTATCTGAAACGGCAGTTAAAAGTAGAGTTACATCAAGTTTTCTTTTTTAATCAACACAATCATTTACAACCGTTGACCAGAAAGAATCGTCGAAATTCGACGTCCCCCACAAACGCCACGCTCACTCGCTTTTCAGGGCAACAAAAGTACTTCTTTTTAAAAACGATGAGTTGTACTTACCGTGTACGCTCTGGACGGTCCAGTTGCAAGCAGAAAATAAAAATATTTCTCTTGTTAGTCGTATGTTACCATCCGCTGTGTCTTTGTCAACATCGCCGCCGTTTTCCTACTTCCTGCTGCGAGCCACGCCCACGGATTTAAATTTGGGCGGAAGCTCTTTCCATTGGCGTCGTTTTCGCGTATAGCAAATCCGATTGGTTGGGAAGGGGGCACGGTTATGCAGCCGAGGGGTCCTGTGATCGGTGGGATGTAAAGTAGGCGTCGACGTCACGTCCGCGTCACGTGACCACGACGTGGCAGACGTCATATAGCAACCGCTGTTTTGTTTAGTAGACTTACAGTTGTTATGCATTGACATAATGGCGCACACACCAAATAGATTTAAATAAATTAAATAATTCTTCTGCCCACTCTCTTTTAAACAAGTTAACTCTCCCCGCGGATTTGAATTCCGGCGAAAGTTACGCCCATCGACGTCACGTATGTCACGTGACCACGACGTGGCAGATGTCATATAGCAACCGCTGTTTTGTTTAGTAGATTTACAGTTGTTATGCATTGGCATAATGGTGTGCACTCAAAATAGATTTAAATAAATTAAATATTTCTTCTGCCCACTCCCTTTTAAACAAGTTAACTCTGCCCACGTCCATTGACGTCTTGTCTGCGTCACGTGACCACGACGTAGCGACGTCATATAGTAACCGCTGTTTTGATCAGTAGACTTAGTTATTATGCGTTGACATAATGGCGCACTGGTTAGCATGGCCACCTCTTAAGCATGATGTTGCGGGTTCGACGCCTGATCAATGTTAGCATGGAGTGAGCTGAAGTGCATGGCGCTGAAGATTTGAATCTTTGAAATGCGCTGAGGTCTGACATATCAGGCAGAATGGTTTGCCATCATGTTCAACAAAAAATAGAAACTTTCCCACTCTGATTAAAACGTCCTGTGTTCATCTACGTATTTTCGTTTTGCTGTGCATCTTTTCCCTGCCATTTCGAGAGCCCAATTGACACTCATAGTTGACCAAAATACCAAATTGAACTCAAGTGAAGCCAACACGCACAACCCCCCCCCCCCCCACCCCCCCCCCCACACACACACACACACACAAATGTTGATATGAACATAAAAGAGCCGCATGCGGTTCGGGAGTTGCGGCTTGGCCAAACCTGTACTATACAACTTTATTTGTATAAAATTTTCACAACAGCTGTCACACAAACAAAGCGGGAAAAAACGAAGACGTGCGTGTTCCGCCCACGCTGGATTTATTTGCACCTTTGAAAAGACACCGTATTGCCGCAGATGTGGCAAAGAGTACTTTTGGGCATCTGAGACGGAAGGATGTCCAAAGCATCACGTCACCTGCTCTGGTAGGCATGGTGGTGGGACGTTGAGGTCAACCGCTTTGGGGTTGGCTGAATCTTTGATCGCAGGATGCCACACACTTGAAGACAGAAGCAGAAAAGCAGAGCTAAATGCAAAATGTACTCACCGGTGACTCCAATTTTTTTCCCCCCTGAAGAAACAGCTGGACGGGTGGCCCCGGCTGGCCAGTGGGACTCTTGTTATTCTGACCCTTTTTAGTGCGCGTTTGGGGCAACAACCGTTTTTTGTGGCGCTCTCTTCTGGTTCAAAAGTGCCCTGCATGTGAATTTGCTTTTCCTGCCTTCTGATTGGATGAGCGCCGGTGTGAGGCGGTGCCTCTGTCACCGTGGCGGGGGGTATACGTTGGCATCGGAGCGTCTGCCAACGTCTGAGACCGGCTGGCAGTGTATCGGAGGTGTCGAGTGCGGTGCCGCTGGAGCTCACTCACCAGCTGGTGTTAGGGCCACAGAATGAAGGCCAAGGAGAAGAATAGAAAGAGAAACAGAAACTTCTCCTCCAATTGTTTGATTTGTCTCTTCTGAGCTTCGATGAATTCTTTCAGCTCTTTGTTCCTCTAGGACGGACAAATGGAAAGTGGCATTCAAAAGCCAGTAAGCGTGCAAGTAAGTGCCGGGCTGGCTTTGGGCCCTTACCTGTTGCGCGCTGTGCAGCAGATCCATTCTCTCTTGGAGATTGCAAGCGTCGCGCTCCCTCAACTCGCACATCAGGGCTCGCTTCCATTGGTCCACGGCGCTCCTAAGCTCTTCTCTCTGATCCGCCGTCAGCACGTCATTCACGCCAGCGTGGCTGGCTTTTTCGCCGTCCGTGGCGGGGCAGTCCCGCTGCGGTAGCGCCTCGTACAACATGGCCTCCAGCTCCAGGATCCTCTGGGCCGCAATCCTCGTCCATCAGTGGTCCGGCGGGAGATTTGAGGGCGGCTTACCTTATGAGCCTGGTCCATGGAACACTTCCTGAAGTCCAACTCTTCATCCAGGTAGCCCTTCTGCTTGCAGAACATATCCTAGCACAGCTCAAGGTCAGAATTGTTGGGGCACATTGCCGGAGTTCCCCTTGGCTGATGTCGCGTGTCTGTCTACCTTCTCACTTTCAATGTCCAACATCTTCTGTTGAAGTGCTGACTTGGTCACTTTGATGTATTCTAACCACTGAGGAAAGGCTGCTGTCACATAAGCAGAATGCGAGAGCGTGCGTGGACGTGCGCGTTACCTTCTCGGCTAGGGTGAGAAGGGTCCTGGCGTGAATCACGACCACCTGCTCCTCGTTGGTGAGATTCTGCAAGAGCCCAAAGGCACAGCGTCAACAAGCTTCTTTCAGCGCAAAGCCTTCCAAAAGTCACATTTGAGCCGCCGAGTCTCGTGGAGTGCGAACATAAGGAGTTCGACATACACTTACGGCGTTATAGCCCAGGATGTCCAGCTTCTTCATCAGATCACTGATGACGATGTCCGGGGGAAAGGCGCAAGGAGCAATGTAAGGTGTTCTGGGACCTCGGGTTAAGGTTAGGGTTGCAAGGGACGCCTTACGTACGCTCACGCCCTCGGCCTCGCAGTAGATCTGCAAAGGGCTGAGGCCGTCTGGGAAACGGACTTGCAGAAACTTCAAGACGGGGGAGCGCCACTCCCTCTCCTGAAAGGCAGAGGCATGCATCCGTCCGTCCGTCCGTCCGTCCGTCCGTCCGTCCGTCCGTCCGTCCGTCCGTCACATCTCTGGCCTCAACACGCTTGTGCGAGTCTTCCCACCTCCAGCTCCAGGATGCGGAACTCAAGCAGTTCGTTTTGGTCTCGGATATCCTGGATGTGCTCTTTCAGACGCGCTTCTTCCGCCTCCATCCGCCTGACCTGAAAAGACAGTCAGACCTCATCTGCGGGGCTTCCCGACAGGTGTGACGCCAAGCGACTCCGCCCAGCGCCTTTCTTTCCGTCACCTTTTCGGCCAACTGCTGATTGCTCTGACGCAGCAGCTGCTTCTCCTCCACCCACTTGACATTCTAGAAGAGACAAACGCGTGGACAGCTTTGGAATGTTGTGTCATTTTCATCCACAAATTCTTTGGTTGACTGGAAAATGACATTTGCTTTTCTCCGCATTTTCCCAGCCACGTTCGGGGGTTGGTCCAGTAATGCCAGACGGATGAGTGACTGAAGAATGTAGCTATTTTGTCTGAGAAAAAGGTGTGCTCATTGATGAGCTTACCTGTCCTTGTTGCTTCAGCGCTGACTCCAGATCTGCTACTCTGCTTTGATAGTGACCCATTTCTACCATCAGCTTTTCTCTGGTCTGAAAGGAGGAGGAGGGAGGCTCCTCCTCCTCCTTTCAGACCAGAGAACACCCGAGGCTGGGTGAGAACGGGGAGGCTGCGACCCGGCCGGGGGTTGCGGGAAGGGGCGCCACCTTGATCTCCTTCTCGGCGTCGTAGTCCCCTTCGCTGGTCTGGGCTAGCAGAGCGTAGGCTCGTTGCAGCGCTTGATATTCTTGCGTCAGCTGGCGGTAGCGAAGCTCCGCCTCTTCATGCACACACCAATGCAACACAGCACTAGTACCAGAATCAGTCAGACCGGCGACAAAGCACCCGCGACGCAAAGACGAGTCCGATTCCAGGCTGAAGAGGAATGTTTGGTGCCAATACGCTGGCAGAAATGGCGGGCTACCTCTTCGGGTTCCGTGTCGGGGGTTCTGTCGGTGTGAAAAGACAAGGACGATCCGTCCGAGTCCACCAACACGTCTTCGTCGTAGCCGTAAAATGTTTCGATGACCTGCGGGCGCGGAAGCAAACATCTCTCTGAACAAACTGAAGCGACACCTCACGATGAATCGACGAGAGGAACGATAGCGAGAAAAAGGCCATTTCATCTTGCGCAACACCAAGCAGCCGCAAACAAACAGACTCACCTTGCAGGACCTCACGCTTTGTTCCTCCTCAGAGATTCTCGACGTCGGTATCGTAGCAGCAAATCTCTCTCCTGTCGACACAAATAATCCGCCTTTGAGATTCTTTGGATGCAAAGGGAACGAACGGCTCCGGCACAGAAACAAACGCGACTCACAATGACATTTCTGACATGAGCTCCTGTCTCCAGAGCCTGAAAAACACGTCACCGGCGATGATTGGAGGGACGCTCGTCTTTTCCAAAAGTGACAACTACAGGGTGTGTCAGGGTTTTCCAGATTATCTTTATCGTATCATTGTGTTGCTTTGACTTTGACTGCGACCTGTAATAAATAATATTATTTATCCCTTATTTATCCCTATCGCTTATCCCTTCCTACACAAAGTCGTAAAACACCCCTTGCTATGTTTTGACTAGAGGTCAAGGGCTTCCTCTATTCAATCCACTCTTACACCCACCCTGTTTCTCTTAATTAAAATGCTCGTGCAGGAGCCGAGAGTCAGACTTCATTCGTACAACGGATGGACTCTCCACCTGCAGGTGTCCAAAAGAACTTACTTGTCTCCCGTGTGGTTCTTGCAAAATAAGTTGGAGCGAGCGCAACTCTAACAGGGTGCATTTTGCCACTAGCTGCCTACGGACAATGACGTCGCGCTCGCGGCTCATGGTTGACGGGCTGAGCAGCCGGGCAAGTCCGTCGTTTTCAGCGCACAGCGAGTGGCAAAGGCGCTGACAAAACGGGAGCTTTGAACTGCTGAAAACGGCAAAACAAGTCTAAAGCGTGTTCAAACGCGTGCGCACAATGCTCCTGCTTGAAAGGTCGGAATTTAAGGGGCCAATTTTTTGGATGGCGGCCGCCGGCCAAGCTTTGGACGGAAAAGGTTTCCTGGCGACAGCGAGCGAGCGCGGCGCTGCCGTACGTGCACCGAGTCGCCTGCCTGAAGACCTTGGACAAGTCGTCGATGATGTGCCGCTGCTCCACAACTTGAAGGAACTCCATTTCACCGTCCTGCTGGCCGCAACCGCGGTCCAGGTCATTGAGCGAACTAGGCCTTCTCTGTGGAACACAAATGCAGTGGACTCTGTTGGCACGCCGCCGTTGTCCGCGTCGACTTACCAAGCTTGCCATCTCCTCGTTCTCCTGGGTGACAAAGCGCACTTTGTTTTCAAGGCGACACAGCACCAGCGAGAGTTCTTCATTCTTCCTGCTCAGGCGTTTGTTTTTGTACAGGAGTGGCAGAAACTGGCTTTCTGTTTCTCTCAGTCGCTTTAGCTGCAAGCATGAAGTGCGGGATGTGAAAGACGCACAACACGCGGGCCAGAACGTATCCATTCCTTTTGCATCGGTTTGAACGGAATCGTGGCTTTGGCTCCCAATAAAAGACATCTACCAGGCAACCGACTCGCCGCGCCGCTCAACTAATAAGCAAGCGCAATGGGTGCCTCGCTGGATGGCGCGCATCAAACGTAGCGCAAACCTTCAAGCGTGCCGTCAATAAATTACCAGTTCATTGCGCTCTTCAGAAAGCAGGGCGTTTCGATCCTCCAGTTTCCTGATGACTGCGCTGAGCTCAGCGATTTTCAGATGAAACCGTCGCGTGACCCGATCCTCCTGAGACTGAAAACGCCCCGCAACACACACACACAAGCACTCGTTCAAAGTTCAAAACTGTTTTTGTGCTACCTTCCTCCAGCAACGAACTAAGTCATGCGTACTGCAAGTGTGTGATGAGGTGGCTTACGCAATGAAGAGGATTGCTAGTAGCGGCGTTGACCCCACTTCCAGGGTAGTTTAGGCCCGCCCTTTGGGAATCCCTCAGGGCAGCGATCTGCTGCTCGGCAGCCTGAGTCTGCAGCTGAAGGCGGTGGACGTGGCCGGCCCCAGGGCTTCATCCAAAACACTAACCGCTCTGTCTTTCAGCTTGATCTCATCCGTCTGGATGTACAAACGGGGAGCGCTCAGGCAGGCGGGCAAACTCATTTGCCAGAATTGTGACAAAAACAAAGAGAGCAACCGGCCAATTTTTTTCTTGAATCGACTAGAACACCTTTGCTGTGACAAAAGCGAAGCGAGCAACCGGACATTTTCTTCTTGTGAAATAGAATAGAATAGAATGCCTTAGGTGTCATTGCACTGCAGGTATACAACGAAATTGGGAACATAGCCACGCACCGCGCATCTGATCAGTCCTACCAGTCGGCGGATCTCCCTCTCGCAGTCTCTCTTGGTTCGTGTTGGGTCTAAATAACGATTAGACATTAAATCACTCGCTGGAATGAAGAGGAGAAGACAACCAGAACAGGTTTACTCGCGAGGAGAACGATAGAGCAAGCAATCTCAGTTACAACCTCCATCAGTTCTGAGTCTTTACTCCACGTGCCCCTCTTTTTAATGTTATGGTTGCCCTGGTTACAGAGGCGTTGCTACACTAAAGGGAGGGGGGATTGTGTCTGTAGCAACGCTGATTAGCAAAAGAATGTAGTGTGGTGTGAATTAGCACTTCGCTGTTGGCTCTTGACCCCCCGCAGAGGCCGTCCGCAGCTGTCTTCCTTCACAGTTGGCTGACCTGTCCTTGAGGTCAACAAATGTCCTGACGCACGTTGATTGCCGCTTTGCTGTGGAACAAATGCAACTAGACCTTTGCTAACTTTATCTACTTGGTAATTAACACACAATAGTAATAAGTAACTTGTCCTAAACATTTCAACACACATTAAGCAAACGTGAGGTAACCGGTATGCAGTTCCTTAAACAAACATTGAGTAAATATGGGATAACTTTAATGCAACTACTTCTAACTGTATGTATCCCTTAACAAAGAAAAACAGGTCTGATAAACTACAATCTATGAACCAAACCTATATCTAAATAGAAGGAATGAAGTTCCTGTGAATCAAACAAAGAACATTTTACCTATGCAAATAAGCCCTGCTCATTGTTAGTGAAGGACTCTTACGGGAACCAAAACACACAGACAACATAAGGACAGGAAAGGTACAAATGGCTGACAGGGATCAAAAGACATCCCTATCACATAAAAGGAACAAAGAGATAAAAGGAAAAGATAAACTCGTAAAGGCGAGGCCTCCAGGTCTGGCAGGCCAAAGCTTCACTTAAAATTATTCCAACATTTCCCCCTGTTTATCACATATTTGCTCAATTTTTACATCACCAAAAACACCCACTTCACTCGATTTTCAGTTGTCGGATGACAGGTATGGGCACAAATATGTTTACACCCAAAAGGTTACTTGTTGCATCATCATCATTCGGAAACACCCAGATCTGGAAAAAAGTCTGTAAACTCAAGTGCAAAAATTTCATCTTCATCGTTATCATCAACATGTTGGCGTTCAGACATTAGGCATACCCGGGCCATCCTGTCTTCCATGGGCGATATTGCTGTAGTGATGAGACGGTTAAACAGAGCACGCAGACATGGAATACAACAACATCCACACAAGGTGAGTATAGCAGTAAATACTGCAACTTATATTATAATTGAGGACACAAGTGCTTTATACTTCCCAAAGGCATGCATCCAGTTGTCCCACATTGATGTGTCCACGCCAGAGTGCTCTTTCATCCTCGTGTTGAGGGTTCGCAGGCCTGCAATGGCCTTTGTCAGGCTCCCATCAGGGGCGGTGTTGTTGGGGATAAAGGTACAGCACTGTTCTCCGAACATTGCGCAGACCCCTCCTTTCTCAGACAACAACATATCAAGAGCAATGCGATTCTGGAAGGCCATTAGGGAAGTCGTGGCTAGCTGTTCATGCACTGCCTCAAGCCCCGCTTGTGTCCAATTGCCCAATTTTTGCACGTTGTAATGGATGTAATTTATCCTGTCTACGTTTTTGTTTATCGTACACCACCAACAAATGGAAGACTCCCATCCTGCTGCAATTTGGTCAATTAATTCTTATTAATCAGGAACTCCTCTGGGGACTCTAATTGCATCAATTAATGTCAGATCATCGTCGTCTCTCAATTTTAAAAACATTTTGGTTTTTACCAGCTTTTCCCCAGATCTTGGCGTGTCGATACATATACAATTTTGCTTGACTACATTCTCTAGAAGCAGTGGTTTCTTTTCTTTTCCTCAACGGATATTATATAGAACGCTCTGTTGCACATTTCACAATCAGTAGACGTGACAGATTTCACACAATCTTTGGTCAATGGTAATGGTACAACATAAAGAATCGGTCGAAAACCCATACACATGACATATTCAATTTGTTCTTTTTTTTTTTTTTTTTTTTTTCTTTTTTCTCTCTGGTTTGCAGCTTGTTTTGCCATCAGCAATCAATCGTTTCTTTTACCAGTTACTCTTATAGGTAATTACCTGAAACCAATTATCAAACATTCATTTTAGAGATATTAATTTCATTCTTTAACTTCTACAGCTGTTGTTGCCAAAGTATTATTTCGTTACATAACATTTTTGCCACTGTTAAGGCATTCAGTGTTTACTTTGAAGCCAATTCAATCCATTTTGAGAATGCATCTATTATGATCAGGCATTATAACCCTGTGGATTGAGTTTAGCACATGGTAAACAAGCTTTACAATATTTTTTTTTTTATAAATGTTTTGTATATGAATCAAATCCATATGTCGTATAAAGCCGACTGAACTGCCCTTCCATCCCCCCTGTTGAGCCATGTGTCAAGTCAACATCACGTGACAACTTCATGGCTCAATATTGCTGCCCATATGTATCGGTTCATTTGTACGGGCAGTTAATATTGCTGCCCATTTGCATCGGAAGTTTTTCTTTCTTAAAGTGACAAACCAATCCACCAATCGGGAAAAAATCAACAAAATAACTGCCAGTGAATTAATATAATAGTTAATTATTGTTGTTTCTTAACTTTAACTAGCTCTCTAGCGGCCGCTCTCTTATTCTCAAATTTTAAATTTAGCTTTGAAATGTCGTTATTACATAATTTTTCTTCATCCAATTCCAGAAAGCAAGTTCTTTCCGTCTCTCAAATTTTGTTTCATCAAGGCTAGGCATTAATGCAGTGTGGACCAGTTTCTGCTCATAAACAAATTGCTTGCTTTTCTTTACTTTCTATTTTTTCAAAATTGATTTTGTTTTGCGGTGCAAATCAGATAGACTACAGTCTAATAAATTATTTTGTGCACCTACGTATATTAGCCAATTTCATCCTTTTAACACATAACACTGACAGCACACAAACAACACAAAAACAGCAGAGACACAGATCACAAACAATACCAACAAACAACGCTGCGCAAACGTCATCCTCTATTTTGACGTTTTGGTTATACTTTTTTTTTTTTTTTTTTTTTTTTTTTTATTTATTTTTTTTTTTTTCATCAGTGCCTTTCATCGTTCATGCTAATGTTGTCACATCTTCCTTAAGCATCACCCTGCTTCAAACATTCTCTGAGAAACTCACACTTTCCCTGCCTCGCTCACAGCCACAGCACCCCCCGTGCGAGGGGGGGACGCGGCATCAATGTTGATTGGTCACAGGCTGGCCATTTCCTGCAACAATCATGATGCCGGCCCACCGCCCACACGAGCATAGCACAGGCCTACGCGCACAGCCCCGACCCGCGACTACGCGCGAGCGCAGGCACGCTTCCTATCAAGCCACCGTTCTCGTCACTTTCTGCCACACACGTCTTATTTTCTCTACTGCCACACACTGCTCATCTTAGGTTCTCCAACCAACTTAAGCACACCATCATCTACTTCTCAATTACCCTATTATTGCTCAACAGCCTCCTGAACACACATAGGACACACATCTCACTCACACGCTCACACATATACACAACATTCATGAGGATCCTCTGCGCACACGCACACACAAACACCAGCACAAAAGGTTGACGCACAACATATAAGACCACATAGAGCGTACTAAGAACACCCTTTTTGCTCATCTTACATGTTAGATTTATTCTCCATTTTAGTTTCAGGAGCTATTTGTAATTCAGTTCCATTTATTTTGCAAATTTTAACTTCAGTGTTTCTTTATCTTACTTTATCCTTTTAACACAAATATCTCCTGTATATTTAAGCTAATTTCTCTTTAATTTTGGCTGCCAGGTCCCCACTTTATTACATGAGAATCTGATGTATTTTGATCTTGTACTAGTCATTATTGTTTTTGTTTATATGTGCAGTCACGTGCCATGTGACCTTTTTCTCCGCAACTCCAGCATTCTATTGGAGGGTGCACAACTCCTCTTCCTCGGCCCCTAAAGCCTTCTCTGTTAGACATTGCTCCTCGCCCTCTCTGGCCTTTCTGTCCTCTGCCTGCATTTTGGTAAAAAGTGTCACTATCCTGGTCTACCAGAAAAGTGTATTTCGGAGCTTTCATTTGTTTTCGTTTTTGTTTGTCTATTACTACTCTTTCTGCATGGAGGGCGTGATTTATGTATTCCTCCAAAGTTCCGGTGGTCATGCCTATATAATTATTGATCACCCTAATTTGTATTGCTGGCCTGGACCCTACGTGGATGGCATTTTTTAATTGCTGTTGATAAGCCCCTTGGGGCGCATTATCTTCCACCAGTCCACTGTGTAATTTAAATACTTCTGTCATGCGCACTCGATATTCATCAAAGGTTTCATTATCATTTTGCTTTGTTCTCCCTATTTCTGTATAATTTGCTCTCATTTCCTTTGACCAATCCATTTCTATTGGGTTTTTCTGTCTGGTGGCTCTGTCTGTTAACCCATAAGGGGGGTTTGACCCCTCTTGTGCACCAGTGTCGGGTATTTGTGGATACAACTTCTCTATGACCTTATGTTTTGAAGTCGTAGCATGTGCTTTCCCTACGCGCTTCTCTACTTCCTCTACACCTCCCCCTTCTTCTCTAGCTCTCTGTAAATTTTGATTATCTCTTGCCTGCCTACCATTAGGCCCAGTCTCATCATCTTCCTTCCTTTTCCACTTTCTCTTTTTCTCCCCTCTCTCTCTCTCCTGCTACTTTGAGCCAAAACACCACATCCTCATCTCCTTCTTTTTTCATCTTTCTAGGGTCTCTCTTTGTTTTCTCTTTCATGGCGCCTCTAAGTTCTATCAATTTGGTTATTTTTAGTTGTCCCTCAAATTTATATTTCTTAACCCATTTATCGAGTTTTTTAAGTTGGTCGGGATCCTGCCTTTCAATTATTTTCCAATCTTTACATTTAAGATTATCTCGGATATTATTTTTACTCTTCCCGTTCCCCATTTTAATCAATTTGGTCCCAACTGTAAAACCATAGGGGTTTCTAAAGTCGGGTGTTTCCAGTGGGATAACGAAAAGATCCTGTGGTGATTCTCACTTCTACCAGCGTTCTGGTGGTGAATCCTTGCCTATTGCGTCCACAGAACCACGTTATGTGTTCCCCACTGCTTTAATATGGAATACTGTATCTAGTGATACGTCTTCCCATTCACACTCCCAATCACTCAGTATTACGGAATTTTCGGCATCACGTGGACTTCCGCTGACCTTTTACTTTTGACGGGCCTCTCCGTCGGACACCTCTGTCCTTTAACCGGTTTGTTACACTGGCGTTGTGTAACTTTTATTTAAACGGACCTTTCCGTTTTGGTACCTTTAGAACGAACCTTTCCGTTCTGTCCTAGGACTTTTATAGGGCACCGAGCCCTCGGCCGCTCATTCCTTTTATAAAAAAAAACAAACTCACCCTCTGGTTCTCTTCACCTCTGCACCTCGGACTGCCTTCAACCCTTGGATCCCAGCTGACGAGCAGACAGCCAGCCTTTGAAAAGGATTCTAGGACCCCACCTAGGAAGGTCCTGCCGCGCGCAGTCTTTCTGGATCTCTGCTGCCGTCCGCTGGAATCCTCAGGTGTGTTGGCATCCGGCTCGAAGGACCAATTAAATGTTGGGTCTAAATAACGATTAGACATTAAATCACTCGCTGGAATGAAGAGGAGAAGACAACCAGAACAGGTTTACTCGCGAGGAGAACGATAGAGCAAGCAATCTCAGTTACAACCTCCATCAGTTCTGAGTCTTTACTCCACGTGCCCCTCTTTTTAATGTTATGGTTGCCCTGGTTACAGAGGCGTTGCTACACTAAAGGGAGGGGGGATTGTGTCTGTAGCAACGCTGATTAGCAAAAGAATGTAGTGTGGTGTGAATTAGCACTTCGCTGTTGGCTCTTGACCCCCCGCAGAGGCCGTCCGCAGCTGTCTTCCTTCACAGTTGGCTGACCTGTCCTTGAGGTCAACAAATGTCCTGACGCACGTTGATTGCCGCTTTGCTGTGGAACAAATGCAACTAGACCTTTGCTAACTTTATCTACTTGGTAATTAACACACAATAGTAATAAGTAACTTGTCCTAAACATTTCAACACACATTAAGCAAACGTGAGGTAACCGGTATGCAGTTCCTTAAACAAACATTGAGTAAATATGGGATAACTTTAATGCAACTACTTCTAACTGTATGTATCCCTTAACAAAGAAAAACAGGTCTGATAAACTACAATCTATGAACCAAACCTATATCTAAATAGAAGGAATGAAGTTCCTGTGAATCAAACAAAGAACATTTTACCTATGCAAATAAGCCCTGCTCATTGTTAGTGAAGGACTCTTACGGGAACCAAAACACACAGACAACATAAGGACAGGAAAGGTACAAATGGCTGACAGGGATCAAAAGACATCCCTATCACATAAAAGGAACAAAGAGATAAAAGGAAAAGATAAACTCGTAAAGGCGAGGCCTCCAGGTCTGGCAGGCCAAAGCTTCACTTAAAATTATTCCAACAGTTCGGCTCAGCTCCTCCCGATGCTGGTGATGAGCCGATCGGAGCTCGGCCGCTCGGGACTGCCAGGCCTGCTGGGCCGCTGCCAGGGCTTCTTCCACGCTCCTGGTGGAGGCGACACCGCTCGGTCTCCCGACACCGCCGCGTCTCCCGACACCGCCGCGTCTCCTCCACCTCCGCCAGCAAAGCGCCCCCCCTCCTCACCTGAGCAGACATTGCGCCACACCGGGCCGTTGAGACCGCAACGGAGCGCCGCGACGCTTACTGGGGACAAGCTACACAATACGGTAGCGGCCGCATCGAAGCCCGACGTGGCGTGCGGATAGTCAGACACGGATAGAGCGGATCACCTTGTCCATGGAGCCGTCCCTCAGGCTGAGGACCAAGGCATTCAGTCGCTGGATCTCTCCATCTTTGATTTTGATCACTCTCATCAGCTCCATTTCATGCTGCCGCAGTAATGTCTCCCTGGTAATGGCTAACTCTTTCTGCTTCTCCTCATGGAGTTTGCTTTTGAGTTCCGTCATGGCGGCGGTGGCACGGTGGTGCTCCGCCCGCAGGTCCTGACTTCTCTCTCTCTCCAGACAGCTGACCTGACATGACTTAGACTTAGACAAACTTTATTGTCATCTTGTCTGCACATGGTGCATACAAAACGAAATTCCGTTGCATACGTCTTACAACAAAGTAGTGATATTGCAGTTGAATAGAAGTAACATATCCTATGAAAATATATATATATATATATACATATACTATATATATATATATATATATATATATATATATATTAAAAATAAGTATAAAGTGCAGCAGTGATAATTATGCAATAGTGCAAGTAGGCAAAACAGTATTCAAGAGTGTGCAGAGGAATGCTAAACCATGTATTAAACTTCTATTTAAAGGGTTTATACAAGTTCAGTAAAGTTGGTAGTGCGAGATAGTGCAAGATAGAGGTCCGTAGTGTCATAAAGTACAGTTCTGTGAATGTGTGATGCAGAGTTCAGTTTAGAGCTCAACAGTTCTAGTGTTCAACAGTCTGATGACAGCAGGGAAAAAGCTGTTGCAGAACCTGGTGGACCTGCAGCGCTGAGATGAAATGTCCTGAATGGAGGGAAGAGGAGCCCCTATGATCCTCTCTGCTGTCCTCACCACTCTCCTCACGTTCTTCCAATCGGAGGCGGTGCAGCCTCCACACCACACAGAGAGACAGCTTGTCAGAATGCTCTCTATGGTGCTCCTGTAGAACGTCCTCATGATGGGTGGGGGCAGGTGGGCTCTCCTCATCCTCCGCAGGAAGTACAAGCGCTTCTGTGCCCTCTTGACCAGTGCCGTAGTGTTCATAGTCCAGGTGAGGTCTTCTGTGATGTGGACCCCCAGGAATTTGGTGCTGCTGACCACCTCCGCAGCTGAGCTGTTGATGATCAGTGGAGCGTGGTGAGGCTGTTTTTTCCTGAAGTCGACGATGATCTCCTTCATCTTCTCCTCATTCAGGATCAGGCTGTTTTCTCTGCACCAGCCCACCAGCTGCTCCACCTCCTCTCTGTAGTCCAGGTCGTTGTTGTCTCTGATGAGCCCCACCACCGTTGTGTCGTCTGCTGACTTCACGATGTGATTGGTGGTGAACCTGAGGACGCAGTCGTGTGTCATCAGGGTGCACAGCAGGGGGCTCAGGACGCAGCCCTGAAGGGAGCCTGTGCTGAGGGTGATGACATCAGAGGTGTTCTGTCCGACCCGGACTGACTGAGGTCTGTTGGTGAGGAAGTCTAGCAGCCAGTTGCGAAGGGGGGTGTTGAAGCCCAGGTGTTCCAATTTTCCTACCAGATGCTGTGGGATGATGGTGTTAAACGCTGAGCTGAAGTCCAGGAACAGCCTCCGCACATGCGTGTTCTTCTCCTCCAGGTGAGCCAGGCTCAGGTGAAGAACGGAGGAGATGGCTTCCTGAGTGGAGCGGTTTTGCCGGTTGGCAAACTGGAACGGGTCAAATAATAGGGGGAGTCTGGAAACGATGTGACCTTTAAGCAGCCTTTCGAAGCACTTCATCATAACCGGAGTCAGTGCAACAGGCCGGTAATCATTAAATGAGGTGATTTGAGGTTTCTTCGGCACCGGAATGATGGAGGCAGTCTTAAAGCACGCCGGCACTGTGGCTTGGCCCAGCGAGGTGTTAAAAATGTCTGTGATGACCCCAGCCAGATGACTTGCACATTCCCTGAACACACGCCCAGGAATGTTGTCCGGGCCAGGGGCCTTACAGGGGTTGACTCTCCTCAGGGTCTTTAACACATCGGCGGAGTCAAGGCAGAGTACCTCCTCTTCCTGATGGGGGACAGTTTTAACTGCTGGAGTGCCGTTTAGTGCCTCGAACCTCCCAAAGAAGTTATTTAGACCATTTAGAAAGTCAGCATCAACTACACCCACCGGGTGGGGGGGGAGGGTGAGTTGTCGTCTGTAATCGCCCGTATGCCTTGCCACATACTCCTGATGTTTTTGACGTCGTGGAAACGATCCTGAAATTTTCGACTGCGGTCTCGCTTCGCTATTCTGATGGCACGGTTCAAGTTGGCTCTCGCTGTCCTCAGTGTCTCCTTGTCGCCAGACTTGAAGGCAGAGTTCCGCGCTCGTAGCGTTTGACGTACCTCCTCAGTCATCCAGGGTCGTTGGTTGCCCCGGGTGATGATATTCTTAGTGGTGCTGACGTCCTCGGTGCATTTGTTGATGTAGGCTGACACAGTCATGGCACACGCATGTCTAATCTACATCGGGAAAACTGGGAGGGAGGGAGGCAGGCAGGGAGGCAGGCAGGGAGGCAGGCAGGGAGGCAGGCAGGGAGGCAGGCAGTGTCTGTCTGTTGAGGTTTTCACCTTGTTCTTCTCCTGCTGAAGTTCTAACTGGACGTCCATCAGTTTGGTTCTCAGCTCGTCATTGGCGGCCTGAAGGGCGTCCGTTCGCTCCGCCTTGGCCCGCCCTGCCGGAGCTCGTTTGGACATCTCTTACTCGAGTCTCGCCCGGTCGTCAGTCAGAGATCACAACATTTGTACCTGGAGAGCACAAACGCAGCGCTGTTTTCCACTGGCTTCGAACTCAACTTCAATCGGTACCGTAACTTACAACATCATAAACATAGAACTAGCTTGACTTATTCATTGAATAAATGCATTTGGTTCTTCAAAACTGCATCACGCAACATAGCGTGACCGAGACGGCCGTTATCCACCTGCGTGAAGTTATTTGGTGAAATGAATGAGATGTTTAAGACACCATCGTTCTGTCTCTATGTAGATGAAGGGAAATAATCGATTGCTGAAGGTCCAAAGGTGTTGTGATAAACAAATAAACATATTAGTGATTAGTGACATATTTGTGATAAACATATTAGGCAGGATAATCACATATGTTAACGTGACTGCCCACACTGTATTTATTTATGGTTATTTGTTAAATCGAGTACTGTTAGACATGAAATAGGAAGTGTTTAACATAAATGGAAGACGAAAGGGGTACTCACCATTGTAGCTCCTGCTGGTCAATGATACGAGCCTCTTCTTGCAGTGGAAAACATACAGCCAACAAACACCGTGGAACCTAAAGGAATGAAATTAAACATTAACATTTAGCCTAAACCAACATTCACAGATACAACGCAACGCAAACTACACAAACGTAAATCTTTTTAAACACAATGAGTTGTACTTACCGTGTACGCTCTAGACGGTCCACTTGCAAGTAGAAAATAAAGATATTTCTGTTGATAATCGTCGTGTTTGTATCCGGTGTCTCGCTCAAGGCCATTGCGCCCACAGATTTGAATTTTGGCGAGAGTTCAGCCTATTGACGTCATTTCCGCGGTGTAATACCCGCATATCTGAAACGGCAAAGTTAAGAGTAGAGTTAAATAAAGTTTTTAGTCAACGCAATAATTTACAACCGTTGACCAGTCGAAATAATCGTCGAAATTTGGCGTCTGTGGCTGGAAGCAGACGCCGAGTTCGACATTCCTCCCAAACGCCACACTCCCTCGCTTTTCAGGGCTAAAAAAAAACAGTTGTAATTACCTTGTACGCTCTAGACGGTCAAGTTGCAAGCTGAAAACAAAAATATTTGCCTTGTAAGTCATCGTGTTACTAACCGCTGTGTCTTGTTTGCCAGAATTGCCGCTTTCCTACTTCCTGTTGCAAGCCACGCCCACGGATTATAATTTTGCCGTGAGTTCCGCCTATTGACGTCATGTCCGCGTCACATGACTGCGACGTAATATTATCTAAAACTGTTTGTGCGGTATTGTGTTGTTCTGTGCGGTATTGTGTTATTCTGTGCGGCGTCGTGTTGTTCTGTGCGGCGTCGTGTTGTTCAGTGCGACGTCGTGTTGTTCAGTGCGGCATGGTGTTGTTCAGTGCGGCATGGTGTTGTTCAGTGCGGCATGGTGTTGTTCAGTGCGGCATAATGTTGTTCAGTGCGGCATAGTGTTGTTCAGTGCGGCATGGTGTTGTTCAGTGCGGCATGGTGTTGTTCAGTGCGGCATGGTGTTGTTCAGTGCGGCATAATGTTGTTCAGTAAGCCATAATGTTGTTCAGTGCGGCATGGTGTTGTTCAGTGCGGGATGGTGTTGTTCAGTGCAGGATGGTGTTGTTTAGTGCGGCATGGTGTTGTTCAATGCGGCATGGTGTTGTTCAGTGCGGGATGGTGTTGTTCAGTGCAGGATGGTGTTGTTCAGTGCGGCATGGTGTTGTTCAATGCGGCATGGTGTTGTTCAGTGCGGCATGGTGTTGTTCAGTGCGGCATGGTGTTGTTCAGTGCGGCATGGTGTTGTTCAGTGCGGAATGGTGTTGTTCAGTGCGGCATGGTGTTGTTCAGTGTGGGATGGTGTTGTTCAATGCGGGATCGTGTTGTTCAGTACGGGGTGGTGTTGTTCAGTGCAGGATGGTGTTGTTCAGTGCAGGATGGTGTTGTTCAGTGCGGCATGGTGTTGTTCAATGCAGGATCGTGTTGTTCAGTGCAGCATGGTGTTGTTCAGTGCGGCATGGTGTTGTTCAGTGCGGCATGGTGTTGTTCAATGCGGCATGGTGTTGTTCAGTGCGGGATGGTGTTGTTCAGTGCGGCATGGTGTTTTTCAGTGCGGCATAATGTTGTTCAGTGCAGCATGGTGTTGTTCAGTGCGGCATGGTGTTGTTCAGTGCGACATAATGTTGTTCAGTGCGGCATAATGTTGTTCAGTGCGGCATGGTGTTGTTCAGTGCGGCATGGTGTTGTTCAGTGCGGCATGGTGTTGTTCAGTGCGGCATGGTGTTGTTCAGTGCAGGATGGTGTTGTTCAGTGCAGGATGGTGTTGTTCAATGCGGCATGGTGTTGTTCAGTGCGGGATGGTGTTGTTCAGTGCAGGATGGTGTTGTTCAGTGCGGCATGGTGTTGTTCAGTGCGGAATGGTGTTGTTCAGTGCGGCATGGTGTTGTTCAGTGCGGCATGGTGTTGTTCAGTGCGGCATGGTGTTGTTCAGTGCAGGATGGTGTTGTTCAATGCGGGATGGTGTTGTTCAGTGCGGGATGGTGTTGTTCAGTGCAGGATGGTGTTGTTCAGTGCGGCATGGTGTTGTTCAGTGCGGCATGGTGTTGTTCAATGCGGCATGGTGTTGTTCAGTGCAGGATGGTGTTGTTCAGTGCGGCATGGTGTTGTTCAATGCGGCATGGTGTTGTTCAATGCGGCATGGTGTTGTTCAGTGCGGCATGGTGTTGTTCAGTGCGGCATGGTGTTGTTCAGTGCAGCGTAATGTTGTTCAGTGCGGCATGGTGTTGTTCAGTGCGGAATGGTGTTGTTCAGTGCGGCATGGTGTTGTTCAGTGCGGGATGGTGTTGTTCAGTGCGGCATGGTGTTGCTCAGTGCGGCATGGTGTTGTTCAGTGCGGGATGGTGTTGTTCAGTGCGGCATGGTGTTGTTCAGTGCGGCATGGTGTTGTTCAGTGCGGCATGGTGTTGTTCAGTGCGGCATAATGTTGTTCAGTGCGCCATAATGTTGTTCAGTGCGGCATGGTGTTGTTCAGTGCGGGATGGTGTTGTTCAGTGCAGGATGGTGTTGTTCAGTGCGGCATGGTGTTGTTCAATGCGGGATCGTGTTGTTCAGTGCGGCATGGTGTTGTTCAGTGCGGCATGGTGTTGTTCAGTGCGGCATGGTGTTGTTCAGTGCGGCATGGTGTTGTTCAGTGCGGCATAATGTTGTTCAGTGCGGCATAATGTTGTTCAGTGCGGCATAATGTTGTTCAGTGCGGCATAATGTTGTTCAGTGCGGCATAATGTTGTTCAGTGCGGCATAATGTTGTTCAGTGCGGGATGGTGTTGTTCATTGCGGCATGGTGTTGTTCAGTGCGGCATGGTGTTGTTCAGTGCGGCATGGTGTTGTTCAGTGCGGGATGGTGTTGTTCAGTGCAGGATGGTGTTGTTCAGTGCGGCATGGTGTTGTTCAATGCGGCATGGTGTTGTTCAGTTCGGGATGGTGTTGTTCAGTGCGGCATGGTGTTGTTCAGTGCGGCATAATGTTTTTCAGTGCGGCATGTTGTTGTTCAGTGCGGCATGGTGTTGTTCAGTGCAGCATAATGTTGTTCAGTGCGGCATGGTGTTGTTCAGTGCGGAATGGTGTTGTTCAGTGCGGCATGGTGTTGTTCAGTGCGGCATGGTGTTGTTCAGTGCGGCATGGTGTTGTTCAGTGCGGCATGGTGTTGTTCAGTGCGGGATGGTGTTCAATGCGGGATCGTGTTGTTCAGTGCGGCATGGTGTTGTTCAGTGCGGCATGGTGTTGTTCAGTGCGGCATGGTGTTGTTTAGTGCGGCATGGTGTTGTTCATTTCGGCATAATGTTGTTCAGTGCGGCATAATGTTGTTTAGTGCGGCATGGTGTTGTTCAGTGCGGGATGGTGTTGTTCAGTGCGTTATAATGTTGTTCAGTGCGGCATGGTGTTGTTCAGTGCGGCATGGTGTTGTTCAGTGCGGCATGGTGTTGTTCAGTGCGGCATAATGTTGTTCAGTGCGGCATAATGTTGTTCAGTGCGGGATGGTGTTGTTCAGTGCGGGATGGTGTTGTTCAGTGCGGCATGGTGTTCAATGCGGAATGGTGTTGTTCAGTGCAGGATGGTGTTGTTCAGTGCGGCATGGTGTTGTTCAGTGCGGCATAATGTTGTTCAGTGCGGCATGGTGTTGTTCAGTGCGGCATGGTGTTGTTCAGTGCGGCATGGTGTTGTTCAGTGCGGCATGGTGTTGTTCAGTGCGGCATGGTGTTGTTCAGTGCGGCATGGTGTTGTTCAGTGCGGCATGGTGTTGTTCAGTGCGGCATAATGTTCAGTGCGGCATAATGTTGTTCAGTGCGGCATAATGTTGTTCAGTGCGGCATGGTGTTGTTCAGTGCGGGATGGTGTTGTTCAGTGCAGGATGGTGTTGTTCAGTGCGGCATGGTGTCTTTCAGTGCGGCATGGTGTCGTTCAGTGCGGCATGGTGTCTTTCAGTGCGGCATGGTGTCGTTCAGTGAGGCATGGTGTTGTTCAGTGTGGCATGGTGTTCAGTGCGGCATGGTGTTGTTCAGTGCGGTATCGTGTTGTTCAGTGCGGTATCGTGTTTCTCAGTGCGGTATCGTGTTGTTCAGTGCAGTATCGTTGTGTTGTTCGTATTGTGTTGTGTTGTTCGTAATGTGTTGTGTTGTTCGTATTGTGTTGTGTTGTTCGTATTGTGTTGTGTTGTTCGTATTGTGTTGTGTTGTTCATATTGTGTTGTTCATATTGTGTTGAGTTGTTCGTATTGTGTTGTGTTGTTCGTATTGTGTTGCCTTTAACACTTAGCCTCTAACACTTAGCCTCTAACACTTAGCCTCTAGCATCTAGAAGGTAAATAAATAGGAAGGAAGGACTCACCGGTGACGTCTTCGCCCACGTCCAAGCGTTGTACTTTGTATTTTCATCCTTCTGACAGTGGAAAACATAGCCAACAAACACCGTGGAACCTAAACGAATGAAAGAAAACTATCATTTGGCCACAACCAACATTCACAGATACAACACAATGTGATGTGCGGGGTTGAGGTTAAAGGTTGAGTGAAGGGCCCTCGTTTTAAACTACTTTTTTGAAAAGGATTGGGAACAAGTAAGACGTATTTAATTTATTTAATGGGAAGTAGTAAGAGCTATTGAATTTAATCTATGTATTATATTCTATTGTATTGTATTCTGTTGTATTCTTTTGGATTGTATTCACACTAACCCCACTAAAACTTCAGCCCACAAAAACTCGCCTCTGGCGCCTAGCCTCTGGCACTTAGCCTCTAACACTTAGCCTTTAACACTTAGCCTTTAACACTTAGCCTTTAACACTTAGCCTTTAACACTTAGCCTAGAAGGTGAATAAATAGGGTTAAAGGTTGAGTGAAGGGCCCTCGTTTTAAACTACTGTTTTGAAAAGGAGTGGGAACAAGTAAGACGTATTTAATTTATTTAATGGGAAGTAGTAAGACTTATTAAATTTATTTAATCTACTTTTCTTCCCAGGCAAAATTTGATGTGCTGCAATTCCAAATTTCCAAAGTGAATGAAGGAATGAAGTCCTTTAAATTATGATTTTGTATAAATACTAGGCATTAACACAAAATCGACGGCACAAAATGGGCAGACTTTACTTGTTTGAAAAGGACTGGTTACAAGACAGACTTTTTTAATTTATTTAATGGGAAGAAGACTTAGTTTAATTGATCTATTTTTGTTCCCTGGCAAAATTCGATTTGCTGCAATTCCAAATTTCCAAAGTGAATGAAGGCAAGAAGTCGTTTAAATTATGATTTTGTTTAAATACTAGGCATGGACACAAAATCTACGGCACAAAATGGGCAGACTTTACTTGTTTGAAGAGGACTGGTTACAAGACAGACTTTTCTGATTTATTTATTGGGAAGAAGACTTATTTAGTTTATTTAATCTATTTTTGTTCCCTGGCAAAATTGGATTTGCTGAAACTGTATTTTGCCAAATCTTGCCTTGAGACCTGATAGGAAGTATTAAACGCTTAGTTAAATCAATACAAGTTGGTAGTAAGAGCGAGTAATGTTGGTTGAACCGATGAATGAAGGTTGAAAGCAATTTAAATTATGACTTTGTATAAATACTAGATATTAACAGAACATCTACTGCGCGAAATGGGCAGAGTTTACTTGTTTGAGAAGGAGTGGCTTATTCAAAACTAAGATTTATTTAATCTGTTTGTTCCCAGGCAAAATTGGATGTGATGCAATTCCAAATTTCACCACATGACGGTGCCCAATTTCGACTTCATAGGACATATTAAACACTTAGCTTGTTATTATGTTCAAGGTAATCAGATTTGTTTATTATTCTAATGGCCTCTTCAAAACTATTCTGGATTACTACTTTGGATCTATTCTACATTACTTGGCAACAACATACTCTGTAACAGATTAGGCAGTATAATCATATATGTTAACTTGAGAGTGCCCACACTCAATCTACTTATTGTGATGTGTTAAATCAATTACTGTTAGACATTATTTGTCTGATAATCTACCAAATCTTTGAATTGAAGAATTTGTGATTTAATTAATAGCTTGTTGTTATGTTCAGGGTAATCAGACTTGTATATAATTCTAATGGCCTTCTTTTGAAAACTATTCTGAATTACAACTTTGGATCTTATATTACTTTGCAACAATCTACTCGGTGACAGATTAGGCAGTATAATCACATATGTTAACTTCAGTGCCCACACTGTATTTATTTATGGTTATTTGTTAAATCAAGTACTGTTAGACATGAAATAGGAAGTGTTTAACATAAATGTTATGGCTACTCACCATTGTAGCTCGCTCCTGGTCAATGATATGAGCCTCTTCTTGCAGTGGAAAACTTGCAGCCAACAAACACCGTGGAACCTAAAGGAATGAAATTAAACATTAACATTTCGCCTGGACCAACATTCACACGTACAACGCAACGCGGCTACACTTCTGCTATTACAAACGTAAATCTCCTTAAACACAACGAGTGTTACTTACCGTGTACGCTCTAGGCAAAATTGGATGTGATGCAATTCCAAATCTATCTGAAACGGCAGTTAAAAGTAGAGTTACATCAAGTTTTCTTTTTTAATCAACACAATCATTTACAACCGTTGACCAGAAAGAATCGTCGAAATTCGACGTCCCCCACAAACGCCACGCTCACTCGCTTTTCAGGGCAACAAAAGTACTTCTTTTTAAAAACGATGAGTTGTACTTACCGTGTACGCTCTGGACGGTCCAGTTGCAAGCAGAAAATAAAAATATTTCTCTTGTTAGTCGTATGTTACCATCCGCTGTGTCTTTGTCAACATCGCCGCCATTTTCCTACTTCCTGCTGCGAGCCACGCCCACGGATTTAAATTTGGGCGGAAGCTCTTTCCATTGGCGTCGTTTTCGCGTATAGCAAATCCGATTGGTTGGGAAGGGGGCACGGTTATGCAGCCGAGGGGTCCTGTGATCGGTGGGATGTAAAGTAGGCGTCGACGTCACGTCCGCGTCACGTGACCACGACGTGGCAGACGTCATATAGCAACCGCTGTTTTGTTTAGTAGACTTACAGTTGTTATGCATTGACATAATGGCGCACACACCAAATAGATTTAAATAAATTAAATAATTCTTCTGCCCACTCTCTTTTAAACAAGTTAACTCTCCCCGCGGATTTGAATTCCGGCGAAAGTTACGCCCATCGACGTCACGTATGTCACGTGACCACGACGTGGCAGATGTCATATAGCAACCGCTGTTTTGTTTAGTAGATTTACAGTTGTTATGCATTGGCATAATGGTGTGCACTCAAAATAGATTTAAATAAATTAAATATTTCTTCTGCCCACTCCCTTTTAAACAAGTTAACTCTGCCCACGTCCATTGACGTCTTGTCTGCGTCACGTGACCACGACGTAGTGACGTCATATAGTAACCGCTGTTTTGATCAGTAGACTTAGTTATTATGCGTTGACATAATGGCGCACTGGTTAGCATGGCCACCTCTTAAGCATGATGTTGCGGGTTCGACGCCTGATCAATGTTAGCATGGAGTGAGCTGAAGTGCATGGCGCTGAAGATTTGAATCTTTGAAATGCGCCGAGGTCTGACATATCAGGCAGAATGGTTTGCCATCACGTTCAACAAAAAATAGAAACTTTCCCACTCTGATTAAAACGTCCTGTGTTCATCTACGTATTTTCGTTTTGCTGTGCATCTTTTCCCTGCCATTTTGTCTGAGAAAAAGGTGTGCTCATTGATGAGCTTACCTGTCCTTGTTGCTTCAGCGCTGACTCCAGATCTGCTACTCTGCTTTGATAGTGACCCATTTCTACCATCAGCTTTTCTCTGGTCTGAAAGGAGGAGGAGGGAGGCTCCTCCTCCTCCTTTCAGACCAGAGAACACCCGAGGCTGGGTGAGAACGGGGAGGCTGCGACCCGGCCGGGGGTTGCGGGAAGGGGCGCCACCTTGATCTCCTTCTCGGCGTCGTAGTCCCCTTCGCTGGTCTGGGCTAGCAGAGCGTAGGCTCGTTGCAGCGCTTGATATTCTTGCGTCAGCTGGCGGTAGCGAAGCTCCGCCTCTTCATGCACACACCAATGCAACACAGCACTAGTACCAGAATCAGTCAGACCGGCGACAAAGCACCCGCGACGCAAAGACGAGTCCGATTCCAGGCTGAAGAGGAATGTTTGGTGCCAATACGCTGGCAGAAATGGCGGGCTACCTCTTCGGGTTCCGTGTCGGGGGTTCTGTCGGTGTGAAAAGACAAGGACGATCCGTCCGAGTCCACCAACACGTCTTCGTCGTAGCCGTAAAATGTTTCGATGACCTGCGGGCGCGGAAGCAAACATCTCTCTGAACAAACTGAAGCGACACCTCACGATGAATCGACGAGAGGAACGATAGCGAGAAAAAGGCCATTTCATCTTGCGCAACACCAAGCAGCCGCAAACAAACAGACTCACCTTGCAGGACCTCACGCTTTGTTCCTCCTCAGAGATTCTCGACGTCGGTATCGTAGCAGCAAATCTCTCTCCTGTCGACACAAATAATCCGCCTTTGAGATTCTTTGGATGCAAAGGGAACGAACGGCTCCGGCGCAGAAACAAACGCGACTCACAATGACATTTCTGACATGAGCTCCTGTCTCCAGAGCCTGAAAAACACGTCACCGGCGATGATTGGAGGGACGCTCGTCTTTTCCAAAAGTGACAACTACAGGGTGTGTCAGGGTTTTCCAGATTATCTTTATCGTATCATTGTGTTGCTTTGACTTTGACTGCGACCTGTAATAAATAATATTATTTATCCCTTATTTATCCCTATCGCTTATCCCTTCCTACACAAAGTCGTAAAACACCCCTTGCTATGTTTTGACTAGAGGTCAAGGGCTTCCTCTATTCAATCCACTCTTACACCCACCCTGTTTCTCTTAATTAAAATGCTCGTGCAGGAGCCGAGAGTCAGACTTCATTCGTACAACGGATGGACTCTCCACCTGCAAGTGTCCAAAAGAACTTACTTGTCTCCCGTGTGGTTCTTGCAAAATAAGTTGGAGCGAGCGCAACTCTAACAGGGTGCATTTTCCCACTAGCTGCCTACGGACAATGACGTCGCGCTCGTGGCTCATGGTTGACGGGCTGAGCAGCCGGGCAAGTCCGTCGTTTTCAGCGCACAGCGAGTGGCAAAGGCGCTGACAAAACGGGAGCTTTGAGCTGCTGAAAACGGCAAAACAAGTCTAAAGCGTGTTCAAACGCGTGCGCACAATGCTCCTGCTTGAAAGGTCGGAATTTAAGGGGCCAATTTTTTGGATGGCGGCCGCCGGCCAAGCTTTGGACGGAAAAGGTTTCCTGGCGACAGCGAGCGAGCGCGGCGCTGCCGTACGTGCACCGAGTCGCCTGCCTGAAGACCTTGGACAAGTCGTCGATGATGTGCCGCTGCTCCACAACTTGAAGGAACTCCATTTCACCGTCCTGCTGGCCGCAACCGCGGTCCAGGTCATTGAGCGAACTAGGCCTTCTCTGTGGAACACAAATGCAGTGGACTCTGTTGGCACGCCGCCGTTGTCCGCGTCGACTTACCAAGCTTGCCATCTCCTCGTTCTCCTGGGTGACAAAGCGCACTTTGTTTTCAAGGCGACACAGCACCAGCGAGAGTTCTTCATTCTTCCTGCTCAGGCGTTTGTTTTTGTACAGGAGTGGCAGAAACTGGCTTTCTGTTTCTCTCAGTCGCTTTAGCTGCAAGCATGAAGTGCGGGATGTGAAAGACGCACAACACGCGGGCCAGAACGTATCCATTCCTTTTGCATCGGTTTGAACGGAATCGTGGCTTTGGCTCCCAATAAAAGACATCTACCAGGCAACCGACTCGCCGCGCCGCTCAACTAATAAGCAAGCGCAATGGGTGCCTCGCTGGATGGCGCGCATCAAACGTAGCGCAAACCTTCAAGCGTGCCGTCAATAAATTACCAGTTCATTGCGCTCTTCAGAAAGCAGGGCGTTTCGATCCTCCAGTTTCCTGATGACTGCGCTGAGCTCAGCGATTTTCAGATGAAACCGTCGCGTGTCCCGATCCTCCTGAGACTGAAAACGCCCCGCAACACACACACACAAGCACTCGTTCAAAGTTCAAAACTGTTTTTGTGCTACCTTCCTCCAGCAACGAACTAAGTCATGCGTACTGCAAGTGTGTGATGAGGTGGCTTATGCAATGAAGAGGATTGCTAGTAGCGGCGTTGACCCCACTTCCAGGGTAGTTTAGGCCCGCCCTTTGGGAATCCCTCAGGGCAGCGATCTGCTGCTCGGCAGCCTGAGTCTGCAGCTGAAGGCGGTGGACGTGGCCGGCCCCAGGGCTTCATCCAAAACACTAACCGCTCTGTCTTTCAGCTTGATCTCATCCGTCTGGATATACAAACGGGGAGCGCTCAGGCAGGCGGGCAAACTCATTTGCCAGAATTGTGACAAAAACAAAGAGAGCAACCGGCCAATTTTTTTCTTGAATCGACTAGAACACCTTTGCTGTGACAAAAGCGAAGCGAGCAACCGGACATTTTCTTCTTGTGAAATAGAATAGAATAGAATGCCTTAGGTGTCATTGCACTGCAGGTATACAACGAAATTGGGAACATAGCCACGCACCGCGCATCTGATCAGTCCTACCAGTCGGCGGATCTCCCTCTCGCAGTCGCTCTTGGTTCGGCTCATCTCCTCCCGATGCTGGTGATGAGCCGATCGGAGCTCGGCCGCTCGGGACTGCCAGGCCTGCTGGGCCGCTGCCAGGGCTTCTTCCGCGCTCCTGGTGGAGGCGACACCGCTCGGTCTCCCGACACCGCCGCGTCTCCTCCACCTCCGCCAGCAAAGCGCCCCCCCTCCTCACCTGAGCAGACATTGCGCCACACCGGGCCGTTGAGACCGCAACGGAGCGCCGCGACGCTTACTGGGGACAAGCTACACAATACGGTAGCGGCCGCATCGAAGCCCGACGTGGCGTGCGGATAGTCAGACACGGATAGAGCGGATCACCTTGTCCATGGAGCCGTCCCTCAGGCTGAGGACCAAGGCATTCAGTCGCTGGATCTCTCCATCTTTGATTTTGATCACTCTCATCAGCTCCATTTCATGCTGCCGCAGTAATGTCTCCCTGGTAATGGCTAACTCTTTCTGCTTCTCCTCATGGAGTTTGCTTTTGAGTTCCGTCATGGCGGCGGTGGCACGGTGGTGCTCCGCCCGCAGGTCCTGACTTCTCTCTCTCTCCAGACAGCTGACCTGACATGACTTAGACTTAGACTTAGACAAACTTTATTGTCATCTTGTCTGCACATGGTGCATACAAAACGAAATTCCGTTGCATACGTCTTACAACAAAGTAGTGATATTGCAGTTGAATAGAAGTAACATATCCTATGAAAATATATATATATATATACATATACTATATATATATATATATATATATATATATATATATATATATTAAAAATAAGTATAAAGTGCAGCAGTGATAATTATGCAATAGTGCAAGTAGGCAAAACAGTATTCAAGAGTGTGCAGAGGAATGCTAAACCATGTATTAAACTTCTATTTAAAGGGTTTATACAAGTTCAGTAAAGTTGGTAGTGCGAGATAGTGCAAGATAGAGGTCCGTAGTGTCATAAAGTACAGTTCTGTGAATGTGTGATGCAGAGTTCAGTTTAGAGCTCAACAGTTCTAGTGTTCAACAGTCTGATGACAGCAGGGAAAAAGCTGTTGCAGAACCTGGTGGACCTGCAGCGGATGCTGCAAACCTCTTCCCAGAGGGCAGCAGGGAGAACAGTCCATGGTGGGGGTGTGATGGGTCATTGATGATGTTACGGGCACGGGACATGCAGCGCTGAGATGAAATGTCCTGAATGGAGGGAAGAGGAGCCCCTATGATCCTCTCTGCTGTCCTCACCACTCTCCTCACGTTCTTCCAATCGGAGGCGGTGCAGCCTCCACACCACACAGAGAGACAGCTTGTCAGAATGCTCTCTATGGTGCTCCTGTAGAACGTCCTCATGATGGGTGGGGGCAGGTGGGCTCTCCTCATCCTCCGCAGGAAGTACAAGCGCTTCTGTGCCCTCTTGAACAGTGCCGTAGTGTTCATAGTCCAGGTGAGGTCTTCTGTGATGTGGACCCCCAGGAATTTGGTGCTGCTGACCACCTCCACAGCTGAGCTGTTGATGATCAGTGGAGCGTGGTGAGGCTGTTTTTTCCTGAAGTCGACGATGATCTCCTTCATCTTCTCCTCATTCAGGATCAGGCTGTTTTCTCTGCACCAGCCCACCAGCTGCTCCACCTCCTCTCTGTAGTCCAGGTCGTTGTTGTCTCTGATGAGCCCCACCACCGTTGTGTCGTCTGCTGACTTCACGATGTGATTGGTGGTGAACCTGAGGACGCAGTCGTGTGTCATCAGGGTGCACAGCAGGGGGCTCAGGACGCAGCCCTGAAGGGAGCCTGTGCTGAGGGTGATGACATCAGAGGTGTTCTGTCCGACCCGGACTGACTGAGGTCTGTTGGTGAGGAAGTCTAGCAGCCAGTTGCGAAGGGGGGTGTTGAAGCCCAGGTGTTCCAATTTTCCTACCAGATGCTGTGGGATGATGGTGTTAAACGCTGAGCTGAAGTCCAGGAACAGCCTCCGCACATGGGTGTTCTTCTCCTCCAGGTGAGCCAGGCTCAGGTGAAGAACGGAGGAGATGGCTTCCTGAGTGGAGCGGTTTTGCCGGTCGGCAAACTGGAACGGGTCAAATAATAGGGGGAGTCTGGAAACGATGTGACCTTTAAGCAGCCTTTCGAAGCACTTCATCATAACCGGAGTCAGTGCAACAGGCCGGTAATCATTAAATGAGGTGATTTGAGGTTTCTTCGGCACCGGAATGATGGAGGCAGTCTTAAAGCACGCCGGCACTGTGGCTTGGCCCAGCGAGGTGTTAAAAATGTCTGTGATGACCCCAGCCAGATGACTTGCACATTCCCTGAACACACGCCCAGGAATGTTGTCCGGGCCAGGGGCCTTACAGGGGTTGACTCTCCTCAGGTTCTTCAACACATCGGCGGAGTCAAGGCAGAGTACCTCCTCTTCCTGATGGGGGACAGTTTTAACTGCTGGAGTGCCGTTTAGTGCCTCGAACCTCCCAAAGAAGTTATTTAGACCATTTAGAAAGTCAGCATCAACTACACCCACCGGGGGGGGGGAGGGTGAGTTGTCGTCTGTAATCGCCCGTATGCCTTGCCACATACTCCTGATGTTTTTGACGTCGTGGAAACGATCCTGAAATTTTCGACTGCGGTCTCGCTTCGCTATCCTGATGGCACGGTTCAAGTTGGCTCTCGCTGTCCTCAGTGTCTCCTTGTCGCCAGACTTGAAGGCAGAGTTCCGCGCTCGTAGCGTTTGACGTACCTCCTCAGTCATCCAGGGTCGTTGGTTGCCCCGGGTGATGATATTCTTAGTGGTGCTGACGTCCTCGGTGCATTTGTTGATGTAGGCTGACACAGTCATGGCACACGCATGTCTAATCTACATCGGGAAAACTGGGAGGGAGGGAGGCAGGCAGGGAGGCAGGCAGGGAGGCAGGCAGGGAGGCAGGCAGTGTCTGTCTGTTGAGGTTTTCACCTTGTTCTTCTCCTGCTGAAGTTCTAACTGGACGTCCATCAGTTTGGTTCTCAGCTCGTCATTGGCGGCCTGAAGGGCGTCCGTTCGCTCCGCCTTGGCCCGCCCTGCCGGAGCTCGTTTGGACATCTCTTACTCGAGTCTCGCCCGGTCGTCAGTCAGAGATCACAACATTTGTACCTGGAGAGCACAAACGCAGCGCTGTTTTCCACTGGCTTCGAACTCAACTTCAATCGGTACCGTAACTTACAACATCATAAACATAGAACTAGCTTGACTTATTCATTGAATAAATGCATTTGGTTCTTCAAAACTGCATCACGCAACATAGCGTGACCGAGACGGCCGTTATCCACCTGCGTGAAGTTATTTGGTGAAATGAATGAGATATTTAAGACACCATCGTTCTGTCTCTATGTAGATGAAGGGAAATAATCGATTGCTGAAGGTCCAAAGGTGTTGTGATAAACAAATAAACATATTAGTGATTAGTGACATATTTGTGATAAACATATTAGGCAGGATAATCACATATGTTAACGTGACTGCCCACACTGTATTTATTTATGGTTATTTGTTAAATCGAGTACTGTTAGACATAAAATAGGAAGTGTTTAACATAAATGGAAGACGAAAGGGGTACTCACCATTGTAGCTCCTGCTGGTCAATGATACGAGCCTCTTCTTGCAGTGGAAAACATACAGCCAACAAACACCGTGGAACCTAAAGGAATGAAATTAAACATTAACATTTAGCCTCAACCAACATTCACAGATACAACGCAACGCAAACTACACAAACGTAAATCTTTTTAAACACAATGAGTTGTACTTACCGTGTACGCTCTAGACGGTCCACTTGCAAGCAGAAAATAAAGATATTTCTGTTGATAATCGTCGTGTTTGTATCCGGTGTCTCGCTCAAGGCCATTGCGCCCACAGATTTGAATTTTGGCGAGAGTTCAGCCTATTGACGTCATTTCCGCGGTGTAATACCCGCATATCTGAAACGGCAAAGTTAAGAGTAGAGTTAAATAAAGTTTTTAGTCAACGCAATAATTTACAACCGTTGACCAGTCGAAATAATCGTCGAAATTTGGCGTCTGTGGCTGGAAGCAGACGCCGAGTTCGACATTCCTCCCAAACGCCACACTCCCTTGCTTTTCAGGGCTAAAAAAAACAGTTGTAATTACCTTGTACGCTCTAGACGGTCAAGTTGCAAGCTGAAAACAAAAATATTTGCCTTGTAAGTCATCGTGTTACTAACCGCTGTGTCTTGTTTGCCAGAATTGCCGCTTTCCTACTTCCTGTTGCAAGCCACGCCCACGGATTATAATTTTGCCGTGAGTTCCGCCTATTGACGTCATGTCCGCGTCACATGACTGCGACGTAATATTATCTAAAACTGTTTGTGCGGTATTGTGTTGTTCTGTGCGGTATTGTGTTATTCTGTGCGGCGTCGTGTTGTTCTGTGCGGCGTCGTGTTGTTCAGTGCGACGTCGTGTTGTTCAGTGCGGCATGGTGTTGTTCAGTGCGGCATGGTGTTGTTCAGTGCGGCATGGTGTTGTTCAGTGCGGCATAATGTTGTTCAGTGCGGCATAATGTTGTTCAGTGCGGCATGGTGTTGTTCAGTGCGGCATGGTGTTGTTCAGTGCGGCATGGTGTTGTTCAGTGCGGCATAATGTTGTTCAGTAGGCCATAATGTTGTTCAGTGCGGCATGGTGTTGTTCAGTGCGGGATGGTGTTGTTCAGTGCAGGATGGTGTTGTTCAGTGCGGCATGGTGTTGTTCAATGCGGCATGGTGTTGTTCAGTGCGGGATGGTGTTGTTCAGTGCAGGATGGTGTTGTTCAGTGCGGCATGGTGTTGTTCAATGCGGCATGGTGTTGTTCAGTGCGGCATGGTGTTGTTCAGTGCGGCATGGTGTTGTTCAGTGCGGCATGGTGTTGTTCAGTGCGGAATGGTGTTGTTCAGTGCGGCATGGTGTTGTTCAGTGTGGGATGGTGTTGTTCAATGCGGGATCGTGTTGTTCAGTACGGGGTGGTGTTGTTCAGTGCAGGATGGTGTTGTTCAGTGCAGGATGGTGTTGTTCAGTGCGGCATGGTGTTGTTCAATGCAGGATCGTGTTGTTCAGTGCAGCATGGTGTTGTTCAGTGCAGCATGGTGTTGTTCAGTGCGGCATGGTGTTGTTCAATGCGGCATGGTGTTGTTCGGTGCGGGATGGTGTTGTTCAGTGCGGCATGGTGTTTTTCAGTGCGGCATAATGTTGTTCAGTGCAGCATGGTGTTGTTCAGTGCGGCATGGTGTTGTTCAGTGCGACATAATGTTGTTCAGTGCGGCATAATGTTGTTCAGTGCGGCATGGTGTTGTTCAGTGCGGCATGGTGTTGTTCAGTGCGGCATGGTGTTGTTCAGTGCGGCATGGTGTTGTTCAGTGCAGGATGGTGTTGTTCAGTGCAGGATGGTGTTGTTCAATGCGGCATGGTGTTGTTCAGTGCGGGATGGTGTTGTTCAGTGCAGGATGGTGTTGTTCAGTGCGGCATGGTGTTGTTCAGTGCGGAATGGTGTTGTTCAGTGCGGCATGGTGTTGTTCAGTGCGGCATGGTGTTGTTCAGTGCGGCATGGTGTTGTTCAGTGCAGGATGGTGTTGTTCAATGCGGGATGGTGTTGTTCAGTGCGGGATGGTGTTGTTCAGTGCAGGATGGTGTTGTTCAGTGCGGCATGGTGTTGTTCAATGCGGCATGGTGTTGTTCAGTGCAGGATGGTGTTGTTCAGTGCGGCATGGTGTTGTTCAATGCGGCATGGTGTTGTTCAATGCGGCATGGTGTTGTTCAGTGCGGCATGGTGTTGTTCAGTGCGGCATGGTGTTGTTCAGTGCAGCGTAATGTTGTTCAGTGCGGCATGGTGTTGTTCAGTGCGGAATGGTGTTGTTCAGTGCGGCATGGTGTTGTTCAGTGCGGGATGGTGTTGTTCAGTGCGGCATGGTGTTGCTCAGTGCGGCATGGTGTTGTTCAGTGCGGGATGGTGTTGTTCAGTGCGGCATGGTGTTGTTCAGTGCGGCATGGTGTTGTTCAGTGCGGCATGGTGTTGTTCAGTGCGGCATAATGTTGTTCAGTGCGCCATAATGTTGTTCAGTGCGGCATGGTGTTGTTCAGTGCGGGATGGTGTTGTTCAGTGCAGGATGGTGTTGTTCAGTGCGGCATGGTGTTGTTCAATGCGGGATCGTGTTGTTCAGTGCGGCATGGTGTTGTTCAGTGCGGCATGGTGTTGTTCAGTGCGGCATGGTGTTGTTCAGTGCGGCATGGTGTTGTTCAGTGCGGCATAATGTTGTTCAGTGCGGCATAATGTTGTTCAGTGCGGCATAATGTTGTTCAGTGCGGCATAATGTTGTTCAGTGCGGCATAATGTTGTTCAGTGCGGCATAATGTTGTTCAGTGCGGGATGGTGTTGTTCATTGCGGCATGGTGTTGTTCAGTGCGGCATGGTGTTGTTCAGTGCGGCATGGTGTTGTTCAGTGCGGGATGGTGTTGTTCAGTGCAGGATGGTGTTGTTCAGTGCGGCATGGTGTTGTTCAATGCGGCATGGTGTTGTTCAGTTCGGGATGGTGTTGTTCAGTGCGGCATGGTGTTGTTCAGTGCGGCATAATGTTTTTCAGTGCGGCATGTTGTTGTTCAGTGCGGCATGGTGTTGTTCAGTGCGGCATGGTGTTGTTCAGTGCAGCATAATGTTCAGTGCGGCATGGTGTTGTTCGGTGCGGAATGGTGTTGTTCAGTGCGGCATGGTGTTGTTCAGTGCGGCATGGTGTTGTTCAGTGCGGCATGGTGTTGTTCAGTGCGGCATGGTGTTGTTCAGTGCGGGATGGTGTTCAATGCGGGATCGTGTTGTTCAGTGCGGCATGGTGTTGTTCAGTGCGGCATGGTGTTGTTCAGTGCGGCATGGTGTTGTTTAGTGCGGCATGGTGTTGTTCATTTCGGCATAATGTTGTTCAGTGCGGCATAATGTTGTTTAGTGCGGCATGGTGTTGTTCAGTGCGGGATGGTGTTGTTCAGTGCGTTATAATGTTGTTCAGTGCGGCATGGTGTTGTTCAGTGCGGCATGGTGTTGTTCAGTGCGGCATGGTGTTGTTCAGTGCGGCATAATGTTGTTCAGTGCGGCATAATGTTGTTCAGTGCGGGATGGTGTTGTTCAGTGCGGGATGGTGTTGTTCAGTGCGGCATGGTGTTCAATGCGGAATGGTGTTGTTCAGTGCAGGATGGTGTTGTTCAGTGCGGCATGGTGTTGTTCAGTGCGGCATAATGTTCAGTGCGGCATGGTGTTGTTCAGTGCGGCATGGTGTTGTTCAGTGCGGCATGGTGTTGTTCAGTGCGGCATGGTGTTGTTCAGTGCGGCATGGTGTTGTTCAGTGCGGCATGGTGTTGTTCAGTGCGGCATGGTGTTGTTCAGTGCGGCATAATGTTCAGTGCGGCATAATGTTGTTCAGTGCGGCATAATGTTGTTCAGTGCGGCATGGTGTTGTTCAGTGCGGGATGGTGTTGTTCAGTGCAGGATGGTGTTGTTCAGTGCGGCATGGTGTCTTTCAGTGCGGCATGGTGTCGTTCAGTGCGGCATGGTGTCTTTCAGTGCGGCATGGTGTCGTTCAGTGAGGCATGGTGTTGTTCAGTGCGGCATGGTGTTGTTTAGTGCGGCATGGTGTTGTTCAGTGCGGGATGGTGTTGTTCAGTGTGGCATGGTGTTCAGTGCGGCATGGTGTTGTTCAGTGCGGTATCGTGTTGTTCAGTGCGGTATCGTGTTTCTCAGTGCGGTATCGTGTTGTTCAGTGCAGTATCGTTGTGTTGTTCGTATTGTGTTGTGTTGTTCGTAATGTGTTGTGTTGTTCGTATTGTGTTGTGTTGTTCGTATTGTGTTGTGTTGTTCGTATTGTGTTGTGTTGTTCATATTGTGTTGTTCATATTGTGTTGAGTTGTTCGTATTGTGTTGTGTTGTTCGTATTGTGTTGCCTTTAACACTTAGCCTCTAACACTTAGCCTCTAACACTTAGCCTCTAGCATCTAGAAGGTAAATAAATAGGAAGGAAGGACTCACCGGTGACGTCTTCGCCCACGTCCAAGCGTTGTACTTTGTATTTTCATCCTTCTGACAGTGGAAAACATAGCCAACAAACACCGTGGAACCTAAACGAATGAAAGAAAACTATCATTTGGCCACAACCAACATTCACAGATACAACACAATGTGACGTGCGGGGTTGAGGTTAAAGGTTGAGTGAAGGGCCCTCGTTTTAAACTACTTTTTTGAAAAGGATTGGGAACAAGTAAGACGTATTTAATTTATTTAATGGGAAGTAGTAAGAGCTATTGAATTTAATCTATGTATTATATTCTATTGTATTGTATTCTGTTGTATTCTTTTGGATTGTATTCACACTAACCCCACTAAAACTTCAGCCCACAAAAACTCGCCTCTGGCGCCTAGCCTCTGGCACTTAGCCTCTAACACTTAGCCTTTAACACTTAGCCTTTAACACTTAGCCTTTAACACTTAGCCTTTAACACTTAGCCTTTAACACTTAGCCTTTAACACTTAGCCTTTAACACTTAGCCTTTAACACTTAGCCTAGAAGGTGAATAAATAGGGTTAAAGGTTGAGTGAAGGGCCCTCGTTTTAAACTACTGTTTTGAAAAGGAGTGGGAACAAGTAAGACGTATTTAATTTATTTAATGGGAAGTAGTAAGACTTATTAAATTTATTTAATCTACTTTTCTTCCCAGGCAAAATTTGATGTGCTGCAATTCCAAATTTCCAAAGTGAATGAAGGAATGAAGTCCTTTAAATTATGATTTTGTATAAATACTAGGCATTAACACAAAATCAACGGCACAAAATGGGCAGACTTTACTTGTTTGAAAAGGACTGGTTACAAGACAGACTTTTTTAATTTATTTAATGGGAAGAAGACTTAGTTTAATTGATCTATTTTTGTTCCCTGGCAAAATTCGATTTGCTGCAATTCCAAATTTCCAAAGTGAATGAAGGCAAGAAGTCGTTTAAATTATGATTTTGTTTAAATACTAGGCATGGACACAAAATCTACGGCACAAAATGGGCAGACTTTACTTGTTTGAAGAGGACTGGTTACAAGACAGACTTTTCTGATTTATTTATTGGGAAGAAGACTTATTTAGTTTATTTAATCTATTTTTGTTCCCTGGCAAAATTGGATTTGCTGAAACTGTATTTTGCCAAATCTTGCCTTGAGACCTGATAGGAAGTATTAAACGCTTAGTTAAATCAATACAAGTTGGTCGTAAGAGCGAGTAATGTTGGTTGAACCGATGAATGAAGGTCGAAAGCAATTTAAATTATGACTTTGTATAAATACTAGATATTAACAGAACATCTACTGCGCGAAATGGGCAGAGTTTACTTGTTTGAGAAGGAGTGGCTTATTCAAAACTAAGATTTATTTAATCTGTTTGTTCCCAGGCAAAATTGGATGTGATGCAATTCCAAATTTCACCACATGACGGTGCCCAATTTCGACTTCATAGGACATATTAAACACTTAGCTTGTTATTATGTTCAAGGTAATCAGATTTGTTTATTATTCTAATGGCCTCTTCAAAACTATTCTGGATTACTACTTTGGATCTATTCTACATTACTTGGCAACAACATACTCTGTAACAGATTAGGCAGTATAATCATATATGTTAACTTGAGAGTGCCCACACTCAATCTACTTATTGTGATGTGTTAAATCAATTACTGTTAGACATTATTTGTCTGATAATCTACCAAATCTTTGAATTGAAGAATTTGTGATTTAATTAATAGCTTGTTGTTATGTTCAGGGTAATCAGACTTGTATATAATTCTAATGGCCTTCTTTTGAAAACTATTCTGAATTACAACTTTGGATCTTATATTACTTTGCAACAATCTACTCGGTGACAGATTAGGCAGTATAATCACATATGTTAACTTCAGTGCCCACACTGTATTTATTTATGGTTATTTGTTAAATCAAGTACTGTTAGACATGAAATAGGAAGTGTTTAACATAAATGTTATGGCTACTCACCATTGTAGCTCGCTCCTGGTCAATGATACGAGCCTCTTCTTGCAGTGGAAAACTTGCAGCCAACAAACACCGTGGAACCTAAAGGAATGAAATTAAACATTAACATTTCGCCTCGACCAATTTTCACACGTACAACGCAACGCGCCTACACTTCTGCTATTACAAACGTAAATCTCCTTAAACACAATGAGTGTTACTTACCGTGTACGCTCTAGGCAAAATTGGATGTGATGCAATTCCAAATCTATCTGAAACGGCAGTTAAAAGTAGAGTTACATCAAGTTTTCTTTTTTAATCAACACAATCATTTACAACCGTTGACCAGAAAGAATCGTCGAAATTCGACGTCCCCCACAAACGCCACGCTCACTCGCTTTTCAGGGCAACAAAAGTACTTCTTTTTAAAAACGATGAGTTGTACTTACCGTGTACGCTCTGGACGGTCCAGTTGCAAGCAGAAAATAAAAATATTTCTCTTGTTAGTCGTATGTTACCATCCGCTGTGTCTTTGTCAACATCGCCGCCGTTTTCCTACTTCCTGCTGCGAGCCACGCCCACGGATTTAAATTTGGGCGGAAGCTCTTTCCATTGGCGTCGTTTTCGCGTATAGCAAATCCGATTGGTTGGGAAGGGGGCACGGTTATGCAGCCGAGGGGTCCTGTGATCGGTGGGATGTAAAGTAGGCGTCGACGTCACGTCCGCGTCACGTGACCACGACGTGGCAGACGTCATATAGCAACCGCTGTTTTGTTTAGTAGACTTACAGTTGTTATGCATTGACATAATGGCGCACACACCAAATAGATTTAAATAAATTAAATAATTCTTCTGCCCACTCTCTTTTAAACAAGTTAACTCTCCCCGCGGATTTGAATTCCGGCGAAAGTTACGCCCATCGACGTCACGTATGTCACGTGACCACGACGTGGCAGATGTCATATAGCAACCGCTGTTTTGTTTAGTAGATTTACAGTTGTTATGCATTGGCATAATGGTGTGCACTCAAAATAGATTTAAATAAATTAAATATTTCTTCTGCCCACTCCCTTTTAAACAAGTTAACTCTGCCCACGTCCATTGACGTCTTGTCTGCGTCACGTGACCACGACGTAGCGACGTCATATAGTAACCGCTGTTTTGATCAGTAGACTTACAGTTATTATGCGTTGACATAATGGCGCACATGGTTAGCATGATGTTGCGGGTTCGACGCCTGATCAATGTTAGCATGGAGTGAGCTGAAGTGCATGGCGCTGAAGATTTGAATCTTTGAAATGCGCTGAGGTCTGACATATCAGGCAGAATGGTTTGCCATCACGTTCAACAAAAAATAGAAACTTTCCCACTCTGATTAAAACGTCCTGTGTTCATCTACGTATTTTCGTTTTGCTGTGCATCTTTTCCCTGCCATTTCGAGAGCCCAATTGACACTCATAGTTTAAAGAAATGTGTTTGCCCATCCTACTTTGTGGAATTTCACCACATGCGCTTTTGACCAAAATACCAAATTGAACTCAAGTGAAGCCAACACGCACAACCCCCCCCCCCACACACACACACACACAAATGTTGATATGAACATAAAAGAGCCGCATGCGGTTCGGGAGTTGCGGCTTGGCCAAACCTGTACTATACAACTTTATTTGTATAAAATTTTCACAACAGCTGTCACACAAACAAAGCGGGAAAAACCGAAGACGTGCGTGTTCCGCCCACGCTGGATTTATTTGCACCTTTGAAAAGACACCGTATTGCCGCAGATGTGGCAAAGAGTACTTTTGGGCATCTGAGACGGAAGGATGTCCAAAGCATCACGTCACCTGCTCTGGTAGGCATGGTGGTGGGACGTTGAGGTCAACCGCTTTGGGGTTGGCTGAATCTTTGATCGCAGGATGCCACACACTTGAAGACAGAAGCAGAAAAGCAGAGCTAAATGCAAAATGTACTCACCGGTGACTCCAATTTTTTTCCCCCCTGAAGAAACAGCTGGACGGGTGGCCCCGGCTGGCCAGTGGGACTCTTGTTATTCTGACCCTTTTTAGTGCGCGTTTGGGGCAACAACCGTTTTTTGTGGCGCTCTCTTCTGGTTCAAAAGTGCCCTGCATGTGAATTTGCTTTTCCTGCCTTCTGATTGGATGAGCGCCGGTGTGACGCGGTGCCTCTGTCACCGTGGCGGGGGGTATACGTTGGCATCGGAGCGTCTGCCAACGTCTGAGACCGGCTGGCAGTGTATCGGAGGTGTCGAGTGCGGTGCCGCTGGAGCTCACTCACCAGCTGGTGTTAGGGCCACAGAATGAAGGCCAAGGAGAAGAATAGAAAGAGAAACAGAAACTTCTCCTCCAATTGTTTGATTTGTCTCTTCTGAGCTTCGATGAATTCTTTCAGCTCTTTGTTCCTCTAGGACGGACAAATGGAAAGTGGCATTCAAAAGCCAGTAAGCGTGCAAGTAAGTGCCGGGCTGGCTTTGGGCCCTTACCTGTTGCGCGCTGTGCAGCAGATCCATTCTCTCTTGGAGGATGCAAGCGTCGCGCTCCCTCAACTCGCACATCAGGGCTCGCTTCCATTGGTCCACGGCGCTCCTAAGCTCTTCTCTCTGATCCGCCGTCAGCACGTCATTCACGCCAGCGTGGCTGGCTTTTTCGCCGTCCGTGGCGGGGCAGTCCCGCTGCGGTAGCGCCTCGTACAACATGGCCTCCAGCTCCAGGATCCTCTGGGCCGCAATCCTCGTCCATCAGTGGTCCGGCGGGAGATTTGAGGGCGGCTTACCTTATGAGCCTGGTCCATGGAACACTTCCTGAAGTCCAACTCTTCATCCAGGTAGCCCTTCTGCTTGCAGAACATATCCTAGCACAGCTCAAGGTCAGAATTGTTGGGGCACATTGCCGGAGTTCCCCTTGGCTGATGTCGCGTGTCTGTCTATCTTCTCACTTTCAATGTCCAACATCTTCTGTTGAAGTGCTGACTTGGTCACTTTGATGTATTCTAACCACTGAGGAAAGGCTGCTGTCACATAAGCAGAATGCGAGAGCGTGCGTGGACGTGCGCGTTACCTTCTCGGCTAGGGTGAGAAGGGTCCTGGCGTGAATCACGACCACCTGCTCCTCGTTGGTGAGATTCTGCAAGAGCCCAAAGGCACAGCGTCAACAAGCTTCTTTCAGCGCAAAGCCTTCCAAAAGTCACATTTGAGCCGCCGAGTCTCGTGGAGTGCGAACATAAGGAGTTCGACATACACTTACGGCGTTATAGCCCAGGATGTCCAGCTTCTTCATCAGATCACTGATGACGATGTCCGGGGGAAAGGCGCAAGGAGCAATGTAAGGTGTTCTGGGACCTCGGGTTAAGGTTAGGGTTGCGAGGGACGCCTTACGTACGCTCACGCCCTCGGCCTCGCAGTAGATCTGCAAAGGGCTGAGGCCGTCTGGGAAACGGACTTGCAGAAACTTCAAGACGGGGGAGCGCCACTCCCTCTCCTGAAAGGCAGAGGCATGCATCCGTCCGTCCGTCCGTCCGTCACATCTCTGGCCTCAACACGCTTGTGCGAGTCTTCCCACCTCCAGCTCCAGGATGCGGAACTCAAGCAGTTCGTTTTGGTCTCGGATATCCTGGATGTGCTCTTTCAGACGCGCTTCTTCCGCCTCCATCCGCCTGACCTGAAAAGACAGTCAGACCTCATCTGCGGGGCTTCCCGCTGTTGTGTTGTTCGTATTGTGTTGCCTTTAACACTTAGCCTCTAACACTTAGCCTCTAACACTTAGCCTCTAGCATCTAGAAGGTAAATAAATAGGAAGGAAGGACTCACCGGTGACGTCTTCGCCCACGTCCAAGCGTTGTACTTTGTATTTTCATCCTTCTGACAGTGGAAAACATAGCCAACAAACACCGTGGAACCTAAACGAATGAAAGAAAACTATCATTTGGCCACAACCAACATTCACAGATACAACACAATGTGACGTGCGGGGTTGAGGTTAAAGGTTGAGTGAAGGGCCCTCGTTTTAAACTACTTTTTTGAAAAGGATTGGGAACAAGTAAGACGTATTTAATTTATTTAATGGGAAGTAGTAAGAGCTATTGAATTTAATCTATGTATTATATTCTATTGTATTGTATTCTGTTGTATTCTTTTGGATTGTATTCACACTAACCCCACTAAAACTTCAGCCCACAAAAACTCGCCTCTGGCGCCTAGCCTCTGGCACTTAGCCTCTAACACTTAGCCTTTAACACTTAGCCTTTAACACTTAGCCTTTAACACTTAGCCTTTAACACTTAGCCTTTAACACTTAGCCTTTAACACTTAGCCTAGAAGGTGAATAAATAGGGTTAAAGGTTGAGTGAAGGGCCCTCGTTTTAAACTACTGTTTTGAAAAGGAGTGGGAACAAGTAAGACGTATTTAATTTATTTAATGGGAAGTAGTAAGACTTATTAAATTTATTTAATCTACTTTTCTTCCCAGGCAAAATTTGATGTGCTGCAATTCCAAATTTCCAAAGTGAATGAAGGAATGAAGTCCTTTAAATTATGATTTTGTATAAATACTAGGCATAAACACAAAATCGACGGCACAAAATGGGCAGACTTTACTTGTTTGAAAAGGACTGGTTACAAGACAGACTTTTTTAATTTATTTAATGGGAAGAAGACTTATTTAGTTTAATTGATCTATTTTTGTTCCCTGGCAAAATTCGATTTGCTGCAATTCCAAATTTCCAAAGTGAATGAAGGAAAGAAGTCGTTTAAATTATGATTTTGTTTAAATACTAGGCATAGACACAAAATCTACGGCACAAAATGGGCAGACTTTACTTGTTTGAAGAGGACTGGTTACAAGACAGACTTTTCTGATTTATTTAATGGGAAGAGGACTTATTTAGTTTATTTAATCTATTTTTGTTCCCTGGCAAAATTGGATTTGCTGAAATTGTATTTTGCCAAATCTCGATTTGAGACCTGATAGGAAGTATTAAACGCTTAGTTAAATCAATACAAGTTGGTAATAAGAGCGAGTAATGTTGGTTGAACCGATGAATGAAGGTTGAAAGCAATTTAAATTATGACTTTGTATAAATACTAGATATTAACAGAACATCTACTGCGCAAAATGGGCAGAGTTTACTTGTTTGAGAAGGAGTGGTTTATTCAAAACTAAGATTTATGTAATCTGTTTGTTCCCAGGCAAAATTGGATGTGATGCAATTCCAAATTTCACCACATGATGGTGCCCAATTTTGACTTCATAGGACATATTAAACACTTAGCTTGTTATTATGTTCAAGGTAATCAGATTTGTTTATCATTCTAATGGCCTCTTCAAAACTATTCTGGATTACTACTTTGGATCTATTCTACATTACTTGGCAACAACATACTCTGTAACAGATTAGGCAGTATAATCACATATGTTAACTTGAGAGTGCCCACACTCAATCTACTTATCGTGATGTGTTAAATCAATTACTGTTAGACATTATTTGTCTGATAATCTACCAAATCTTTGAATTGAAGAATTTGTGATTTAATTAATAGCTTGTTCAGGGTAATCAGACTTGTATATAATTCTAATGGCCTTCTTTTGAAAACTATTCTGAATTACAACTTTGGATCTTATATTACTTTGCAACAATCTACTCGGTGACAGATTAGGCAGTATAATCACATATGTTAACTTCAGTGCCCACACTGTATTTATTTATGGTTATTTGTTAAATCAAGTACTGTTAGACATGAAATAGGAAGTGTTTAACATAAATGTTATGGCTACTCACCATTGTAGCTCGCTCCTGGTCAATGATACGAGCCTCTTCTTGCAGTGGAAAACTTGCAGCCAACAAACACCGTGGAACCTAAAGGAATGAAATTAAACATTAACATTTCGCCTCGACCAATTTTCACACGTACAACGCAACGCGGCTACACTTCTGCTATTACAAACGTAAATCTCCTTAAACACAATGAGTGTTACTTACCGTGTACGCTCTAGGCAAAATTGGATGTGATGCAATTCCAAATCTATCTGAAACGGCAGTTAAAAGTAGAGTTACATCAAGTTTTCTTTTTTAATCAACACAATCATTTACAACCGTTGACCAGAAAGAATCGTCGAAATTCGACGTCCCCCACAAACGCCACGCTCACTCGCTTTTCAGGGCAACAAAAGTACTTCTTTTTAAAAACGATGAGTTGTACTTACCGTGTACGCTCTGGACGGTCCAGTTGCAAGCAGAAAATAAAAATATTTCTCTTGTTAGTCGTATGTTACCATCCGCTGTGTCTTTGTCAACATCGCCGCCGTTTTCCTACTTCCTGCTGCGAGCCACGCCCACGGATTTAAATTTGGGCGGAAGCTCTTTCCATTGGCGTCGTTTTCGCGTATAGCAAATCCGATTGGTTGGGAAGGGGGCACGGTTATGCAGCCGAGGGGTCCTGTGATCGGTGGGATGTAAAGTAGGCGTCGACGTCACGTCCGCGTCACGTGACCACGACGTGGCAGACGTCATATAGCAACCGCTGTTTTGTTTAGTAGACTTACAGTTGTTATGCATTGACATAATGGCGCACACACCAAATAGATTTAAATAAATTAAATAATTCTTCTGCCCACTCTCTTTTAAACAAGTTAACTCTCCCCGCGGATTTGAATTCCGGCGAAAGTTACGCCCATCGACGTCACGTATGTCACGTGACCACGACGTGGCAGATGTCATATAGCAACCGCTGTTTTGTTTAGTAGATTTACAGTTGTTATGCATTGGCATAATGGTGTGCACTCAAAATAGATTTAAATAAATTAAATATTTCTTCTGCCCATTCCCTTTTAAACAAGTTAACTCTGCCCACGTCCATTGACGTCTTGTCTGCGTCACGTGACCACGACGTAGCGACGTCATATAGTAACCGCTGTTTTGATCAGTAGACTTACAGTTATTATGCGTTGACATAATGGCGCACTGGTTAGCATGGCCACCTCTTAAGCATGATGTTGCGGGTTCGACGCCTGATCAATGTTAGCATGGAGTGAGCTGAAGTGCATGGCGCTGAAGATTTGAATCTTTGAAATGCGCTGAGGTCTGACATATCAGGCAGAATGGTTTGCCATCACGTTCAACAAAAAATAGAAACTTTCCCACTCTGATTAAAACGTCCTGTGTTCATCTACGTATTTTCGTTTTGCTGTGCATCTTTTCCCTGCCATTTCGAGAGCCCAATTGACACTCATAGTTTAAAGAAATGTGTTTGCCCATCCTACTTTGTGGAATTTCACCACATGCGCTTTTGACCAAAATACCAAATTGAACTGAAGTGAAGCCAACACGCACAACCCCCCCCCCCACACACACACACACAAATGTTGATATGAACATAAAAGAGCCGCATGCGGTTCGGGAGTTGCGGCTTGGCCAAACCTGTACTATACAACTTTATTTGTATAAAATTTTCACAACAGCTGTCACACAAACAAAGCGGGAAAAACCGAAGACGTGCGTGTTCCGCCCACGCTGGATTTATTTGCACCTTTGAAAAGACACCGTATTGCCGCAGATGTGGCAAAGAGTACTTTTGGGCATCTGAGACGGAAGGATGTCCAAAGCATCACGTCACCTGCTCTGGTAGGCATGGTGGTGGGACGTTGAGGTCAACCGCTTTGGGGTTGGCTGAATCTTTGATCGCAGGATGCCACACACTTGAAGACAGAAGCAGAAAAGCAGAGCTAAATGCAAAATGTACTCACCGGTGACTCCAATTTTTTTCCCCCCTGAAGAAACAGCTGGACGGGTGGCCCCGGCTGGCCAGTGGGACTCTTGTTATTCTGACCCTTTTTAGTGCGCGTTTGGGGCAACAACCGTTTTTTGTGGCGCTCTCTTCTGGTTCAAAAGTGCCCTGCATGTGAATTTGCTTTTCCTGCCTTCTGATTGGATGAGCGCCGGTGTGACGCGGTGCCTCTGTCACCGTGGCGGGGGGTATACGTTGGCATCGGAGCGTCTGCCAACGTCTGAGACCGGCTGGCAGTGTATCGGAGGTGTCGAGTGCGGTGCCGCTGGAGCTCACTCACCAGCTGGTGTTAGGGCCACAGAATGAAGGCCAAGGAGAAGAATAGAAAGAGAAACAGAAACTTCTCCTCCAATTGTTTGATTTGTCTCTTCTGAGCTTCGATGAATTCTTTCAGCTCTTTGTTCCTCTAGGACGGACAAATGGAAAGTGGCATTCAAAAGCCAGTAAGCGTGCAAGTAAGTGCCGGGCTGGCTTTGGGCCCTTACCTGTTGCGCGCTGTGCAGCAGATCCATTCTCTCTTGGAGATTGCAAGCGTCGCGCTCCCTCAACTCGCACATCAGGGCTCGCTTCCATTGGTCCACGGCGCTCCTAAGCTCTTCTCTCTGATCCGCCGTCAGCACGTCATTCACGCCAGCGTGGCTGGCTTTTTCGCCGTCCGTGGCGGGGCAGTCCCGCTGCGGTAGCGCCTCGTACAACATGGCCTCCAGCTCCAGGATCCTCTGGGCCGCAATCCTCGTCCATCAGTGGTCCGGCGGGAGATTTGAGGGCGGCTTACCTTATGAGCCTGGTCCATGGAACACTTCCTGAAGTCCAACTCTTCATCCAGGTAGCCCTTCTGCTTGCAGAACATATCCTAGCACAGCTCAAGGTCAGAATTGTTGGGGCACATTGCCGGAGTTCCCCTTGGCTGATGTCGCGTGTCTGTCTACCTTCTCACTTTCAATGTCCAACATCTTCTGTTGAAGTGCTGACTTGGTCACTTTGATGTATTCTAACCACTGAGGAAAGGCTGCTGTCACATAAGCAGAATGCGAGAGCGTGCGTGGACGTGCGCGTTACCTTCTCGGCTAGGGTGAGAAGGGTCCTGGCGTGAATCACGACCACCTGCTCCTCGTTGGTGAGATTCTGCAAGAGCCCAAAGGCACAGCGTCAACAAGCTTCTTTCAGCGCAAAGCCTTCCAAAAGTCACATTTGAGCCGCCGAGTCTCGTGGAGTGCGAACATAAGGAGTTCGACATACACTTACGGCGTTATAGCCCAGGATGTCCAGCTTCTTCATCAGATCACTGATGACGATGTCCGGGGGAAAGGCGCAAGGAGCAATGTAAGGTGTTCTGGGACCTCGGGTTAAGGTTAGGGTTGCAAGGGACGCCTTACGTACGCTCACGCCCTCGGCCTCGCAGTAGATCTGCAAAGGGCTGAGGCCGTCTGGGAAACGGACTTGCAGAAACTTCAAGACGGGGGAGCGCCACTCCCTCTCCTGAAAGGCAGAGGCATGCATCCGTCCGTCCGTCCGTCCGTCCGTCCGTCACATCTCTGGCCTCAACACGCTTGTGCGAGTCTTCCCACCTCCAGCTCCAGGATGCGGAACTCAAGCAGTTCGTTTTGGTCTCGGATATCCTGGATGTGCTCTTTCAGACGCGCTTCTTCCGCCTCCATCCGCCTGACCTGAAAAGACAGTCAGACCTCATCTGCGGGGCTTCCCGACAGGTGTGACGCCAAGCGACTCCGCCCAGCGCCTTTCTTTCCGTCACCTTTTCGGCCAACTGCTGATTGCTCTGACGCAGCAGCTGCTTCTCCTCCACCCACTTGACATTCTAGAAGAGACAAACGCGTGGACAGCTTTGGAATGTTGTGTCATTTTCATCCACAAATTCTTTGGTTGACTGGAAAATGACATTTGCTTTTCTCCGCATTTTCCCAGCCACGTTCGGGGGGGGGGGGGGTTGGTCCAGTAATGCCAGACGGATGAGTGACTGAAGAATGTAGCTATTTTGTCTGAGAAAAAGGTGTGCTCATTGATGAGCTTACCTGTCCTTGTTGCTTCAGCGCTGACTCCAGATCTGCTACTCTGCTTTGATAGTGACCCATTTCTACCATCAGCTTTTCTCTGGTCTGAAAGGAGGAGGAGGGAGGCTCCTCCTCCTCCTTTCAGACCAGAGAACACCCGAGGCTGGGTGAGAACGGGGAGGCTGCGACCCGGCCGGGGGTTGCGGGAAGGGGCGCCACCTTGATCTCCTTCTCGGCGTCGTAGTCCCCTTCGCTGGTCTGGGCTAGCAGAGCGTAGGCTCGTTGCAGCGCTTGATATTCTTGCGTCAGCTGGCGGTAGCGAAGCTCCGCCTCTTCATGCACACACCAATGCAACACAGCACTAGTACCAGAATCAGTCAGACCGGCGACAAAGCACCCGCGACGCAAAGACGAGTCCGATTCCAGGCTGAAGAGGAATGTTTGGTGCCAATACGCTGGCAGAAATGGCGGGCTACCTCTTCGGGTTCCGTGTCGGGGGTTCTGTCGGTGTGAAAAGACAAGGACGATCCGTCCGGGTCCACCAACACGTCTTCGTCGTAGCCGTAAAATGTTTCGATGATCTGCGGGCGCGGAAGCAAACATCTCTCTGAACAAACTGAAGCGACACCTCACGATGAATCGACGAGAGGAACGATAGCGAGAAAAAGGCCATTTCATCTTGCGCAACACCAAGCAGCCGCAAACAAACAGACTCACCTTGCAGGACCTCACGCTTTGTTCCTCCTCAGAGATTCTCGACGTCGGTATCGTAGCAGCAAATCTCTCTCCTGTCGACACAAATAATCCGCCTTTGAGATTCTTTGGATGCAAAGGGAACGAACGGCTCCGGCGCAGAAACAAACGCGACTCACAATGACATTTCTGACATGAGCTCCTGTCTCCAGAGCCTGAAAAACACGTCACCGGCGATGATTGGAGGGACGCTCGTCTTTTCCAAAAGTGACAACTACAGGGTGTGTCAGGGTTTTCCAGATTATCTTTATCGTATCATTGTGTTGCTTTGACTTTGACTGCGACCTGTAATAAATAATATTATTTATCCCTTATTTATCCCTATCGCTTATCCCTTCCTACACAAAGTCGTAAAACACCCCTTGCTATGTTTTGACTAGAGGTCAAGGGCTTCCTCTATTCAATCCACTCTTACACCCACCCTGTTTCTCTTAATTAAAATGCTCGTGCAGGAGCCGAGAGTCAGACTTCATTCGTACAACGGATGGACTCTCCACCTGCAGGTGTCCAAAAGAACTTACTTGTCTCCCGTGTGGTTCTTGCAAAATAAGTTGGAGCGAGCGCAACTCTAACAGGGTGCATTTTGCCACTAGCTGCCTACGGACAATGACGTCGCGCTCGCGGCTCATGGTTGACGGGCTGAGCAGCCGGGCAAGTCCGTCGTTTTCAGCGCACAGCGAGTGGCAAAGGCGCGGACAAAACGGGAGCTTTGAGCTGCTGAAAACGGCAAAACAAGTCTAAAGCGTGTTCAAACGCGTGCGCACAATGCTCCTGCTTGAAAGGTCGGAATTTAAGGGGCCAATTTTTTGGATGGCGGCCGCCGGCCAAGCTTTGGACGGAAAAGGTTTCCTGGCGACAGCGAGCGAGCGCGGCGCTGCCGTACGTGCACCGAGTCGCCTGCCTGAAGACCTTGGACAAGTCGTCGATGATGTGCCGCTGCTCCACAACTTGAAGGAACTCCATTTCACCGTCCTGCTGGCCGCAACCGCGGTCCAGGTCATTGAGCGAACTAGGCCTTCTCTGTGGAACACAAATGCAGTGGACTCTGTTGGCACGCCGCCGTTGTCCGCGTCGACTTACCAAGCTTGCCATCTCCTCGTTCTCCTGGGTGACAAAGCGCACTTTGTTTTCAAGGCGACACAGCACCAGCAAGAGTTCTTCATTCTTCCTGCTCAGGCGTTTGTTTTTGTACAGGAGTGGCAGAAACTGGCTTTCTGTTTCTCTCAGTCGCTTTAGCTGCAAGCATGAAGTGCGGGATGTGAAAGACGCACAACACGCGGGCCAGAACGTATCCATTCCTTTTGCATCGGTTTGAACGGAATCGTGGCTTTGGCTCCCAATAAAAGACATCTACCAGGCAACCGACTCGCCGCGCCGCTTAACTAATAAGCAAGCGCAATGGGTGCCTCGCTGGATGGCGCGCATCAAACGTAGCGCAAACCTTCAAGCGTGCCGTCAATAAATTACCAGTTCATTGCGCTCTTCAGAAAGCAGGGCGTTTCGATCCTCCAGTTTCCTGATGACTGCGCTGAGCTCAGCGATTTTCAGATGAAACCGTCGCGTGTCCCGATCCTCCTGAGACTGAAAACGCCCCGCAACACACACACACAAGCACTCGTTCAAAGTTCAAAACTGTTTTTGTGCTACCTTCCTCCAGCAACGAACTAAGTCATGCGTACTGCAAGTGTGTGATGAGGTGGCTTATGCAATGAAGAGGATTGCTAGTAGCGGCGTTGACCCCACTTCCAGGGTAGTTTAGGCCCGCCCTTTGGGAATCCCTCAGGGCAGCGATCTGCTGCTCGGCAGCCTGAGTCTGCAGCTGAAGGCGGTGGACGTGGCCGGCCCCAGGGCTTCATCCAAAACACTAACCGCTCTGTCTTTCAGCTTGATCTCATCCGTCTGGATGTACAAACGGGGAGCGCTCAGGCAGGCGGGCAAACTCATTTGCCAGAATTGTGACAAAAACAAAGAGAGCAACCGGCCAATTTTTTTCTTGAATCGACTAGAACACCTTTGCTGTGACAAAAGCGAAGCGAGCAACCGGACATTTTCTTCTTGTGAAATAGAATAGAATAGAATGCCTTAGGTGTCATTGCACTGCAGGTATACAACGAAATTGGGAACATAGCCACGCACCGCGCATCTGATCAGTCCTACCAGTCGGCGGATCTCCCTCTCGCAGTCTCTCTTGGTTCGGCTCATCTCCTCCCGATGCTGGTGATGAGCCGATCGGAGCTCGGCCGCTCGGGACTGCCAGGCCTGCTGGGCCGCTGCCAGGGCTTCTTCCGCGCTCCTGGTGGAGGCGACACCGCTCGGTCTCCCGACACCGCCGCATCTCCTCCACCTCCGCCAGCAAAGCGCCCCCCCTCCTCACCTGAGCAGACATTGCGCCACACCGGGCCGTTGAGACCGCAACGGAGCGCCGCGACGCTTACTGGGGACAAGCTACACAATACGGTAGCGGCCGCATCGAAGCCCGACGTGGCGTGCGGATAGTCAGACACGGATAGAGCGGATCACCTTGTCCATGGAGCCGTCCCTCAGGCTGAGGACCAAGGCATTCAGTCGCTGGATCTCTCCATCTTTGATTTTGATCACTCTCATCAGCTCCATTTCATGCTGCCGCAGTAATGTCTCCCTGGTAATGGCTAACTCTTTCTGCTTCTCCTCATGGAGTTTGCTTTTGAGTTCCGTCATGGCGGCGGTGGCACGGTGGTGCTCCGCCCGCAGGTCCTGACTTCTCTCTCTCTCCAGACAGCTGACCTGACATGACTTAGACTTAGACTTAGACAAACTTTATTGTCATCTTGTCTGCACATGGTGCATACAAAACGAAATTCCGTTGCATACGTCTTACAACAAAGTAGTGATATTGCAGTTGAATAGAAGTAACATATCCTATGAAAATATATATATATATATACATATACTATATATATATATATATATATATATATATTAAAAATAAGTATAAAGTGCAGCAGTGATAATTATGCAATAGTGCAAGTAGGCAAAACAGTATTCAAGAGTGTGCAGAGGAATGCTAAACCATGTATTAAACTTCTATTTAAAGGGTTTATACAAGTTCAGTAAAGTTGGTAGTGCGAGATAGTGCAAGATAGAGGTCCGTAGTGTCATAAAGTACAGTTCTGTGAATGTGTGATGCAGAGTTCAGTTTAGAGCTCAACAGTTCTAGTGTTCAACAGTCTGATGACAGCAGGGAAAAAGCTGTTGCAGAACCTGGTGGACCTGCAGCGGATGCTGCAAACCTCTTCCCAGAGGGCAGCAGGGAGAACAGTCCATGGTGGGGGTGTGATGGGTCATTGATGATGTTACGGGCACGGGACATGCAGCGCTGAGATGAAATGTCCTGAATGGAGGGAAGAGGAGCCCCTATGATCCTCTCTGCTGTCCTCACCACTCTCCTCACGTTCTTCCAATCGGAGGCGGTGCAGCCTCCACACCACACAGAGAGACAGCTTGTCAGAATGCTCTCTATGGTGCTCCTGTAGAACGTCCTCATGATGGGTGGGGGCAGGTGGGCTCTCCTCATCCTCCGCAGGAAGTACAAGCGCTTCTGTGCCCTCTTGACCAGTGCCGTAGTGTTCATAGTCCAGGTGAGGTCTTCTGTGATGTGGACCCCCAGGAATTTGGTGCTGCTGACCACCTCCGCAGCTGAGCTGTTGATGATCAGTGGAGCGTGGTGAGGCTGTTTTTTCCTGAAGTCGACGATGATCTCCTTCATCTTCTCCTCATTCAGGATCAGGCTGTTTTCTCTGCACCAGCCCACCAGCTGCTCCACCTCCTCTCTGTAGTCCAGGTCGTTGTTGTCTCTGATGAGCCCCACCACCGTTGTGTCGTCTGCTGACTTCACGATGTGATTGGTGGTGAACCTGAGGACGCAGTCGTGTGTCATCAGGGTGCACAGCAGGGGGCTCAGGACGCAGCCCTGAAGGGAGCCTGTGCTGAGGGTGATGACATCAGAGGTGTTCTGTCCGACCCGGACTGACTGAGGTCTGTTGGTGAGGAAGTCTAGCAGCCAGTTGCGAAGGGGGGTGTTGAAGCCCAGGTGTTCCAATTTTCCTACCAGATGCTGTGGGATGATGGTGTTAAACGCTGAGCTGAAGTCCAGGAACAGCCTCCGCACATGCGTGTTCTTCTCCTCCAGGTGAGCCAGGCTCAGGTGAAGAACGGAGGAGATGGCTTCCTGAGTGGAGCGGTTTTGCCGGTCGGCAAACTGGAACGGGTCAAATAATAGGGGGAGTCTGGAAACGATGTGACCTTTAAGCAGCCTTTCGAAGCACTTCATCATAACCGGAGTCAGTGCAACAGGCCGGTAATCATTAAATGAGGTGATTTGAGGTTTCTTCGGCACCGGAATGATGGAGGCAGTCTTAAAGCACGCCGGCACTGTGGCTTGGCCCAGCGAGGTGTTAAAAATGTCTGTGATGACCCCAGCCAGATGACTTGCACATTCCCTGAACACACGCCCAGGAATGTTGTCCGGGCCAGGGGCCTTACAGGGGTTGACTCTCCTCAGGGTCTTCAACACATCGGCGGAGTCAAGGCAGAGTACCTCCTCTTCCTGATGGGGGACAGTTTTAACTGCTGGAGTGCCGTTTAGTGCCTCGAACCTCCCAAAGAAGTTATTTAGACCATTTAGAAAGTCAGCATCAACTACACCCACCGGGGGGGGGGGGGGGAGGGTGAGTTGTCGTCTGTAATCGCCCGTATGCCTTGCCACATACTCCTGATGTTTTTGACGTCGTGGAAACGATCCTGAAATTTTCGACTGCGGTCTCGCTTCGCTATTCTGATGGCACGGTTCAAGTTGGCTCTCGCTGTCCTCAGTGTCTCCTTGTCGCCAGACTTGAAGGCAGAGTTCCGCGCTCGTAGCGTTTGACGTACCTCCTCAGTCATCCAGGGTCGTTGGTTGCCCCGGGTGATGATATTCTTAGTGGTGCTGACGTCCTCGGTGCATTTGTTGATGTAGGCTGACACAGTCATGGCACACGCATGTCTAATCTACATCGGGAAAACTGGGAGGGAGGGAGGCAGGCAGGGAGGCAGGCAGTGTCTGTCTGTTGAGGTTTTCACCTTGTTCTTCTCCTGCTGAAGTTCTAACTGGACGTCCATCAGTTTGGTTCTCAGCTCGTCATTGGCGGCCTGAAGGGCGTCCGTTCGCTCCGCCTTGGCCCGCCCTGCCGGAGCTCGTTTGGACATCTCTTACTCGAGTCTCGCCCGGTCGTCAGTCAGAGATCACAACATTTGTACCTGGAGAGCACAAACGCAGCGCTGTTTTCCACTGGCTTCGAACTCAACTTCAATCGGTACCGTAACTTACAACATCATAAACATAGAACTAGCTTGACTTATTCATTGAATAAATGCATTTGGTTCTTCAAAACTGCATCACGCAACATAGCGTGACCGAGACGGCCGTTATCCACCTGCGTGAAGTTATTTGGTGAAATGAATGAGATGTTTAAGACACCATCGTTCTGTCTCTATGTAGATGAAGGGAAATAATCGATTGCTGAAGGTCCAAAGGTGTTGTGATAAACAAATAAACATATTAGTGATTAGTGACATATTTGTGATAGACATATTAGGCAGGATAATCACATATGTTAACGTGACTGCCCACACTGTATTTATTTATGGTTATTTGTTAAATCGAGTACTGTTAGACATGAAATAGGAAGTGTTTAACATAAATGGAAGACGAAAGGGGTACTCACCATTGTAGCTCCTGCTGGTCAATGATACGAGCCTCTTCTTGCAGTGGAAAACATACAGCCAACAAACACCGTGGAACCTAAAGGAATGAAATTAAACATTAACATTTAGCCTCAACCAACATTCACAGATACAACGCAACGCAAACTACACAAACGTAAATCTTTTTAAACACAATGAGTTGTACTTACCGTGTACGCTCTAGACGGTCCACTTGCAAGCAGAAAATAAAGATATTTCTGTTGATAATCGTCGTGTTTGTATCCGGTGTCTCGCTCAAGGCCATTGCGCCCACAGATTTGAATTTTGGCGAGAGTTCAGCCTATTGACGTCATTTCCGCGGTGTAATACCCGCATATCTGAAACGGCAAAGTTAAGAGTAGAGTTAAATAAAGTTTTTAGTCAACGCAATAATTTACAACCGTTGACCAGTCGAAATAATCGTCGAAATTTGGCGTCTGTGGCTGGAAGCAGACGCCGAGTTCGACATTCCTCCCAAACGCCACACTCCCTCGCTTTTCAGGGCTAAAAAAAAACAGTTGTAATTACCTTGTACGCTCTAGACGGTCAAGTTGCAAGCTGAAAACAAAAATATTTGCCTTGTAAGTCATCGTGTTACTAACCGCTGTGTCTTGTTTGCCAGAATTGCCGCTTTCCTACTTCCTGTTGCAAGCCACGCCCACGGATTATAATTTTGCCGTGAGTTCCGCCTATTGACGTCATGTCCGCGTGACACGACTGCGACGTAATATTATCTAAAACTGTTTGTGCGGTATTGTGTTGTTCTGTGCGGTATTGTGTTATTCTGTGCGGCGTCGTGTTGTTCTGTGCGGCGTCGTGTTGTTCAGTGCGACGTTGTGTTGTTCAGTGCGGCATGGTGTTGTTCAGTGCGGCATGGTGTTGTTCAGTGCGGCATGGTGTTGTTCAGTGCGGCATGGTGTTGTTCAGTGCGGCATAATGTTGTTCAGTGCGGCATGGTGTTGTTCAGTGCGGCATGGTGTTGTTCAGTGCGGCATGGTGTTGTTCAGTGCGGCATAATGTTGTTCAGTAAGCCATAATGTTGTTCAGTGCGGCATGGTGTTGTTCAGTGCGGGATGGTGTTGTTCAGTGCAGGATGGTGTTGTTCAGTGCGGCATGGTGTTGTTCAATGCGGCATGGTGTTGTTCAGTGCGGGATGGTGTTGTTCAGTGCAGGATGGTGTTGTTCAGTGCGGCATGGTGTTGTTCAGTGCGGCATGGTGTTGTTCAGTGCGGCATGGTGTTGTTCAATGCGGCATGGTGTTGTTCAGTGCGGGATGGTGTTGTTCAGTGCAGGATGGTGTTGTTCAATGCGGCATGGTGTTGTTCAGTGCGGCATGGTGTTGTTCAGTGCGGCATGGTGTTGTTCAGTGCGGCATGGTGTTGTTCAGTGCGGAATGGTGTTGTTCAGTGCGGCATGGTGTTGTTCAGTGTGGGATGGTGTTGTTCAATGCGGGATCGTGTTGTTCAGTACGGGGTGGTGTTGTTCAGTGCAGGATGGTGTTGTTCAGTGCAGGATGGTGTTGTTCAGTGCGGCATGGTGTTGTTCAATGCAGGATCGTGTTGTTCAGTGCAGCATGGTGTTGTTCAGTGCAGCATGGTGTTGTTCAGTGCGGCATGGTGTTGTTCAATGCGGCATGGTGTTGTTCAGTGCGGGATGGTGTTGTTCAGTGCGGCATGGTGTTTTTCAGTGCGGCATAATGTTGTTCAGTGCAGCATGGTGTTGTTCAGTGCGGCATGGTGTTGTTCAGTGCGACATAATGTTGTTCAGTGCGGCATAATGTTGTTCAGTGCGGCATGGTGTTGTTCAGTGCGGCATGGTGTTGTTCAGTGCGGCATGGTGTTGTTCAGTGCGGCATGGTGTTGTTCAGTGCAGGATGGTGTTGTTCAGTGCAGGATGGTGTTGTTCAATGCGGCATGGTGTTGTTCAGTGCGGGATGGTGTTGTTCAGTGCAGGATGGTGTTGTTCAGTGCGGCATGGTGTTGTTCAGTGCGGAATGGTGTTGTTCAGTGCGGCATGGTGTTGTTCAGTGCGGCATGGTGTTGTTCAGTGCAGGATGGTGTTGTTCAATGCGGGATGGTGTTGTTCAGTGCGGGATGGTGTTGTTCAGTGCAGGATGGTGTTGTTCAGTGCGGCATGGTGTTGTTCAATGCGGCATGGTGTTGTTCAGTGCAGGATGGTGTTGTTCAGTGCGGCATGGTGTTGTTCAATGCGGCATGGTGTTGTTCAATGCGGCATGGTGTTGTTCAGTGCGGCATGGTGTTGTTCAGTGCGGCATGGTGTTGTTCAGTGCAGCGTAATGTTGTTCAGTGCGGCATGGTGTTGTTCAGTGCGGAATGGTGTTGTTCAGTGCGGCATGGTGTTGTTCAGTGCGGGATGGTGTTGTTCAGTGCGGCATGGTGTTGCTCAGTGCGGCATGGTGTTGTTCAGTGCGGGATGGTGTTGTTCAGTGCGGCATGGTGTTGTTCAGTGCGGCATGGTGTTGTTCAGTGCGGCATGGTGTTGTTCAGTGTGGCATGGTGTTGTTCAGTGCGGCATAATGTTGTTCAGTGCGCCATAATGTTGTTCAGTGCGGCATGGTGTTGTTCAGTGCGGGATGGTGTTGTTCAGTGCAGGATGGTGTTGTTCAGTGCGGCATGGTGTTGTTCAATGCGGGATCGTGTTGTTCAGTGCGGCATGGTGTTGTTCAGTGCGGCATGGTGTTGTTCAGTGCGGCATGGTGTTGTTCAGTGCGGCATAATGTTGTTCAGTGCGGCATAATGTTGTTCAGTGCGGCATAATGTTGTTCAGTGCGGCATAATGTTGTTCAGTGCGGCATAATGTTGTTCAGTGCGGCATAATGTTGTTCAGTGCGGGATGGTGTTGTTCATTGCGGCATGGTGTTGTTCAGTGCGGCATGGTGTTGTTCAGTGCGGCATGGTGTTGTTCAGTGCGGGATGGTGTTGTTCAGTGCAGGATGGTGTTGTTCAGTGCGGCATGGTGTTGTTCAATGCGGCATGGTGTTGTTCAGTTCGGGATGGTGTTGTTCAGTGCGGCATGGTGTTGTTCAGTGCGGCATAATGTTTTTCAGTGCGGCATGTTGTTGTTCAGTGCGGCATGGTGTTGTTCAGTGCAGCATAATGTTGTTCAGTGCGGCATGGTGTTGTTCAGTGCGGAATGGTGTTGTTCAGTGCGGCATGGTGTTGTTCAGTGCGGCATGGTGTTGTTCAGTGCGGCATGGTGTTGTTCAGTGCGGCATGGTGTTGTTCAGTGCGGCATGGTGTTGTTCAGTGCGGCATGGTGTTGTTCAGTGCGGGATGGTGTTGTTCAGTGCGGGATGGTGTTCAATGCGGGATCGTGTTGTTCAGTGCGGCATGGTGTTGTTCAGTGCGGCATGGTGTTGTTCAGTGCGGCATGGTGTTGTTTAGTGCGGCATGGTGTTGTTCATTTCGGCATAATGTTGTTCAGTGCGGCATAATGTTGTTTAGTGCGGCATGGTGTTGTTCAGTGCGGGATGGTGTTGTTCAGTGCGTTATAATGTTGTTCAGTGCGGCATGGTGTTGTTCAGTGCGGCATGGTGTTGTTCAGTGCGGCATAATGTTGTTCAGTGCGGCATAATGTTGTTCAGTGCGGGATGGTGTTGTTCAGTGCGGGATGGTGTTGTTCAGTGCGGCATGGTGTTCAATGCGGAATGGTGTTGTTCAGTGCAGGATGGTGTTGTTCAGTGCGGCATGGTGTTGTTCAGTGCGGCATAATGTTGTTCAGTGCGGCATGGTGTTGTTCAGTGCGGCATGGTGTTGTTCAGTGCGGCATGGTGTTGTTCAGTGCGGCATGGTGTTGTTCAGTGCGGCATGGTGTTGTTCAGTGCGGCATGGTGTTGTTCAGTGCGGCATAATGTTCAGTGAGGCATAATGTTGTTCAGTGCGGCATAATGTTGTTCAGTGCGGCATGGTGTTGTTCAGTGCAGGATGGTGTTGTTCAGTGCAGGATGGTGTTGTTCAGTGCGGCATGGTGTTCAGTGCGGGATGGTGTCTCTTCAGTGCGGCATGGTGTCGTTCAGTGCGGCATGGTGTCTTTCAGTGCGGCATGGTGTCGTTCAGTGAGGCATGGTGTTGTTCAGTGCGGCATGGTGTTGTTTAGTGCGGCATGGTGTTGTTCAGTGCGGGATGGTGTTCAGTGCGGCATGGTGTTGTTCAGTGCGGTATCGTGTTGTTCAGTGCGGTATCGTGTTTCTCAGTGCGGTATCGTGTTGTTCAGTGCAGTATCGTTGTGTTGTTCGTATTGTGTTGTGTTGTTCGTAATGTGTTGTGTTGTTCG